>NC_135344.1:73345560-73690704 GCF_023851605.1 Tamandua tetradactyla
AGGGGTTGCCTGCCATAGGACATGCAGTGGAACACCAGGATGGTGAGGGAACCATCCTAGAGAAGAGTTGACATTCGTATCCATGTAAACAGAGAAATTCCTAGGGCCACATGTGAATGCCTGAAACAAAATGCATGAGCAGAAAGGATTAGGGAGTTTCCTATGCTTTGGCCTAGAGCGAGTCTCCAAACATGGTGTGGAAAAGCTCTGAAGGAGAGCACATACTAGGGTCAATCTTCAAAAACTGGTAAAGGTGTTTTCTTTGTGTATATATATATATATTTTGCTGTTGTTGTTTATTGTTAGCCCCTGGCAGTCAAGAAAAACTCTGTCATAACACTAGCTGCGTATAAATTTAAGGACACCTCAGAGTTTTAACTCCATTAAAACATCAAAATATTCTGGTTTATAAAACATACAAAGAAAGGGGAAGTGCCGGCCCAGGCAAAAGATAAGATTAAAATATTAGAACCATCAATGAAGAGGACCAGACTTGGGACATACCAGACAAAGACTTTCAGAAAATGTGCCTCGATTGAGAAAACCTCCTCGACCAAAAGGGGGAAGAGAGAAATGAGACAAAATGAAGTGTCAGTGGCTGAGAGATTTCAAACAGAGTTGAGAGGTGATCCTGGAAGTTATTCTTAAGCATTATATAGATATCACCTTTGTAATTTATGGTGTATTAGAGTGGCTAGAAGGAAGTATCTGAAACTGTAGAGCTGTGTTCCAGTAGCCATGTTCCTTAAAGATGATTGTATAAGGATATAACTTTCACAATGTGACTATGTGATTGTGAACACCTTGTGTCTGATGCTCCTTTTATCTATGGTATGGACAGATGAGTAAAAAAATGGAAAAGAAATAAACAAATAATAAGGGGCACAAAGGTTAAAATAAATGGAGTAGATTGAAATACTAGTGGTCAATGAAAGGGAGTGGAAAGGAGTATGGCATGTATGAGTCTTTTCTTTTTTCTTTCTTTTGCTGGAGAGATGCCAATGTTCAAAAAAATGATCAAGGTGATGAATACACAACTATGTAATGATATTGTGAGCCATTGATTATAACCATGTCAAGAATGTTTATAAGTCAAGAATATTTTTATGCTTGTTCATTGTTTATAATAATAAAAAAAAGCTTAAAAATGTGCCTAAATATGCTCAAAGATCTAAAGGAAAACCTGGACAAAGAACTGAAGGAAATCAGGAAGACAATAGATGGACATCAAAAATAACATTAATAGAGAGGTGGAAATTATGAAAAGGAGCCAAACAGAGCTGAAGACCACAGTAATAGAAATTTAAAAATCCCCAGAGGGGTTCAAAATCAGATTGGAGCTGGCAGAAGAAAGAGTCAGTGAACTTGAAGATAAGACAACTGCAATAATGCAGTCTGAGGAGAGGAAAGAAGAAAGAATGACAGAAGTGAATAGAACCTGAGTAAATCATAGGACACCAGCAAGTACTTGTGGGAGTCTCAGGACGAGAAGAAAGGGGAAAGGGGCAGAGAGATTTCTGGAGTTATAACAACGTGATACTCAGAATGTCCAGTTTTCAACAAAAAATTATGAAGCACACAAAGAAATAGGAAGATATGACTGAAATAAAAGAACAGTATACAGTAATTCAAAGTCATCAGAAGACATAAAGAATATTGGTAAAGGCAAGTAAAAGATACAACATAAAAATCTTTTGTTGTTGTACTTTTGGTTCATAACTGCTTCACTCCTCCCATATAACTAAACAGGCAAATGTGTAAAGTAACATTTTTAAATTATATTAATGGGGCAGGCCACGGAGGCTCAGTGGCAGAGTTCTCACCTGCCATGCCAAAGACCCGGGTTTGATTCCTGGTTCCTGCCCCTGCAAAGAAAACAAAACAAAACTCTATTAATGGGCATACAATGTATAAAGATGCAATCTGCGACAAAAACAGTAGAAAGGGGAAAGGAAAGAGATAGAGAGGAGTAGAGAGTTTGTAAACTACCAAAATTAGGTTGGTACTAGCCATCCTACGTGGTTATTAGTTTAAGAGTTCATCATAATTACAAAGGTAACCACTAGGAAAATAACTAAAAAATAGAGAGTAAAGGAGAGAAGGAATCAAAATGGTACACTACAAAAAAGCAACTGAATGATAACAATAATAAAAAGGCAGTAACAGAGTAATTGTAGTGGATTTTTAAATTTTATGCCAAAAGCACAAGCAACAAGCGTCGATAAAATGGACACCATCAAAATTAGAACCTTCTGCCCTCGGGGGGAGCAGATGGTTGAAGGAGAAAATCTGGGACTTGTCTGCTCAGTGGCCAAGGATGAAGGGACTGTTTTATTTTCCTGATACAAAGAGGGCATAGTAAGAACTCTGGGAGGAAAGTCCCAGCGTTCCCTGCCAGCGGAGCCGCAGGTTCTCAGTCTGAAGGAACAAGACACCTGGAGTTACTATTGTTCAGGTGACAACACTGATGGCTCTGTCCACAGCAAGCAGACTGAAGTCACGGTGAGAACTGTGGTGTCTTACCCTGTCCTCACTCCCAGAGCCCTGGCTGTGGGGGGAGACACAGTAGAGCTTCGTTGTGAGGCCCAGAGAAGCTTTTACCCAGCCCTGTACCGGTTTTACCATGAGGATGCCATCCTGGGAAGCATCTCGGTCCCCTAAGGAAGAGGCGCATCCTTCAATCTCCCTGTGCTGGTTTGAAAGGATGTATGTCCCTAGAAAAGCCATGTTTTAATCAAGGACTCATTTTGTAAAGGCAGAATAATCCCTATTTAATACTGTATGTTTGAATCTGTAATTAGGTCATCTCCCTGGAGATGTGATTAAATCAAGAGTGATTGTTAAACTGGATTAGTTATGTCTCCACCCATTCAGGTGGGTCTTGATTAGTTTCTGAAGTCCTATAAAAGAGGAAATATTTTGGAGGAGGAGATTCAGAGAGAGCAGAGAATGCTGCAGCACCACGAAGCAGAGAGTCCATGGGTCAGCAACCTTTGGGGATGAAGAAGGAAAATGCCTCTTGGGGAGCTTCATGAAACCGGAAGCCAGGAGAAGAAGGTAGCAGATGACACCATGCTCGCCATGTGCCCTTCCAGATGAGAGAGGAACCCTGACTGTGTTCGCCATGTGCCTTCTCACTTGAGAGAGAAACCCCGAACTTCATCGGCCTTCTTGAACCAAGGTATCTTTCCCTGGATGAATGCCTGTGATTGGACATTTCAATAGACTTGTTTTAATTGGGACATTTTCTCGGCCTTAGAAGTGTAAACTAGCAACTTATCAAATTCCCCTTTTTAAAAGCCGTTCTGTTTCTGATATATTGCATTCTGGCAGCTAGCAAACTAGAACACTCCCCTTGACTGCAGAACGTTCTGAAAACTACTTCTACGAGGCCGCCAGTGGTCCGGGAGCCCAGTGCAGCGAGGTGGTGCCAATCAATGTCACAGGACCTTCTGGGAACAGAACAGGCCTTTTCACTGCAGGCGTCATTGGAGTGTGCACGTCTTTCAGGGGGGCTGCTCAGCATCCTTGGCCTTGCCACTACCACTGCTTTACTGAGTTACCTTAAGACCCACATGCAAGCCGAAGGAACTTCTGCCCCTTGAACATCAGTCCCCAGAGTGTCAGGAGCCCTCTCTGTCCGGAACCTCCATGAGCCCCGCTGTTCCGGATCTCCATGAGATCCACCATTCCTAATGGATCTGCAGCCACTGTACAGCAATGTTAATCCTGAAGAAAGCAACCTATTTTATTCCCAGAACTTGAACATCCAACATACTAAAGAAGATTCAGCAAGTTCACCAAGGATGCATCAGGGGATATGGAATTTCAGTCATCTATTCAGAGTTGAAGGACGCATACCCTGATGGCTCCATGGAGCCGGCCAGCAGCAGGGAACATGAAGATTCAGAGAAAAGCTATGAGAATGTCCCATGAAAATCATCAGTCTCAGACAGCTAGTCCCTCACCCAGAGGGTACCTCAGAGCCCCTGGGGAGCAGCCTGTGCCCTCCTCTCAGGAGGCTGCTGCAGGGGATGCAAGAATCTTGTACAGTAGCTTGGTCCACTTCCTTTGTGCCTGAGTCTGTGTGTCTGCTAGGGACAGGGATGGCAGCATTTGAGCAAGTGCTTCTTTCTTTTTGCAAAGGAGATACATAGCAGAGTAGGTGGGCCTTCTGCTCCTGGGGCTGTGGAATTCAGAAGCAGGGAGAAACTGGTGAGCAGTCATGACCCCTTGGCCTAACTGTGACTGAAAACTTTTAATGTGCTCTCTCTGCCTAAGCAATCTGCTCCAAATATTTTGTTTGCCTCTCTGTGTGGCACTGTTGATGCTTTCGTGCCTGTGCTGTGTTCCTGTTACCAAACTGGAAACAATCAAAACAAGTTATAGGAAAAGATTTTAAGGTGACTCTATCTGAGATGCATTTTTATACATATAGGATGACATTTCCAGCTAAATCAGCCTCAGACATGGTGAAAATTATCTCAACATTTCATTAAGTTAAAGTCTCTGCAAGCTGGTTTCGTATGAATCCCTGCACCCCCACTCGAGGGCATTTGGTGCAAAAAAATGTCTGAATCGTAATCTTTGCTTTGTGGTATCAGCTCATCATTTGCCTTGCATGATCTGCTGCTATTTAGTTAGCTAGTTAGTTTTATGTATAAGTACCCATTAATCCACAAAATGATAATCTACTACATCTAACCAAATGGCCTCTCCCATCCCATTTCCCTACCTCATTTCACTTATGTAAAATCATCCTGAACCTCATATTCATTATTCCCTTGCTGTCCCTTCATCATATAACACATCTATGTGCTTTCTTTAAATATATCTTTCATATTCGTTGTTTTTATGTATTAAAGTAATGTGTTGCCGTACGTAAGTTTTTAGGACTTACTTTTCACTAAGTATTATATTTCTAAGATTCATCCATACTGTTGCACATTTCCATAGTCCATTTGTTTTGATAACTGCTCAATATTCATTTATGTGAATATTTGGCTTAGTGCTTTCCTAGCTATCACTATTCAAAAAATCTCTTCCATAGCATCTTGAAGCTTGAATATGCTGGAAGTTAAAAACATGCCAACAATTTGCAGGATCTGGCCTAACATTCCCAAACGCCTCAGAGCCTGCCAAGCCTGAAGAATAAATGAAGTCATTTTAACATTAATATCTGAGTCTTGCCAACTCTAAGCCCTCACCTGTTTCATGTAAGAATCCCAGTTCCTTGCAAAGTATTATATCTCCCTCTGACCAATACTTCTAGGAGTCCCTAAGGAGTGTCTTACAGGCATCCAAAAAATCAGTCTTGGCTGATCGCCATGGGTGTCACCATTTCTCCAGGAACCAAACCATCTTGTTTGCAACCTCAATCAACCCCTCACCCACCCCAGTGATCAGCTCCTCTTACTATCTTCCAGTGCTTTCACTCCACTCCACTCCCAGCCTTGAACTGTCCTTTGTTGCATAGAGTTGAGCTCTACTCTCCCTTCCCTGTTGCATCAGCCCCTGAATTAAGTCTCAGAAAGTATCTGAACATCCACTGGACCTCAGGCCTCTCAACTGGACTGACTCAGAAGCACCATGGACCTGCTGCCTCTGCCTGCTTGGATGCCCAGGGCCTGGATATGAGTTTGAAGATAAATTTCAGGAATGTTTTTAATCACTTAAAATCTTAGGCTTATCCTACGTCATGTATGCAAGGTCACAGAAAACTAAAACCTGACGCCCACATCCTTACTGAAACTCTAGGTTGTCTTTTTATTGGGTGCATGGTCGGGGAATCGAACTCCTACGGGTAAGGCGAGCATTCTCCCACTGAACCACCCGTGCACCCTCTGGGTTGTCTTGTAAGTGGCCTTTTCCCAGGATCTAAAGAAGCACTTTAGATGACTCAAAGTACTCATTGCTGTGGCAGACCATGGAATCAGCTAGATTTCTCCCTGGACCAGCTGCTTCTGGGTCACTAAGGCAGTCTCTTAACATGCCCAAGTCACACGTGCCCTCATGTGAGAAATAACCATGACTGTGGACGGCACCACCATGACCATCTGTGCTCCAGCTTCAGGAAACTAAAGGAGTCGTGCCAAGTCAGGGACAGATTTTTATCCAACAACTTTGTAGACTCTGATACAAACTTTTATAATAATACTTTGATTTTTCCTTAACTAACTCCACCTCTCAAAAATGATTCTTCTCCTCCACCAATAAAAAACATCGATATAAGTGCCAGGTGTTTTTTTTTTAATTCTTATTTTAAAAGAAAGAGATGATATTTACAACAACAATAAACAGAATTACATTTGTAGAAGTTGTCGTAATGGGGAATAAAAATAAATATCAAATCCAAATAAAAGAAATAAGGAAAAGCTTGAATTCACATAGAAAAAATATCCTGGTTCTTACCTGATGCAATTAATGATAACACAATGCCTGAATTTCAAATGTGTAATTCAGCTACAGAGACAATAATGTTTCAAGAGGAAATAAACATATAAGCATAGAAATCCTGTGCTATTCAGCAAACTTCCCAAAGTCCTTGACTGAGAAGAAGGTACCCAAAGTGGCAGACACAACTATTTTACTCATTGGAAAGAAATTCTCAATTACGAATGTAAAAAATAGTTCTCTTCTATACATTAGTCTCAAATTTTATTCCACACAACCTGGCCATTTCTCCATGAATGTATAAAACCAAGTCCTGAATTTGCCAAAACTTATTACACATTAAGTATCTATCAGCCTTATGCCGAGTATACTACATACAAAATGTAATAAATTCGCAAAAAAATTTCTGAGAAATAGATATTATAATCCTTCTTTTACACATGAGGAGACTGAGGCTCAGGGAGGTTAAATAGTTTATCAGAGGTCATATGCAAATGAAAGTGGGATTCAAATCCAGGACCAAATTTGAAAACTGTGCCCTAAACTGCCATACTATACGTCTTCTAGGTACAAGATGGTACTAGAATTCAGAAGAATGGAATACTATGGAAGGAGAATTGTATGTAATTTACTAGACAACTAGCTTAAGGAGGTACAAATGATATTCAAAATTATTCTATCATGAGCCACTAAAGCTTTCCACTAAGCAGTGCTCCAGTTTCCTTCTTTCATTGTCTTGGTTTTGCATTGTTCATTGATCCTGTATTTCTTGCCTCATTGATCATTCCATGTACAATTTGCATCAATATGCCTTTTCCCTTCCGTCAGGACTTGGAATGAAAATTACAAAATTTCATCACTCTGCAGTTGCTCAAAGTACAGAAACTTTACCAAATTTGCTTAAGGAATTTTGCTTTCCTTTGATGTCAAATGATGCTGGCAGTAAATTGTGTCTCTCTGTTCATAAGATTCCATCTGTCTTCATATATACTATTTCTTCATGAAATATATGTCAGCGCCAAGGGAATTTTTTCTAAGTACATTTATTTCTTAGATGTACTTAGAATTAGTACCTTTTTACAAAGCAGTTTTATTGAGATATATTTACACACCATACATTCTGTCCAAACCATACCATCAATGGCTCACAGTACAATCACAGAGTTGTGCATTCATCACGGCAATCAATTTTAGAACATTTTCACTATTCCAAAAAGAAAAGTCCTATACCCCTTATCCACCCCCCATCCATTATAGACTCTTAGTGTTGCTGTAGTACTTTTGCTACAATTGATGAAAGAATATTAAAATAATTACAGTTAATTATAATCCATACTTTTTGCATTAGATGCATTTTTCCTATATACCACTTGTATTAGCTTGTTAAAACTGCCAGAATATACTAGAAACAGAATGACTTTTAAAAAGGGGAATTTATTAAGTTGCAAGTCTGTTGTTCTAAGCTGTGAAAATGCCCAAATTAAGGCACTAACAAGACATTACCTTCCCTCAAGAAAGGCTGATGCCATTCAGAGCACCTCTGTCAGCTGGGAAGGCAAGTGGCTGGTGTCTGCTGGGGTCTTTGGCTTCTGAACACCTCTATCAGCTGATAAGGCAGATGGCCATGTCTCTACCAGCTTCCCCAGAGGCGTTTTCTTTCTGCATCTCCAAAGGTCTCTGACTGTGTAGGGTCTGTCTTTTTCCAAAATGGTTCCCTCTTGAAGGGCTCCAGTAAGCAATCCTGCCTTGAATGGGTTGAGACACTTCTCCATGGAAACCACCTAATCAACAGGTCCCACTCACAACTAGGTGGATCTTATCTCTATGGAAATCATCCAATCAAAGTTTCCACCCTAAACATTAGGTCTGCCCCCACAAAATTGGATTAGGAAAGAAAGCATGGCTTTTCTGGAGTACATAACAGTTTCAAACCAACACAACCCTGTTTTCTATTTCTACTTTGAGCTTCCTTGAACAGGGAGAAAATAATGCCTTTTTCATGTCTCTGAATCTTGCCTTTTACTCCAACTGGCTACTACAGTCCAGACAAGATCCTGGACACACTGATGATTTGGTTGGTGAAGCCTTACCGAAGTGTGCCTTCTCCACACTGGGCCCACAGACTTTACCCAGTGGAGTTGCTGTTTTATTCTGATTCCCATCTCTGTGCCTTCAGCTCGGACTCATTTCTTCTCCTTTTCTTTAGTTCTGTCCTTCTCGGTTAGTAGTTTAAATTGTACAGACTACCTCTTTTCTGCTTTGGATCTAAATCTATTTTCTCCAGCTTGTATATTTATTTTTAGTCACTACTGCCCTTTCTCCTCAACATTTATGTGTCCGAACCCACATTTATGTTCATGAATTCTCATCTTGCAGCCAAAGCACCAAGGCTGGGAAAGCACTTTGTTTCTTAAAAGGGTCCTGGGACAGAGGGAAGCTCAGCTGTCAGCCTCCTGATGACAGGGACTCTGTGTTGGCCTTTTGCATCCCCAGCTCCTGGCATCAAGTCTGGCTAAGATACCAGGGGGTGCCTGATGAATATTTTGGGGAACAGAGGCAGTATGTATGCCCATGGGTGGTTTGATTCAGAAAATTTTGAATATCATTGTTGGGTTTATTGTTTGCTCTTTAAGTAAGAACTCTAGGACATAAAAATAACATGGTTGGGTTGGAATGTGTGGGTTTTGTGGAAGTGGTCTCATTTATTTTACAAATATTTAGTATTTCCACTCTTTGGGAGCAATTCCTCGGCCCTGTGGGGAACACTAAACTGTTCAACGTGCTGCTCTGTCTGGAACCCCTTGGGAAGTCCAGTCAACAGGAAGAAATAAGGTTGTTATGGATGGAATCGTGTCCCCCAAAGAGACACGGCCAAGTCCTGACGCCAGGCCTGTGAGCGTGTCCCTAATTGGAAATAGGATCTCTGAAGATGTTAGTAGCTAAGCTGAAGCCAAACTGGGTCAGGGTGGTGTCCTTTTGAGAAGAGGAAATTGAACACAGACAGAGATAAGGCAGAGGGAAGAATTGTGATAACTAGGACAGAGAATACCATGGATTGCCAGGAAGCCCTGCCCAAAGTCAGAAGAGGTAGGAAGAGATTCTTCCCTCCCCATCGCTCAGTGAAATAAAATGGCCGCCTGCATGGGGCATTGCCGGGAGGGGCCCTCTCTCAGAGAAGGGATTTTTCTAGAGAACAAAAACAATTGACCTGCAGGGGCTCTCGGAGAAAATGGAACCCACTCTGTGGGGCTGCAGAGGAGTAACACCTGGTGATAAACCAGTTTCAGACCAGTAGAGAACGCTTAACTGAAGGGACAGCACAGCACACTAGCCAATGTGTATCTGCCCCCCCACTTCGTAAGCCCCCCCCCCAGTCCACCCCATGTAAAAATGGAAATTCAGCGTGAGCCGGGCAGGACATTTCCTCACTGGCTTAGTGTTGACCCTCTAGCTGCTCCCCCTTTCCACTTCCTCTTCCTGGGTGGAGTCCTGCCCTATTCATGAATGGCTCCATGCTGCTGTGAGAGCCAAGACTGCATGGAAAGTTTTTCTTCCAACATGGTTTAAAAGGAAGCCCTGTTCTGCCGACATCTTGATTTTGGGCTTCTAGGGCCCAGAACTGTGAGTGTGAAGCCACGCGGGGTGGTACTTTGTCATGGGTGCCCCGGCCACAACCAGGCAATGGTGGTCCACAAGTAGCAGTGTGCCTGGGACGATGCCCATGGGTTTCAGCTCTCCTGCCTCCCTTGGCTATATCGTTTTAACTTGCAATAGCCCTGTCAACACCTCTAATGAAAAATGAACTAACATGAATCATATCGCATGGTGTTCAGCTTCTGAGGTTGAGTCCCTCGGATCCTTAAAAGGGACCTCTTGACCTAGGTTTCAATCACAATAGCGGCCTCCTCTGGGGAGGAGAGTGGTGATGGACTGTATGGAGTATTGGACAAGTCGGTGCGTGGTGCCCAGCTAGCTTCCACAATGGTTTGCTCTTATCGTTGCCTGAATCGTTCTCCCTTCTAGAATCTCACATTCAAAAGAGAAGCGCATCACCAGTCACCCAGGCTAAAACTACAGGTCCTTGCCCTCCTCCCCCTTTATCTTCTAAATGTAAATATAGTATTTGGGGGGGAAAGCTGAGAGCATCCAGCTTCATTATCCCCACGCTCACCAGGATTTAGAAAAGACTAGAGGATAAATTTGCTCATGGAAAGACTATAACACAAATAAATATTGCATCACAGAGAAGATGCAAATGATAGAGAATGGCTGTAAAGATATCAACATATTTAAAGGAAGACAGTGTGGCTCTGAAAACATTAAACAAGTGTCTTCCCTGACCAGCCTGAATGAATACTCACAGCAGCCTGGAGGTGTTGTTTCCCAACTTGGCTAATTTGATACATAAAAAATTGTTTCTTGATGTTTTACCCTGCATTTTTATTTGCTAGAGAGGTAGGCTACTTTCTTCATACATTTGATTCCAACCTGTGAATTGCCTGATTGTGTCTACTAAGTGTTTTATTTAAATTAAAATTAATTCTTTCTATCTTAATATCTTTAACTGAGTCATATTTATGTCAAATATTCTTCCAGATTGCCGTTTAACAAATTTTTGTTCATGATATTGCTTGCACAAAAGAGATGCTAATTTTGATATGGCCCAATCTATTCATCTTTCTCCCCGGGAATTCTGACATTCAATCTGCTTTTCCCTTCCCTCCATTTAAGTGGAATAGAGCCAGTGCCCTCTGCTGCAGCACATGTCCCAGCCCACCACCCACACCAGCTTTCCATCAGTCACCCAAGAGTCAGGGGCTCCACATGGCCTGGAGCTCACGCATAGGGTAAGGAAATAATTGTACGGAGAAAGACCTATTTCCAGAAATATTTACCCCAAACAGGATTCTGCCCCAAATCCCTTCTACCAGAGCTGTTGGTGGGTTGGGTTCCAAGGGAAAAGTCCAGTTCAGAAGAAAACTATGACATAAGACACGTATGTGCATGTGTCCACATGGGTGTGTGTCCATGTGCGTGTGGGGGGTTGGTCTGCGAGGGAGCTGCTAGGCACTTAGAGAAGACTAGGACTTGTCAGAGAGGGGACGGGCCCCAGCAGAGGCTTGGGAAACTTAAACAATCTCTTCTTATTCCCTGTTGTTTTTTTTTAACCTGGCATGTCTTTCAGTGAAGCCGTTGATATTCAGCTGAAGTGTGAAACTGCGTATTGAAGCCTCCCTTGGGAACTGAGTGTAAGATGGAAGAGAATTATAGATAATTCTATAAAAAGAGCTACATCTATAAAGAGAATTGTAGATAATGTTTATAGCCATGTGTAAAGGACCCATACTGCTTGCTAAGCCTGGAGTCTTCTGTAAGTTCCGATCTGAAAAATTGAGGAAGGAAGTAAGGATGTGTGGAAGTTAACACTTCCTTTTTAATGGATATTAGCCGCCCTATAAACAGTTTTATAGGCTTAGGGTAGGGAACAGAGTGACCCACCTTTCCGGTTTCCCCAGGACAGAGGGGATGCAGGACTTTCAGAATTTAAACTTGGACAGTCCTAGGCAAACTTAGCCCCACACGTGGGAATCTTAAGCAATCCTACCCAAAATAATGCAACAGCTTTTTTATATCCACTTTTCAAAAACTGTATAATATAACATATATACACAGCAAAGAAAGAATAAAGCAATAGTCTTCAAAGCACTCTTCAACAAGTAGTTAGTTACAGGATAAATCCCAGCGTTTGTCATGGGCTACCATACCATCATCCCAGGTTTTCCTTCCAGCTGCTTCAGAATATTGGAAGCTAGAAGGAATAAATATTTTTTATCATCACAATTGACTGTTTTGTTCTTTTTGTGAAAAATAACATATATACAAAAGAGCAATAAATTTCAAAGCATACCACAACAATTAGTTGTAGAGCAAATTTCAGAGTTTGTGTGGGTTACAATTAAACAATTTCAGGTTTTTACTTAGAGTTGCTCTAAGATACTGGAGAGTAAAAGAAATATCAACATAATGATTCAGCAATCATACTCTTCTGTTAAACCCTACCTTCTCTGTATAACTCCACCATGACCTTTGATTTTTCTCTTACTCTTCAGGAGTATTTGAGCTATGCCCATTATAATTTTTTCATGTTGGAAGGAGCTGTCAATAATATGGGATAAGGAGATGGAACTAGCTGATGTTCTGGAGAGGCTGGGCCCTCTAGGTTTCAGGATTTATTTGGTTCAGGAAGCCATCTGGAGGTTGTAGTTTTCTGGAAAGTTACCCTAGTGCATGGAATCTTTGTAGAATCTCATATAATGCCTTAGGTATTCTTCAGGACTGGCTAGAATGTTTTGGTTGTGGTTTGGCGAGTTATGATAGGTAGCAATGTCTAACTGAAGCTTGTGTAAGAGTGACCTCCAAAGTAGTCTCTCATCTCTATTTGAACTCTCTCAGCCACTGATACCTTATCACTTTTGACAAAGAATGAAATTGCAGATCTAAGATGTTCAGGAAATTCCATAAATTCACATAAACAGGGAATGAAGGAGCCTGGATTTAAACTTAATTCTGTCTGATATTAAAATGCTTCTCCTGCCCTATCACATTTGAGATTTATGGCCCTCTCTCATTTACTTGTGCACCAAACATTTCAGGGTACTGAATATGTGCGGCACGAAGAACTAGCTTATAGATTATTTTTATAACAAGCTCTGTCATACTGGTGAGTTGTGCAAGTCCATGAATAACATTTCAAGTCACTTTAAGTTAGGGGATGGTTGGTAGGCTTTTCATGGTCTAGGGCCATCTTGGGAACTCAAACAGACCAAAGAGAAGATCACATGCACACTCACATATGCATACACACACACACACACACACACGTTCACACACTCATGTACATGCACACACATGTGTGCACACAAACACACTCATGTACACACATGCCCACACTTGCACAAGCACACATACCACTTGCTTTGCCTGACTAGGTTCAAACTCTACCCATCTTGATCATCTGCTGCTTTACTTGCGGACTAGTTTCGATGGCATTCATGGCATGCTGACTCTGGAAGTTATGCTTATTTTCTTAACGGAAACAGTAAGAAAAATGAAGCAAATATACCAAGCCTCAGGCATTTGATAGCACACTCGAGTTTCCTGTTTGTCTGTCTCTTTCCTTTAGAAGCCCCACACCTCCATGTTCACACTTGCTTGTACACGTAAAACTAGCACAGGGTCCATCTCATAGCCTGCATCCTCGTGTTTGCTGTAGGATATATAAACGGTTAAAAACACAAACTTCCAAAGATATGAGCTCGGTTGTTGCCATTTGAAATTAATTTGGTTTTCTAGTATGATCACAAATAATGCTAAAGTACAAAAAAAACGTCAAATACAATGTCTTTAAGGAAAAGAAAAAATCTTACATCCCAAGTATCGTTAAAGCAGTTGTAGTAAAACTTATATGACTAGCCAGAAAGAAAAATCTACCGAGGGCCTGAGAAATTAATCTGGGTGGGCTTTTTATCTACATAATTGTAATTTAATCTCCCAGTTTTACAAGAAAGCAATGAAAATGAACAGAACTGACTGGGTTACATACTACCTATGACTTTTGGGAGGTTGTCACAGCTGAATTAATTTGTCCCTGTTTCATGGGAGATGTTAAATAAAGGCCCAATATTTTGTCTTCTTTTAAGTCCACACTTTCAGCTCAAACAGGATTCACAGGCCTGTAGACTCTGTGAACAGGGCCATCCAGAAAGCATGGAGTTAGGTGATCAGGTTGGCATAGGATGCTCAGTGTTGCACTCAGGAAGGCGTATCTAGAGATTTAAAAATGATCGCCGGACATCAGTCCTTTGGGAAAGTCCAGGAGAGGTCTCCATTGGTGAAGCAAGGGTTTGAGCTCCTCTGACTAGTCCCACTGAAGTTGCAACGGATAAAATAGAGACGGGGAGTCCCCCCACCCCCATCTGCTAACTAATGTCCAGCTGCTCCTGAGCCACTATTAAAAGCTGCCACTGTCCTTTCCGGATGCAGATGGATGACAAGGGGTGTCATTCACAAAGGGTTTTGTATCCATTTACCTACCCGCACTTCACCTCAGCGGCCACATTCCCAGGCGTTGTCTGGGGCTATCCCGTCCCCACAGATGGAGACCCCTCCACTTTCCCAGGCCTCTCCATAAAAGCGGAGTCCCTTGCATGGGCTGCCTGTTCTGTCTCCAAATCTGTGGGTGGCTTGTGATGTCCACCTCCCTGGCATTCTAAATACTTCAAATCCCTCTTCTCCCTGGTGGCTCAGGATTCAACTCCTCAAAATGTGCTCAATGGGTCTGAGTTACAAACAAGAAATGCAGCACATGCCAGCTGGGAAGTTTCTGAAACTCAAGGAAGGAAAGCAGGGAGGGCGGGAGCTGGGGGTGACTCATAAAGGACAGATAATAAAAGACAAAATGATATTGCGAACACTAAAGTTCCATAACAAAGATGTTATTATTAAAAACCAGGTTCATAAACATTTTTCTTTTTCTTTAATTGACCCTTGAGCAGACAGCTGTCTCACCTCTGGTGTATCAGAATCAGCTTCCTAATATTATTTAACACGCCGATCCAATTTTGTGTCACATTATTTTCTACAAACTTTATCAATCTACCTAACGTACACAATTCGTTTAATACCTAAGTAACATATACTATTGTGTGCTACTAGATGCACTCTAGAAAAGACCCTCCTTAGTTAAGAGATTTGAGTGGTTTTCACCCCTTTAATTTGCAATAGTGTAGATGTACTACATTTGTAAGATGATTTTGGGGTGTCTTTAATATATTTCATTGCTTTTTTGAGTGTGTGTGTGTGTGTTTTTGCACAAGCCGGCAGGTTTGCTAGTTAGTTTCTTTGTGCTGAGTAAATGCTGAGAGAAGCTTAGGGGTAAACTTTATGAAGGAGGTGGAATTTGAGTAGGTCCTTGAAGGATGATGGGGCTTCGCCACACAGGCTAAGAACACTTCAAGTCTGGACACCATCTTCTAATGGTATGATGTTGATGAAGACGTTAAAGCAGCAGAAAAGCAGAAGTCTGAATTACTACAATGTCCTTTTACTTTACAAAGGTCCATAAAGAAAACTTGCATGTTCTACTTTTTTGATCAGGTAATTATGTCCCATTGACTTTGTTTTTTTAATCCCTGCTTAAGCTATATCAGAATTTATTTGCAGAAAATTCCAAAGGACTCTAGGTGGGTCCTTCATTCAGCTATGTAAGAGCATGATGATAGCATTCATGGAGAACAAGGTATCTTTAAAGAGTTGAGAGCTGCCTCATCTCCTCCCTCCTCCCCCTCCTGGGCTAGTTTTGTGTTTCAGTTGGGTTGACCATGGGGGCATGTTTTTTCCCAAGGTCGCAGTTGTCCACCAGGTCCACCTGGCTGAGAAGGCGAGTCAACCCACGAGCGTGGTCGGATGACCGCCTAGAATTGCTACTTTGTAAAGCAGAGTGCATGTCCTCTTCAGAATGAGGCAAAAACAAGGTAATGTTTAATGGCGCTGGGGATAAGAGAAAGACAAGCAGACCAAGGTGATTCTCATTTTTGTCTGGGGACAGTCCTGCCTTCTGTGACTTAATGCAGCTTTACTAACCCTCACTCATTCTATGGGGTATAGAAAATGAGAAAATTTCCCTGTGTTTTGATGGGCTTTACCCCTCCCCCCACTCCTGAACTCTTTTATGAAAAAATTTCTTTAGGGGAATTTCTTATCTTGGAAAATGACACTTTTCCTACTGTTTAGTTGCTATAGCTACAAAGAAAAAATAAAAAGAATTATAACAATGACTCAATTTTCATAAGCTGCCCTTGTGAATTAGTAATAAATTAGCACCACTATTTTATCATGCTGGTTCTTCATTTAAGTTGGGGTATCGATTTTGGTTTATCAACATTTTTGCACTTTGAAATTATGGGATGAAGTCTTGGGGTTTTGTTCCATTGGATAGGTTTTTTTCAGCAGGAGGTATTTTCGCAATGGGTGAACTCTTTCTTTTAAATTTTTGTTTTGAAGATACCATCTTTTTTACTTTAAGTATGATATTTGAAATCTGGAGACCATCCACCTATGTGGATTGGCCAACTTTTAGGAAGCAAGAGGAAAAGCCAGGCGTGCCTGCATAAACATGGAGATTCAAACACCGCCAGCTGGATGGCCCACATGCTGGAATCCCCTGAAGACACAGGAGAAGACAAGGCTCTGCTGTGCCCAGGACTGGGAATTCTGTTTCACTCTGCCCATAGAGAAGATGTTCTGTACTTTAAATGCAAAACCAAGGACAGATACTGACACAATAGTCCCAAAGTTGAAAGCTAGGAAAAGATGTTGACCTTGGCCCATGGCTACTTTTTGAACACTGTAGTACAGAGCTGCATGAATGAATGACCTTCCACAACCGGGCACGTGGCACGTGGGAAGGTCCTGCTGCTTGGGGACTCTCATTGACAATTGTGTTTATATGGGTGTCTTTTTGATTCCAGCCTTCTAGGACTTTACTCTCTGAAGGTCTCGATTTGGAAGTCCCCATTGCATGGGGCTTTTGGGTGGTGGGTAGTTTAAACCTGGTCTCAACCGCAGCAGAGCCAGATAATTAAGGTGGGTGAGAATGGAAATGCCGTCTATCAAAATTGAAAATCTCGCTCAAGGGTTTGGGATTTTTTTAAAAAAATCGTATTTCTGATTTGAAATGCCAGTGACTTATTCGGGTAGTATGCCCGAAGGCTGACATTTTTATGGCAGTAACAAATGAAGCCACGGAGTGGATGAGGCAGACCAGAAGATACACTGAGAAGGAAAGAGAACGTAATTTAGAACAGCCTCCCTTAGATGGGTTGCAGTCCTTTTGTTTCCTAGTTTAGAAAGGCTGCAGAAGGACCTCGTGCCGTGACTGCTGGGCGCTCCGGGTTTCTAGCTACGGTTCCGGGCGCTGGGTTTCTGCCCACTTGAGCTGGTCTGGGAGGGCAGGGTGGGGGGCGGCCAGCAGACCGGCGGGGTGGGGCGGGGCCAGGGCGGGGCTTAGTCGGGGGCGGGTCCGGTGGGCGGAGCCTCCTGGGCAGGCCGCCGCTGCTGCCGGGCTGGTTGGCGGCGAGGAGGCGGAGACCCGAGTGCGCTCGCGGGGTGGGTGGAAGCGGCGGCGGCGGCGGCCGGGGCTGTGGGACCCGGGCCCAGAGGATGCAGAGCCCCTGCCTCGGCCCAGCCGGAGCAGATGATGGCGATACGGGAGCTCAAAGTGTGTCTTCTCGGGGTGAGTCCTGGGGCGCCGCGACCCCGCCGGGGCTGCCCGCTCGCTTGGGACCCCCTCCCGGGACCCCCGCCCGGGACCCCCTCCCGGCGATCCCTGCCCGCTTCAGGCGGGGTGCAACCGCCCGCGCCCCTGCGCCGGGAGCCCAGATGCTCCGAGGACGGGGTTCAAGGACTCCCGCGTTCATTTCCTCGCCGGGGTTCCGTTGCCCCTCCGCTCCCCACCGGTTCCCGGGACCCCAGCCCAGTCCAGGCGGAGATTCAGCCGCCCTCGGCCCTGGGGCCTGGCCCTCCCCCGCTGCCCCGCTGGAGTCTGGCGGGACCCTGGGACGCGCGCTGTCCCTCCCCACCCAGGGCCGCCGGATCCCTCCCTGGGGTTAGCCGGAGGGTGAGGGTCCCGGCCACCGACCGCCCCTCCCGCCTCGCTGGGCTCGCCGCTTCGCTGTGGTGATTTCCTTCCGGCGGAAAGTTTACGTTACTTGGCCAAGTGTGGCCGAGGCCTCTTTTGCCTCCTGGGGGCAATATGTTTACCACCCCCCACTCCTTTAAAAAAAAGAAAAAAAAAAAAAAAAAAGCCCAAGCCAGGGTGAAAACCGAGAGGGTGGCGGGGCTGGAGGGTGAAGAAAGAAAGTTCTGCATGCTAGTGTGTTTGGAAAACTTTTGTGCCTCGGATAAAGAAGCAGCAGGCTAGGAAACTCCTTCCCCATCACCACTTCCCTTCGCTCACATGGGGCTTTCTGACCCTGGAGAAATGTAAAAACGGCCAGCAACACACACACACACACACACACACTACACACACACACACACACATACACACACACACACAGCCGTTTGGATTGGCAGACCAGAGAAGACACAGATCAGCCCCTGGGGCACCCCCCTTCCGCCCTGGGGAGAGTCAGCTCGTGTTCAGGGTCATTTCCTTGTGGGTGCCACATCAATTTCTACAATTACTTCTTGTAGAAGAAGAGCTGGTTCAAAACTGTGTTTTGAGCAGCCTTTGGCATCCACGCCGGGTGTTCCGCCCTTCTGGTTGGCAGATCTGGTCTCCTAAGAAAACCATTTACTAAAAAAGAACAGTGAAGAGATTAGAGCCATTCTTACTTGTCTCAAAGAAATGTTAACTGGGCTGTGACTGTGGACGCACAGAAGTGTTTAAAGAGGAAATGATTCTAGAGCATCTCACCAGCCTGTGCCACTTGCCAGGGGTTAGAACCCAGCTGTGCTAAACTGAGATCCAGTCCTGGCTCCCTCAAGCTCTTCTTGAACCTTGGGCAGGACAGTGCTCTTGACTCGCCCATCACTGCCCTCCGCCAAAGTATTCTTTACATTGGCTTGTCCGGTTTGCTTATGGTTCCAGGGCATCTGACCCTGTCCCCCCCACCCCCTCTCGGGCACAGACCCCCACCAACCCCCTGTCCCCCTGGCACCCTTGTGTCCTGCTCTGGCTCTGCTGATTGTTGTCAGTGTCGCCCGGGCTTGCTAATAGAATCCAGGCGTGAATTCCTTATGGGGAATCATTTCATGTTTCCTTGGGAGGAATTGCTGTAGCCCCAGGAAAGGCCTCCAGAGACTTGGAAGGAATGTTTGGTTCCGAGGACTCAGGAGGCAGCATTGCGTATGTTGCGTGTGTCAGAATTGGCCCCAGGAAGAAACGAAGTGGGGAATGTTTTTGCTTTTTTTTTTTTAAACGTTTTCTCCCTTGTCATCAGTTTAGGCTCCATCCCATCTATGACTCCGTCTTTCCAATGTTGGCATTTAGGGATGAGTTTCTATATCCTTCTGCAAGGAACTGATCAGGTGGCAGAATCTTGTCTCAGGAGGCAGGAAACATGGGTTCTCATTCTTGCCCACGAACTGGCTGCACATTTTTGGACAACTCACTCATTTTGCCTCATCTACAAAATGAGCATGGTAACATCTTCCTTCTAAGGGAGGGGACTATTTCCTGTTAACCTGCGATTCCAGGGTGACAGTTGGAAACCTGGGAGATGAGAAAGCTGGAGGATATCCCTTCATTTCCACCCCCCTCCTCTTATCTCCAGGAATGAAACACTCTGTTTTAGAGGCTTCCTGCAGGCAATGCCTCACCTTTTGTTCACTCCTGCTATGTAGTGAATCACTTGATGGGGATTTGAACTTGGAGCAGATGCCAGAGCAAACCAAGGAGGTATTTCTAGGCAGATGGAGGCTTTGAAGCACCCGTGGTAACACACCGTATCTGTGGTGTCCATTTTCTGTGGTGGTTGTGTTTTAAATTTTATTTAGGTCAGAGCTTATCTTATATGGAAGGGCGAATGACCTTACTCTCTAGTCTTAGTAATATTTGCTCAGTACCCTGGTTTGGCTTGACTTGGGGGCACAAGAGCTGCTCTTACAAGAAGGGCCGTTCTCTGGACAAGACAGCATTTGGGTGAGATCCAAGGGTTTTCTGTCTTGATTTGAAGTGGGTGGAAGAGAGAGTCCATGCTAAGTCCAGAAATTCTTGCAGATTTTTTAACAGGAACCCTGTTAGCTTCTTGGTCTTTGTGTAGGAAGGTCTGTCCTTCCAGGATGTGGTCTGGCATACCACCAGCACTCAGCTTCCTCTTTTTTGGACACCACCACATCTTCCTGGAGTCTCTTGTGACAAAGACCCCAGGAGCCACGCCTCCATTGGCCCTGTTGAGATCCCTTTTGGTTTGTCCCCATCCTAGGATGGGATAGAAAAGGTGGCCCTTGGTGGCCCAGTGAATGAAACCTTCCTATTTCCCTGGGAGACTGAGGGGCTTGGCTTTTTGTGCCCTGGCTATTCAGGGTTTATTTGAGGACATGCCTCTCATTTGGCACAGGCTGGTTTTGGGCATAGGCAGTTGCTATGCTGGTCTTTTCCTCTCTTGGTGGGCTGGGGACTCTGCCTTCCCACGGTAGGGTTGTTTGCAACAGTTGGAGGTGAGGGTAGGTCACAGGCCATGTCTTTTTCACCCATGCCTGGGTCTTTCAGAACCTGATGCTTCTCATCATTTTCCTGGGACGTTAGGTGGGTCTGATTTTATTTTTTTCCGTGAGTGCTCCCAGATGGGATTAACAATGGTCTGTGGAACCGTCTCTGAATGCTTTGTGTTGTGAGAAACCAAGAACTCAAGAGCATTAGGTTTATTTGGAATTACCTCTTATATTCTTGGTTCTCTCCCTTTTTTTCCCAACCACGTGTGAACCTTTTCATGTCTGTTACACGTGGTTACACCTCAGTGAGCCTGTGTGAATGCCCTCTCTTGGGGCACTGCTGGGCCCCTTAGGGAAGCTCGCCATTCAGGAGGACGTGTGGGACAGGGGATCACAACGAGTGATCCTTGTTAGACACTTAACGGCCCCGTGGGTCTCATTCTTGCCAAGAAAGTGCCAAGCATCCTATTTAGTAATCTGAACCAGGATTATGAAACATGTAGCTTAAAAACAGCCCCCCCCCATAAAATCCGCAAATTATGTTAAAAATAACTAACAAAAACAGTATTCAGGCAGCAGCTGTTTAAACCCCAAAGGTGGAACGGTTCCCAGTATGCATTTTCAACACACATCACCACGTGGCAAAAAGGAGGAGGAGAGGGAGAAGGGAGAAAAAGAGGAGGAGAGAATCTTTATTTTATTGTTTCCTCTGTGTGCACTTCAAAACTGCTCCCTCATGGAATCCCAAAGAGATGTATATTTGGATTTTGGTTGTCTTGACAATGATTGTAGAGTGATTTCTGCTTCCTCCACAGCTGAACGAGCAGTTGAAAGGCAGTTGAGGGCTTCCCTGCTGCAGGGAAGGAGCTTCTTGAAGCATCTACTGTTGGCCTTGTTTTCATCAGAGAGCAAAGACCTTGGATTTGTCATGACACCTGGGCGATAGGAGACCTCAGATGCATACAGGACCTTCATGAGAAGGGTCTTTGGCTGCAGAGGGCATCTGAGGGGCTGAGGATGGAACAGATTTTGCTCAAAATTACAGCAGAAAGTTCTAGCTGTCAGAACCTCACATGGCCTTCTTTGATCCCTGGTGAGCTTCCTCTTTCTGAAATGTTTCAGTCAAGTTAACCAAATTTGGTTGGGGCGTGGTGGGGGAATGAATGCCCAGGGTTCAGGATTGGGGCTAGATGATCATCACATTTGCTTTCTAAGCCTGAGATTCTATTAATATACTTTTTTTTTCTTTCTTTCTCAGAAACCAGCATTTCTTTGGGGGAGTGGGGGTGGGGGGGAGGGGGAGCTCAGAGAGGCAGGACAGCAACTCTTTCTTACCACACTTGTTTCCTCTATTAAGTTGAACCCTTCGCGGAAAGTATGGCTCAGCATTGGTAGCTTCTTCGTCACATGAGAACAGATAGAAACCATATAGTGGGGCATCTTTCTAGCAATGTCCGGCAGGCATTGTCCCTTGAGCAATAACGAAACCTGACCCAATCCCTCAGGTCCTTCTGGTACATTTTGGCTCAGTGTCACTATTCCCACCAGACCTTCTCTGTGGGGTATGCGTCAGAATCGTTTGTGGAGCATTTTCAAATACCTGTGGGTCCCTCTTCCCATCCTCACCTATGACTCACTGTGGCCTCCACCTCTACCCTAGGCCCACATCACCTGTTCCAGTGGGTAACTCTCAGGGCTGTTCCGGTTTGTTACTTTACCACTGGAGAACAAAAACTTCACCTTTAGAGGGCCTAAGCAGATCTTGAGCTCACCAAATAGGAAAGGTCTTCACATTTAACCGTGTCCAGTAAGTTCAACAACTTTTGGTGTTTGTGCCTTTGTGTATGTGTTACACTTGCGTTGTCTTTGTTTTTGTGATGTCTGGTATACATTTGAGAATGGGTTAAGCATTCATTCATCTTTTCACCATTTATGGCCATTTCATGCCAGGAGCTGTCGTGGCTGTGGTCCCTGTCTACAGAAATGGCTGTCTTTCCTGGGAAGTGGACACTGGCAGTGGATCCCAAAGTGTTGCTTTTAGTGAAATTCCAGCATGCATCGCGGAGGGCCCTGGAGAAAAGGGAAGCAGTTTAGTGGGAGGATGATAAGTTTTCACTCACCCATCTTATTATTTAGGGACATTTAGGGACAGAGGCATTTACTAATTTAATTACTTATTTATATCAGAGTTGTCGAGTTCTCTTATACTACGCCTTCCTCTCCACAGTTTCTCCTGTTCTTAACATTTTGCATTCCCTTTGTTTCAATGGATGAACCAATATCATTATGCTCATATTACTAACTAAAGTCCATGATTTATGCTAGGATTCACTCTTTGTGTTGTACAATTCTATGGGTATTCTAAAATTGTTATTGTGATACCGCATATATGACATAACATTTCCCATTTTAACCACTTTCCTGTGTATAGTTCATTGGTCTTAATTACATTCACAATGTTGTGTTGTCATTACCAAAACTTTCCCATTTCTCCTCCTCCCCAAACAGAAACTCTGTACCCATTAAGTGGTAGCTGCCCATTCCACACCCCCGACCTTGGTAACCTGTACTCTGATTCCTCACTGTGAATTTGCATTTTCATGTAAGTGGACTTTACAGTATCTGTCCCTTTGTGTCTGGCTTATTACACTCAACGCCATGTTTCAAGGTTCATCCATGTTGTTACATGTATCAGAACTTCATTCCTTTTTTATGACCAAGTAATGTTCTGTTGTATGTATAGACCACGTTTTGTTTATCCATTTATCTGTTGAGGGGCACTTGGGTTGCTTCCACATTTCGGCAATTGTGAATAATGCTGCTGTGAACATCCGTGTACAGAGGCAGGGGTTTTGCTCACAGTTTGATATGAGTACCTACTGTGGGAACTCGGCTGGAGATGAGAAGTTGATGAAGCAGATTCTGGTCCCACTTGTGATCGAGAGCCTTCAAGTTTGGCAGAAAAGACTGTCAGGTGCACAGAACGTCCAAAGGAAGTCCCTGCCTCCTAGTGCAATGGGGTGTAGGGGAAGGTAGAAGGATTATAGTGGGGTTGAGAAGGGAGGAAAGTCTGGTAAAGCCTCAAGGGGTAGGAAGGGTTTGAACTGCGCCTCCAAGGATGAGTAGTGCTGTGAGTGGAAAGAAAGGTGGGCTGGGAAGGCTGGGCACTGGGGACCACTTGGGCTGGAGCTCAGAGCTGCCTGGTGTTTTCTGGAGTTGGACGGGTGATGGAGGGTGAAGAACAGGCCAGGCCTGCCAGTCTCTCCATCCCAGTCTGGTCCCAGGGGGACCCTCTGTCTCTCCATCATATGGTCTTTTATTTTTAATCCCTACCCCCCCATGTTTTGTTTTGAAAATTTAAAAACTCACAAAAAAGTTGAAAGAATGGTACGAGGAATAGCTGTACACCCATCACCTGTATGTAACAGATGTAATATTTTGCCACTAGTGCTTTCTCTCTCTCTCTAATGTATGTAAATAATGCTAAGTGTTTTTCTGAAACATCTGAAAGTAAGTTGCAGATATGATGACGCTTCACCGCTAAACACTTGGGTATGTATCCATTAGGAAAAAGCACATTCTCCTGTACAATTGCAATGACATTGTCTCACCCCCCACATTCAACAGGGATACACAATAAGGTAGCGAACATATAGGCCATATTCAGGTGTTCCCACTTGCCCCCAAATACCCTTCATAGCGTTTAAAGAATCCAGGATCTAGTCAGAGAACACACGTTATGTTTGGTCTCTTTAATCACTGCTAACTAAAGCAGTTCCCCTTCATTCTTTTGCCATGACGCTGGCATTTTTGAAGAATCTAGGCCAGTTGTCTTGTAGAAACCCCCACAATCTGGATTTGTCTGACTGCTTCCTCGTTGCTCATATTGGATTAAGTGTTTTGTAAGAATACAGCATAGACAGTGTCGACTGGTCTTATTGTCTATGGGACTCATGTATAACAGTAAAATACTCTTTCCCATTTTACTCTCTGGTATTCATTAGAAAAATATTGACTGGCTTCTACAAGTGCTAGGGGCTGCATGTCTGAACTAAAAGGATGTTACCCTAAGGAACTTGCATTTAGCAGGAATGTGGGAAACAAACAATGCAGCCAGTCTGAAGGTTGTTGGTGCTGTATGGAAAGAAGGGGTGCAGGAGGTCTGGGAAAAGTGGAGGGCAGCTGCTGGGCAGGTGGTGGATGATGGAGTCTCTGGCAGAGGCCGGATGGAAGTGGCGCCTGTTGCTTCTCCAGGGATTGATTTGGTTGTGCAGTTGTGGTCCCAGGGGTGCCCTCTGAGCTGCTGGGAGTGACAGGTCTGAAGAGCTGGCATTGTCTTCTTGCTGCCTCCCTTGGTCAGCAGAAGTGAGGGAGTATGGAAAGTAACCCTGGGTCTCTGACCAGGTGCCTCAGCGAGGAGGCTTTTGCTTTGATGAGTTTTTCTGATGTATTTCTTTGCTCTTGATGCCGCAGACCTGCCTCATCCTCTCTGAAGGTCAAGGTGTCACTTCTTTTTGCTCAGGATTTAGCCCAGAAGGCATCTTAGGTGACTCTCAGTGCCCCCAGGGGTGCCTAGAAGACTTCCGCTATCAGGAACTTGAATGGGTCCCGCAGGAGAGCAAACAGAACCCAGGGAATAATTCCCCTTCTCTTTTCTCTTCTTTGACCAAGACAACAAGGAGAGCTGGACCCCTTTCTATCAGCAGTATTTGTTTTTCTGGAAGAAAAGGACATCGGAATTGTCCGCTGTGGCTCCCTTTCAGCCCTCATGGAATCTCTGTTGTAACTGGGCTCTGCAAATCTGAATGCATAGTCCTACAAATTACCTTCCCTGAAGACTGTCCCAAGGAAGGGAGGAGGGGCGAAAGAAGAGAAGGACAAGGAGGAGGAGAGAGAAGTGAGAAGAGGAGAGAAAGGAGTACAGTATCGCATACTGTTTGCCCTCTGCTGGTGAGGAGAAAGAACAGGAGCTCCTTTTTCTTTTTCCTGGGCAAAGAATTGGCCAGGGCATTATTTACATTTATAACAAGTTTAATTAAGAAAATCTTCCTTCCTGTTTTTTAAAGCACATCCCATGGCATCAATATTACGAACTTAATAGAGTTATCTTTCATTCTAGGAGCTAAAACGATTCTCTAACCTTTTATTTTTGGGGGGTGCGTGGTCTGGGAACCGAACCTGGGTCTCCCGCATGGAAGGCGGGTGTTCTAACCACTACACTACCTGTGCACCCTTCTCTAAACTTTTTGTAATAAACTTCTAAAAAGTTAACTTTTTCACTGTTAACGTGTACCTGCTCATCTGAATTAAATTTTGAATCTAATGATAAGGTTAGGGGGAATGATTTTTAGAATGCAAAGGTGAGGGATATGGGATTGAGCCACCCACCTCATTTCCCTGTAGTGATATGTGATCATTGCTCCCTCTCACCAGTTCCCGTCCATTTTCCTTTTTAGATAGTTCAGGTCCTACAGCTGCAGAGAAATCCTTCTGCTGCCCTGTCCCTCATCGCTTGTTTCTCACAGCTCTCCTTTGCCCCGTCTTTTGTTTTACATTCTGGTGACGGGTCCTTATTTTATGATCAACATCAGCGTCCCCTCCCTGCTCTTTGTCTCCTCTGGTGTGTGTCTGCCCTTTTCTGCCCGGACAGGCTCATTTCCCTCCATCATTTTAATTTGCTGTCTTCTGTCCATTCTCCCTGGCTGAGTCATCTTCTGCCCTCCTTTAAAGACGTCCAGAGCTTTGCTCTTGTAGGAAAATGTTTCTCACCCATTTCTTCGCTGGCCTGTGATCCCGAGGCTGTGACTCAGAGAGTTGCCTGGCTGGGGGTTTGGTGGTCGCCCCCCAGCAAGCGGCTGGCAGTGTTTATGGGTGCAACCTGGCCTGGCTGACCTTTTCCAGAATAATTCACACGTGTCATCACGTTCTGTTGGTTCCATTCCACAACCCAAGAAAGAGGGTCCCTATAAAGTCAGTGGAGATTTAACCAACACCTGTGCATGGGTAGGTGCTAGAGGATGGGTAAATGCTCAGGTCTCAGAAACGTACAGTGTGGTTCCTACCGTGGTGGGCACTGTAAAATGTTTCCATCACGGAGGAGCCTCTGGCCTTCAGGCTTGGAGTGTATCAGTGTTTTTTGGCTGATAAGGTGCAATTGGGAAGAGTGAAATAGCAGCAGACAACCCATGGGCCAGATGCGTGGCGGGCAGGGGCCTGTTCTGAGCTGGGAGGACGTGGACTGCTGGGTGATCCCAGGGTGGGGGTGCTGGGGGGCAGTGGGCACGGCTCTGTTAACACTGTGCATCCGAAGGTAGAGAAAGGTTCTGAATGTCACAAGACTCCAGGGTCCATGTTACCTGCATGGGGGAGAAGACAGATTCGGATTTCAACGGAACTTCCCCTTTTCTTTTTGCTTCTCTCTATTCATTTAGTGAGCGTGCATTTCTCGTGTGATTCAATCAAAGCCTGTGGAAATTGATGGCCGGGCCCAAAAAGAAATGTTCGGCAGGTAGCGATCAATTTGGTTCTCCCTGGGAAGAACTGATAAACTGAAAATGAAATTGGAAAGGAGAAGATTTGGGTCAGATTGTAGGAAGGCCCTGACCTTGGGAAGCTGACCCCTGGTGACTGTGAAATGCCTGGCGTGCCATTCTGCTGCCGCGGCCTGGAGAGATCCACCTGGCAGCGATGTGCCCGCATCAGGGCCTGCTCTGGGGGTGGTTGACCCTGCGGGGCTAGGTGAGGTGTGGGTCTGCAGGTCTGTTCGTGCGGCCTGCTGGGTTTCTGTGGCTGGGCATTTCAGTAGTGCTCCGTGGGAAAAAAAAAAAAAATATATATATATATATATATATAAAATACCTCCTGGATTGAGCAGATGATCATATAATAACAGAATCACCGCACCTTCACAGCCAGTAACTCTGGCTAATGAGGAACGAGCAGGTGGAGTTGGTACACACTGGGGGATAGGACGAGCACGTGACTGCACAGCACCTGGCGACAGGTGTTTCCAGAGCATCTGCCGTGTGCCAGGCCCTGCTCTCAGTGTCGGGGATGCAGCAGGTGACAGGGCAGACTCGGAAGGCCCGAACCTCACCAGTGACACACTGGGGTGGTGGGAGCCAGATGGCTCACAGGTCAGGGTGTAAGTGCCTGGGGAAGTAAAGTGAGCCAGCGCCCCAGGCGGTGCCACTCGGGGTGAGGGTGGTTTCAGCTAGTGATTGAGAAAAGCCGTGTTGAGAAGGTGGCAGAAGGGACAGCCAGGCTCTGGGGCTGGGCCGGGGGTGTCCGGTGTGTTTGGGGGACCCACAGGGGGATCTGATGTTGGCGTGGGAGTGATGTGATGGGTGAGGAGTGGGAGATGAGATTAGCGAGGCTTGGGGGATGATCGTGCGGGGTCTTGGGGTGCCGCTGCAGGAACTTGGGCATTCGCGTGGCGTGGAAAGGGGAGCTGTTGAGGTTTGTTTGTGCCAAGGAGAGAAGGCCCCGACCTACACTGATGTGGACCGTCTGGCGGCCTCGGGTTGGGGAGCGGGCTTTGGGGAGGGTGGGTCACGGGAGGATGCCAAGGGGAAAACAGGTCAGGTCGGAGGCTGTGCCACCAGAAGATGGTGAGAGCTGGTGTCCTGGCCCTGGTGGGAAGGGAAGACCGACGGGACTGCAGACAGATCGGGGAGGGTCCGGGAGTGAAGCCATCACGGGGCACACGGGGACAGCCGCGCCGACCTGGGATTGTGACCGCGGTGGTCACTTCCCGCTGTGTGCTTCAGAGGGAACGGAGTCCACTGGAACCGATGTCATTCCTTTGAATGTGACTTTTTATCGTTGGTTTTATCGTTGAATTTGTTTTCCATTTATTGGTATCTTTTTAGAAGAGCATTAACAGACTCTTAAAAGAGCCTGAGAAACACCCCCGTGCCCAGTGCATTTGGCTGTGGACCAGGAGGACTGTTCCGGAATTAGGGGTCAGAGTGTGGACAGGGCTCTGGCTGCAGGCAGGAGGCATCACTGGTCCCCGGGCACCCTCAGGTGAAACGTGCAGGGGTGTTCACAGGTGAGTGTGTCCACAGAGCCTGTCCCACTCCACACCTTTGTTGCTTGCTTGGGTGTGACAAAACCAACAGGTGATCTTGAAAATCCCACATTCTCCCAGGGGTGTGCATGGCGTTGGCTGAAACCTCCAAGTGTACATGGGAAAATTAGCCAGATATTCCCTTAGGCTTTTTGTTTGTTTGTTTTTTTGGCGTGGGCAGGCTCCAGAAATTGAACCTGGGTGTCCGGCATGGCCGGCGAGAACTCTGCCACTTGCCTGCCCATGAGGTATTTTTTTTAAACTTTTTATTTTATTGTGAAATATAACATATATACAAAAAAGCAATAAATTTCCAAGTACATTTTAACAAGTAATTATAGAATAGATTTTTAAAGTTTAGTATGGATTACAGTTCCACGATTTTTCTTCTAGCTGCACCAAATACTGGAGACCAATGGAAATATCAATATAATGATTCAGCAGTTTATTCATACTCATTTGTTAAATCCTATCTTCTCTGTTTACACTCCTCCTTCTCTTTAAATAATATATATATATATGTAATAAATTTCAGAGAACATTGCCAGAATTAGTTGTAGAACAGATTTCAGAGTTTGGTATGGGTTACAATTCCATAATTTTAGGTTTTTATTTCTAGCTGCTCTAAAGGTACTGGAGGCTAAAAGAAATATCAGTATAGTGATTCAGCAACCATACTCATTTGTTAATCCCTACCTTCTCTGTATAACTCCACCATCACCTTTGATCTTTCTCCCACTCTTTAGGGGTATTTGGGCTATGCCCATTCTAACTTTTTCATATTGGAAAGGGTTGTCGATAATATGGGGTAGGGGGATGGAACTAGTTGATGTTCTAGAAGGGCTGGCCTCTCTGCATTTTAGGACTTAATCTGGTCCAGGGACCCATTTGGAGGTTGTAGGTTTTGGAAAGTTACCCTAGTGCATGGAACCTTTGTAGAATCATATATTGTTCTTTAGGATGGGCTGGAATGGTTTTGGTTGGGGTTTGCCCAAGTTATGATAGGTAGCAATGTCCAACTGAAGGGTGTGTAAGAATGAACTCCAGAGTAACCTCTCGACTGTATTTGAGCTCTCTCAGCCACTGATACCTTTTTTGTTACACTTCTTTTCCCCCTTTTGGTCAGGATGGCAGTGCTGTTCCCATGGGGCCAGGGCCAGGCTCATCCCTGGGGGTCATCTCCCATGGCATTAGGCATTTTTAAAAAATGCTTCTGGTCATAACAATATTTTTATCAGCCTGTGGATAATGAGCTCAGTTATTTAAAGATCTTCCACAGCAACTCATTTTAAAAGGAACTATTAGTAAATGTGGCAAATCAGTTTTTTAAGAAAAAGATTCTGATTTATAAAGAAGAGTTATTATTCTAGGCCTCCACTTCATAGGGTAATCTTATTACGTAGCATAGTGTGTATTACTATACAATCAAAATATTGATATTTTTAAAATGTTGCTGTTAAAATTACAGTTCTTAGGACGTACTGATTGTATGCTGTTGCTTCTATTCACATGAATTGCGTTACTGCACGTTTTACTTGCATCAGCCCTTGGCTTCTGATTTGTTAATCTTAACAGTTGCACCACAACTAACCAAAGGCGCACTGTCTCCCTTTTGCCTAAGAACGAAATGGACACAGTCTCATTGCCCTGCTTCATATGTCCTCAGCTTCCTGCTTATCAAAAATATCCATGGAAAAGATAACAACAGTCATTATAAACTTTAAAACACTATAATAACCTGTAATTGTCCCTCCTACTGATTCCACAGCATGAGTAATAGTTGAGAAGGTTGGGGTACAGTCCCAACCAGGAAAACACTTTAGAGGGGTGCCCATGCAATGCAGAAAAGCATGGAATCACTCTTTTGAAAACAGGTAATATCATTATACTCATAACAGATGACATGCATTGAGTATAACTCATGTGGTGAGTGTTTCGGCTCTCCATTGCTGTGTAACAAATCACCCCCAGATGATTGTTGTTTCTCCTGGTTTTGTGGGTGGCCTTGGCTCGCGTGGGCAGGCCTGACTTGAGGCTTCTCATGCAGTTTTGGTCAGGTGGAGCCGGGCTGGGGGCCTGGGCTGGGCTAGCTGGGCCAGTTGGGGGTGGTCAGACAGCTCCTTTGTGACCTTACCACATTAGTAGTTGGGGGCTTCCCCACAGCTAAAGAGGTGCTAAAGAGGGATATGAAGGTGGAAGGGAAAAGACACTGGATGCTAGATCTAAGTCACATGAAGTGGTAATGACCTGGGTAAACATAAATAACATAAATGCCAGTACTATTGTAGTTTTGGTTTGTAACTCTACTTTTTACTACCTACAGGACCTAAAAGGCAAATGCATGAGACGTAGTGATTAATCCATGGTTTTGGATTCATAATATATGAATATGCAATTTGAGATAAGAATTAGGAGACAGACATGGTGTAAGAATGTAGTTTCTGTATACTATTGAAGTTAAGTTGGTGTCCAATCAAATGTCATTGTTACAGGTTTAGGATGTTAACTTTAAGCCCCGTAAGTAACCACAAAGAAAATATTGGAGAATATGCAAATAAAGTAGAGTACAGGTTACCAGAAGCAGGGGCAGGGACGATGGGGATTTAGTGCATGATGGGCTTAGGGCTTCTTTTGGGGTGATGGGAAAGTTCTAGTAATGGTTGTTGATAAATAGGGCACCGTAGTCCTCTGTGATTAAGCCCTCTGAGTGGTGTGCTTGGGTGTGGTTGAGATGGGAAAGCTTATATTGTATGTATGCTGCCACAATTGGAAAAAAAAGAAGAAAGAAAGAGCCACTAAAAACAGAATGACAGTTAAATATAATACTTGATCCTGGATGAGATCTGTCAAGGAAGGAGGAAAGACTCAATAGGGCATTATTGGGACATGAGAAAGCTGGAGTATAGACTTTAAGCCTTATATCAATGTTAAATTTCTTGAACTTGACAAATGCAATTATGGAGGTTACATAAGTGAATGTCCTTATTCTTAAGAGATGTATGTGGAAGTATTAAGTGCCCAGGGACCATGATGTGTACAGCCTGCTCTCTAATGTTCAAAAAGGAGATCCAGATGGATGGATGGATGGATAGATGGAAGTACTGTTAGACAGACTGACAAATAATTAGATAGAATGATATGGCAGATGCAGCAAAATGTTAAAATTGGTGAATCTGCGTAGCTGGGGGCAGTGATGGGGGTATGTTGAAGTTTTGTCTGGATTTGTATTGCTTTTGTATATGTCCTGTAAGTTTGAAATTATTTCAAAATAAAATGTTTAAAGAAAACCCCAGAATATCACCAGCTCCCCTGGAAGCCCACCTTGTTCCTCCTTCCAGTTATTATCTTATCCTTTGGGATGGGAGGTGGGGGCCGAAAAGCAGCCCAGTCTTCTGACTTCTGACACTGTGAATTAGTTCTGCTTGTTTTCAAATGTAGCACGTATTTGCTGTAGGATTTTACTTCACTGTTTTTAAGTAATTGCACTGCAATGGCATTGCGACAAGAGGCGCCCAGTTCTTGGGTTGTGGAGTTGCCGGAGGAATGCTGGGTGAGTCCAGTTCTCCTTGTCCGTTTGCCCTCAGTGTGCTACACAAATCACATCGTTTTCTGTGTTTCCTGGGATGTGAAAAAGCTTGTAAAACAATGTCTTAGGAGGCTCTCAATTAATTAAGAAGAGAAGCATGTTAATCATATGTAAGTAAGCCCTTCTGAAGTGTTCAAGGGCATTTAAAAACAATTCTCCCAAGTATGCGAAACATTTCCTCTGTAATCCTGTTCCCATTTTTTCATGGAGAAAACCTTTGCTAAGATCAGGCTTCCTTAAAGTTGTTTTTAATGACTCTACTTAATACATGCTTGTAAAGAATAAAAAAGCGCAGAAAGATACCAAGTGAAAAGTAAAAGACTTCCTCCCTCTGCTAATCACGTATGCTTCTTGTGTGTTTTTCTAGATATGGTCTGTTTTAGTTTCCTTGTGGCTAAAGCAAATACCATGCATTGGGTTGGCTTAAGCAGCAGGTATTTATTAGCTCATGTTTGAGGCTTGGAGAAGTCTGAAATCAGGGTGTCACCAAGGCAGTACTTTTCCCCAGCAGACTGTGGTGTCCTGGGGCTGACTGCTGGCGATCCTTGGTCTCGGGCTCCTGCCCCGCGACAGTGCACATGGCGGCCTCGCCTGGCCTCTCCCTTCTCTCACAAGTTCTGTTGAATTTCAGCTTCAGGGGCTGTCCCCTCTGTGGCTGTTTTCTCTCTCTGTGACCTTCCCTGTAAGGCCTTCAGTAATGGAGTTAAGATCCATCCCGTCTCAGCTGGGCCACACCTTAACTGAAGTAACCTCCTCACAAGGTCCCATGTACGAGAGTTCACCTGCACAGGTATGGGTCAACTCTAAGAACATGTTCTTCTGGGATACTGTGCCACACTGAAACTGTTATGTACCCCAGGAAAGCCTGGGGTCTTAATCCTGATCCAGTTTTGTGGGGCAACCTTTTCTTTTAATCCTGATTCAATACCATAAGGTGCAAACTTCTGATTAGATTATCTCCACTGAGATGTGATGTGCACAATTGTGGGTGTGACCCACTCATTCAAGGTGCGTCTTGATTAGTTTAATGGGGTCCTTTTAAAGAGGAAACATTTTGTAGAAATAACAGCTGATGTAGACATTTGGAGATGAAGACAGAAGTAGCCTGTGTGCTAAGCAAAGACTCACAGACATAACCGGGACCTGAAGAGAAGAAATCTCTGGCCTTGGCAGCTAAGCTAAGAGATGAAACCCGGAGTTTTGTCCTGGAGCAGCTAAGTGAATGCCCACGACACTCAGGAAACCACTGGCATCCGAATCTGGGCACAGGGATCCCCCAACACCAGCTGTGTGCCTTCCCAGATCACCCTTCCTTGAGCCAAGGGTATCTTTCTCTGGGTGCCTTAGTTAAACATATTTATGACCTTAGAACTGTAAACCTGTGATTTATTAAGTTCCTTTTATAAAAACGGTTCTTTTTCTAGTATGTTGCTTTCCAGCAGCATTAGGAAACTAATACAGATGCACAGTTCCAAATCATCCCATGACTTACGCATAAGCGAGGGTTATTTACTTGCCTTCTTTACTTAGCAGTAAACCTCGAGTTGTTTTCCTTGTCAGAACCTATAAATCTGCCTCATTTATTTTAGAAGTCTTACAATATTTTATCACAGCAATATATCATGCTTTACTTAATAGGCGCCCTATTGACAATGTTAATGCAAACTATTCTGCAATAAAAATCCTTGTACCTGAATCTTAATGTGCTTGTTTGAAATATATTTGTAGGATAAAGATCTAGAACTGGAGTGTTGGGTTAGAAGGTATGAACGTACTATCTTGAAAAAGATATTCCAGAATTAACCTCCAAAAAATTATACCCATTGATATTCTCTTTAGGTGTATGAGGGCATGTTTTTCCATCCCTTAACCAACACTGAAAGCCATCATACTTTTCAAATCTTTGTTATTATGATAGATTAAAAATGATAACCTGTTTTGATTTGCATTTTTAAATTATTTTTAGTGATTTATGAGCATCTTTTCCTATGTTTATTGACTATATTTTTCTGTTACCCATCTATTCACAACATTTTCCTGTTATCTATGGGATATTTTTCTTTTTTTCTTTCTTTTTTTTTTTTTAGTGCTTTGTGAAAACTCTTTGTATATTAAGACTCCAGACTCTTTGTTATTTGTATTGCACATATTGTTTGCTTTTTTTTTTACTTTGTTTACTATGTCTCTTTAGTTATACCAACATCCAAAAATGTTGTGGTTTTGGTGTTCTATGTCTTGCTTAGAAAGCCCCTCTCCATCCTAATGTAATAAGTATTTTTGCTACATTTTGTTTTAGTACTTTCATAGTACCTTTTTTACATTTTTTTACCATATAGTCATGTGGAATTTATTTTGGTATAAAGAGCCAGGTAGGGATCAGGCCCTTTTTTCCTTTTTAACTCCAAATGCCTAGCCAGTTGTTTTAATACCACTTATTGATTAATTTATCATTATTTACTGATCTGATATGCTGTCTTTATCATAAGTGAAATCCCCCTATTTACAAGGGTCTCTTCATGGCCTCTATATTGTTCTATTAAAGATCACTTTATTTCTGAATTTAAAAAATCAGTCATTAGTGTCTGAACTATGAGTTTTACTACTAGTCATTTCATTTCCTTCTCTCTTGACAGACCTGTCTCCTTTATTCTGTTGTACAAAAGAAGTAACATAGTTATAAGGAAGGATGCTGCCTCAGTAATTATGTGGTAGATTCTGGGTGATTTTCTGTATGCTCTAGGCAAAAAGATCTGTTTTGGAAAAAACGTAATTTGAATCATTGAGATGGACTGATGAAATTCAGCTCTTGTAAGCTGTGTGTGGAGGTAGCTAAAATGTAAGATTTTAAGCTTAAATACAACTTCTGCATGTTATCTGGAGATATTTTTAGTGTAAGTTCTCAGCTAGCCAAAAGCTTAAAGGGAATATTTTAAATGTGCATTTGATGTTTTAGTATTTTAGAAATATAGTCTTCAACAAAGCCCTTTGAGTTTTGTTATATTTTTGAAAATATGGTTAGAAAATTAATTGCATCTGGAAAAACCTGAAATTCTAGGATTTAAGTCTTGTTTCCTGAGGACCAACATCGTCCTCGTACAAACGGAATGAAGTGACGTGTTGGAAGGACAGCGTGAATTCAGGAACAGGGAAGACATACGTGTTTAGTGTTTGCTGCATCTACGTTCCCTTTGTGTGAGATACTCAGAAGAGTTGTGCATAGCAAGTGAGTAGCAGGTATTAGTTTCTTCTCTCTTTTTTTCTTTCCTGGTGCTATGGCATGAGTTTAGGGAAAACATCTCCTTTAAGTTCTGTTCTGCAATAGGTGGAGAGAAGGAAGATGTCTCTGTGTTTATTCTCTCTTGTGAGTTGAGTTTTGAGGATAGTGAGCCGACGTCTCTGGATTTTGAGAGTTCCCCTTGAACCTCTCCGGAAATGAAATCAGAACTGCAGGGATGAATGCATGCTGTTTTTCCATTGCATCTGGACTTATGCCCTCATAATTTATGGATCTATGTTGTTTCATGCACCTGCTTGTAAAATAAGCACTTTTTAATTTGGAGACATTTTAGCCATTTGGTATAATCAGAGCTTCCATGATATTTTCTCTGTTTTTTGCTTCCGTTTGGAGGATTTTGTTTTTTACCTTATGTAAATGATTTATTAGCTCTACTCTGGTGGGGAAGATAAAATAAAAGAGAGGATAATTATATTTAAAAATTTTACCACTTTTAGCAATAATGACATAACTTGTGCAAGATGATATGCTCTCTGCATTTTATTCAGACATGCTGGCTTTGCGGGGCATTGGGACAACCCATATTAAGGAATCTGCCCTTTCTAGTGCATTTCACATGCTGGTGCCTGCGTGATGATATAAAACATTGTAACCTTTCTGAAAAAAAAAATTTTAAGCTATGATAATAAACTCCACCCTCAAACATACATGAATTGAAATAAAACAAGTTTTAATGTTGTTTTGTAAAGGCAGGCTTAAAAATGTAATTTATTTTCTTTTTATATGCATTCTAAGTACAGAGTACAAAATGCAGACGATACAAAAAGATATACAATGAAAAATATTCCCCCGCCCACTGCCCGAGCTTGCATTCCAACTCCCCTCTCCAGGAGGCGCCAGTATCTTGGACCCCCTTTAGAGCTGGGGTTCTGGGCCAGTCGGGTTGGGGTTCCTGGGAGTCGGAGTGGCACACACGTGTGCAGGCTTGGAGAAGGAAAGGCTGGGTGAGGCAGGGCCACTGGGGCGTGCCACTAGACCCTGGGTCAGCCACAGTCCTGTGGTCCCTGGCAGTGGGCCGGGCTGGGTGAGCAGAGGGCGGGACCCACACTCCTGGAGCAAACAGCAGGACTGCTCGTTCCCAGGCACTGCCCTGGGCGCGCCCTGCCAGGGTTTGCCCTCTCGGGCCTCGTTCTGCCCAGCCAGGAGCCGAAGCGGCAGAGTCAGGGGCCTGCACACAGAGAATCGGCGGAATTTGAACCCAGGTTCTCCTGCAAAGGCTGCACTCCTTTCAACGTTGTTCCTTTAACACCACGAGAACATTACTCTATGCCTCCCCCGCCCCACCTTAACTGTCACGAAGTGACAGTGTCTTAGGCAAATTTAGAAATTCCACAGAGGGACCGACTCCTGGCAGTAGGAGCACTGCAGGTGCCCTGGACACCTGGGCTGGCAGTTGGAATTAGTGAATTTGCTCATTCAGCAGATATTTATGGAGCTGCTGTTAAAATGCAAGCGTTTTGCTAGGTGCTGAGTGTATTGCCAATTTAGATGGTCTGTGATAATGCTGATCTTATCAAGAATAATGATCTGGAGCATTGGCTGTGTGGAATTCACTAGGGGGTTACTGTAAGGAACTTTAGAGAGTGAAAAATTTGAGGACAGCAAACGGGAAAGAGTGGTATTTTGATCTGATCCTTAGCTGGGTTGGTACCTGGCTTTAAAATGTGATGGCTCTGTGTTTGAATCAGTGGTGGGAAAACAAGCAAGTGATGGATTACACAGTTTCCACCATCTCCAGTGCTTAGGTATTTTCCATGCTGTAAATCTTTGATTTTTTCCACTTCATTGTGAGTTGGGATCACTTCCAGTGGCATTTGTTGAGAAATTGCTAAGTCAGTGGGAATTATGAGTCTAAAAGCTAGGGATAAATTGAGCTTAACATGTAATACAGTCTATTTAAAATGATCCCAGATCCTTCCTTCCCCCGGTAATAACGAACACTGGAATCACACTGTACATCGGGTCATGCATTTCTTATGCATTATATGAAATAAATGGCATCTGTTCTGATGAATGGGTCTCAGGAAACCTTGGCCCCAGATTGTAATATTGGGGTCCAACATTGCTCCAGGTCTTGTCATCAATCAGACCTGGGGCCAGCTGCTTCCAGCAAGGTAGCGCTTCCCGTCTGCAGAGCTGTCCATTCTTCAGCGTTGGCAGGAGCTGTAAAGGCCCAGCTCCTCCTCTTCCATCCCATGCAGCCTAGAACACTGATTCCTACTCTCTACCTACAGCCCCAACTCAAACCCCATCCCATCTTCGTGGGGTGGGTTTGACAAGACTTCTTGGCTCATGGCTCTGCCTGCTTCCTGACTGCTCATCCCTCTCTGCCTGCTGGATGAGGTTCTTGCAGCTGGCCTCTCCATCAGCATCTTCCTGTTTCTGTCCCATCTTTTCTCACAGCCCAGGGCTACTAGGGTGCCTTGTACCATCATCATATGGTGTTCCCCTAGCGAGATAAGGTCCCTTAAGTCTGAGGAGGTAGTTATTAGAAAGAAGAGGCCAGATAAAATGGGAAGCATAATGTAAATTTCTGTGTCTTACACTTCCATTGACAAAAGTCAGTGCATTTTGCTGGCCATAGTTCTAATTCTCTCTGTTTTTGTTTGCTAAGGCTCCCAGAATGCAACACATTAGAGATGGATTGGCTTTTAATAAAGGGATTTATTAATCCCTTTTTATAAGTTACAAATTTATAGTTCTTCAGAGGAAAGGCAGCTAGCTTTCCTCTGGCTTCTCTGTCACATGGGAAGGCACACAGTGAAGTCTTCTGGCCTTCCCTCCCAGCTTCTGGGTTTAAACGGCTTTCCACAGGGCAATTCCTTTCTGCATCTCCAAACATCTTGGTCTGAGCTCCACGTGCTGAGAGAGCTACTGAGTCTCTTCTGACCTCTCTCTTTTAAGCCTAGAGCTAATTAAATTAAACATCATTTATTGCAGAAAGCACCCCCTTACCCAGCTGCAGATGTAATCAACCATGGATGAATTTCTCTTGCTGATGATTTAAGTCCACAGCAACGGAACAAGGGAGCATCATTACCTGGTCAAGTTGACACCCAAAGTTAACTGTCACATTCCCTAACTGGAAAGAGAGGAGCATCTAAAAGTGAGGATAGGAAAGAACGTGCTCTGATACTTGGGCGAAGAGTGCTGTGGAGCAAGGGTCTGTGCTTATCACATGGGCAGCAGCTGGAGGAAGGGAGGGGGAATGAAATAAGGTTGTGCATGTGGGTCCCTCAGATCAAGTCAATAATAGCTGAGATCTGTCAGTCTCTCTGCGTGCTGGGCAGACTTGTCTTTTGAGCTTTCTTACCACAACCCGCTGTTGTTATCATCATTGTACACTTGGAAGTGAAGCTTCTCAGGCTCTCCTGCAGCTATACGTGGCAGGACCTCTGTCTACATCCAGGTCTGTTTCCGTCCAGGCCTGTTTATGTCTAGGTCTTCCTGGGAAAGGGCAGGGTAGGTTACCTGTCTAAGCAGGAGAATATGGATAGAAACTGCAAGGTTTGAAATTGTGCCTAAGCAAAGTGTAAGCCACCAGCATGCCAGGGGCTAGAGCCCATCCAACCTGGGCTTTAGCTTCACTTGTTGCCTAAGAGGCTGTGTCCAGTTGGGGGCTGTTGGGCTGACGTGCAGGCACAGCTAGGCTGGAGGAGGGGGCTGCGGTGGTGACAGTGGAGGAGTGGCAGAAGGAATGGAGAGGCTGGCACTTTCATCATGGGAAGTGTTTGCATATGGGTCATGACAGCTCTGTAGGAGCGTGGGCGTGTTCACTAGGTGTGTTCTGAAGCCAGAATAGCACTTTTCTTTTGTTTGATTTTATAAAAATTTATTTATTTTTTATTGTGGTTATATATATAATGAAATTTGCCATTTGTGTCCAAAATTCAGTGGCATAAATTACATTCTCAGTGTTGTGCTGCCATCACCACCACCCATTACCAAAACTTTTTCATCACCCAGAATAGAAACCCTGTCCCTATTAAGCATAATGCCCCCTGTATTCCTTTTGCCCCAGCCCCTGATAACCTGTAATCTACTCTCTTTCTTTAAGGATAGCAGTTTTTAAAAAACTTTTTATTGTGGTCACATATACACAACTCAGAATTTCCCAGTTTAACCGCTTGAGAGCATGCAGTCAAGTGGTGTTGATTATATTCACAGTCTTGTGCCGCCATCACCACCATCCATTATCAGACTTTTTTGCACCAGGTATAAGCTCTGTACCCATTAAGCAATAACTCCCTGTCTTACCCCCGACCCCAGCCCCTCATAACCTGATGTCGGTCTATGAATTTGTCTATTCTAGGTATTTCATGTGCTTGAGATCATACAATATCTGCCCTTTTGTGTCTGGCTTATTGCACTCAACTTGATGTCTTCAGGGTTTGTCCATGCTTCGCATGTATCATGACTTCTTTCCTGGTTAATGTTGAATAAAATCCCATTGTGTGTCTAAACCACATTTTGTTTATCCATTCACCTGCTGATGGATGTTTGAGTTGCTTCTGCCTTTTGCTGTTGTGGATAATGCCGCCATGAACTTTGGTGTACAGGTTTTTGAAATATGCCTAGGAGTGGGATCGCAGGTCATATGGTAATGCTGTGTTCAACTCTCCTAGGAACCATCACCGCGGCTGCACCATTTACATTCCCAGCAGCAACATATGAGGGTTCCGATTTCTCTGCATCCTCGACAGCACTTGTTATTATCCATCTTAAAAAATGATACCCAGAGTAGCATTTTTCATTAGCAGACTTGGTGGGTGGTAGAAGGATTAAGAAAGCTCTGGTCTGTTTTGTGTGATACCAGCAGGTGCTTTCTCTCACTGCCAAGGAGGAAGCTGCCCTGGCCTGCCAGTGCCCTTGTGAGTTATAACCAGAAAAGTGATCCCTCTGCCCTTCCCATTTTTAATCTCTTGGAGGCGATATGGAAGGTATTTTGAAGCAGTTGTTTTGGAGTACATTTAAAAATGATATAAATTTGTTCAAATGTGTTGAAAGGAATAGTTCAAAATAGCCTGTCCTTTTATGTGAGTTGGCTGAAGTTGAAATGTTTGCAATTTGGGGAGACAAGTTAGGAAGGTCCTGGCCTACATGTCCATTTGCAGCAGTGGTTCCACGTCCTCCAGCCTGGAACGGTGAAGAAAAACTTGGGTTGGGCTTTTTGTTTTTCTTTCAACTTTGCTTGTCTGGCATTTTATTGAAATGGCCACTTCATTTTTCTCATGTGGGACTCTTAGGTGAAGTGGTTGAAAGTAGAGGCCCAGGGAACTTGTCTATGTGCTACTTAGATCTAGAGTGAAAATGCTTTTCACCATCAAGTATGGTTGCTTTTTGTAAAATGCTGTTAACACACCCAGCTTCACATGCCTGAAATGTGCTGACTGCTGTTTGAATTGACAAAATTTATTTTTGCTGGAACATTCACACTGTTGTTGCCTGTGACCCTCAAAGAGGGAGGCTTCCTTGGCTCAGACACCAGATCACACACAGAACTTTTCTCAGTCTCCAACCAGTGCCAGAGAAAACAGGTATTTTCTCTGTTGTACCCACCTGATTTTTGTCTGGACAGATTGGAACTGGGTCCAGTCCCAAACCTGAATTATGCAAAGCATAAAACACAGTCAAAGAGAATGGAGCACATGATTGCCTCTTGTTTTAAGAAATTCCTTGCAGCATCAATTTTTCAGGGAAGCAGAGCCTACCTTATGAATAGAAACTCAAAAGAATAGGGCTGCCTCGGTTCTGCAAATGAAACGCATGCACGGTGCCTTTGCCGTGGGAGCTGGGGCTCCTGAGATGCCGGGTGGAGGAGGTCTCGCTGGTTCAGGCTGGTTCAGATTTGGCTGCAGCATCTGGTGCTATTTACTTGCCAGCCTGATAGCGTGATGTGACTTTTGCTGCTGCCACCATTCATTATCCAGACCTGGATGTCTCAGTTTGCCAGACTGCTATGATATGCACCACATAATGGGCTTGCTTAAATAGCAAGCATTTATCATCTCACCGTTTTGAAGGACTCCTGGCCTCAAAATCAAGATTTAGTCAAGGTTGTGCTTTCTCCTGGGGTCAGTGGCATTCCAGGATTGGTTATCCTCCATCACCTGCCCACCCCTCTTTCTCTCTCCCTCTTTGCTTCTGACTGTAAGGTTCCAGTCATGTGGATTAAGACTCATCATGATTCAATTTGGCAATGTCTTGACTAATAACATCTTCATAACATCCTGTTTACACATGGGCTGCTACCCACAGGAATGCATGTCAAGACATGAACATGTCTTTGGGGGTGATGGGATATGATTCAATCCCTACCTCTGGTTCTCCAAATTCCTGAAGATCTTGGGAGTCCACCAATATACCTCTCACCCTATCCCATTGTTTTGTTCCTTGGCTGCAAGGGGCTGAGACATCAGTTCATGGCACATTATCCCGGGTCCATGTAAATACTGTTTCTTCTTTTTTAACTTATTAATTCATTTTTATTTCTTTATTTCACTCCCAACCCTCTACTTAGAATCTACAGCGACCATTCCATTGTGTTCATTGTGTATCTTTTGTTTCTGTGGTCATATCTTTTTAATACGTTCCTTCTGGCTTTAATGAGCCATTCCTACTGTTTTAGCTTCCTGGATGCTCAAGCAAGTATCATGAAGTGGGTTAAACAATGGGAATCTGTTAGCTCACCATTTGGAGGCTAGAAAAAAAGACCAAATAGAGGCATCATCAAGGCGATGCTTTCTCCATGAACACTGTGGCATTCTGGGGCTGACTGCCAGTGATCCTTGGTCTTAGCTTGTCACATGGCCAGGCACATGGTGGCCTCTTCTGGCCTCTGTGCTCTTTTCTACATTCTGTTGAATTTCCTGTTCTTGCTTCATGTAGCTTTCTCTTTCTTTGTGTGAATCTCCTTCTTTTATAAAGGTCTCCAGTAGTAGGATCAAGACCCATCCTGATTGAGGTGGGCCACATCTTAACTGAAGTAACCTCATCAGAAGTCCTGCTTACAGTGGGCTCCACCCATTGTATTAAGTTTAGGAATGTGTTTTTCTCTGGTACATACAGCTCGAAACCACCACACTTACCACACCTGACTTTAGGGGTGATGTTCGTGTGCCCAGCTAGGTGGGTTTGTTGCAGTTGTCTCCAGGAGGCGCAGCTTGGGTCCACAGTCTGGAATCCTGGAAGAATAAGGTCAGTTGTAGGGGCGTTGAGAAAGAGCCAGAGGAACGATGTACAACGGAAGGGTCGTGAGAATCACCCTATGGAAGGAAGCACTTGTGAGAGCTCTGATCACATGAGCCCTGGCCTCGGCTTACAAGCCTGGCTCTGTGGACCTGCCATCTCTGGGCCAGTAGACGTAAAGGATGAGCAGAGGTGAAGAAGCGCAGGGATAGATTTCTACAGGACCACCCAGTCACTCCCCCCACTGCAGGTCTGTCTTCAGTAGCTAAAGCAGAACAGACAGAGACCATGGTCATGGAAGGACAGTTCTTAAATCAGCCTGGAGGCCCCCAGGCCAGCCTCATCTTTGTTGTCTTGAGGCAGAACTCCTGGCCACGGAGGGCGAGGAAGAAGCCCTGGAGTGGAGGCCTCATGTGTGAGTTGGCTCCAGGATCAAACCACCCTGTCTTGAGCTGTATGCGGGGAAGGAATTGTCACTTGTATGAAACACTGTCTCACTTTGGCATCATGTACCTGACTTGTGGGTGATTTCACTCTCTTAAAATGGATTTCTTCTTTTAGATGTGCAAATGACCAGTAAGCACATGAAAAGTTTCTCAATATCGTTAGCAATTATGGAATTGCATATCAAAACCACAATGAGATACTGTTTCACACTAGGATGGCTGTTCTTAAAATAACAAGTCCTGGTGAGAATGTGGAGAAATAGGAACCTCATGCATTGCTGTGGAAAAGTTTGGTGGTGCCTCAGAAAGGTAAACATAGAATTACCATCTGATCTGGAAAACCCGTTGCTAGGTCTAAACCCCAAGGAACTGAAAGTAGATGTCCAAATAACACCATGTATATCAAAGTGGCATTATTCACAATAACCAGAAGGTAGAAGTAATGAAATGTCAACGGAAGAACATTTTCTTTTGATTCTTTTATCTACATCCTAAACCTAGAACTGGTGCTTTAGAAGCACATTACCCACAGTTGTTACTTATCTTTGCTCTGGGTCCTTTCTCTCTGTCTAGACCATGCAGACCAGAATTATCCACGGTTCCCTTGTGGGTGACCCTCAGTGATGCTGGGTGATGTGTGGAGAAGTCTTCTCCAAGACTCTGGAAGAGTTTCCCACCTTGCCTCCCATACTCTTTGGTTCATTTGTTGATAGGTAGATTTGAAATCTTCCAATGTATATAAATCTGTATTTGCTCATTTGTAAGTTCCTTGATGACTTAATATATCAAACTAGGTGCATTCATCTTGGGAATTTTTTCTAAATATTTGCCGATGGTGCTAATACGATATCACATGTCCAAAGCACTTCAGTAAATGTTTATTAGTAATTAGGTTTACCAAAGGCAGTGACGTCCTCAGTGGATTATGCTTCCAGGTTCTAAAGAGCCTTCAGACTACAGTGGTAATACCTTTACATTGAAAATTGTGTATCATTTGGATTAGAATATACTAATTTATTTGTTTTTAAATGCAGTTCTATTGAGGTATATTCATATACCATATATTCATCTGAAGTGTACAATCGGTGGTTCACCGTATAATCATAGAGTTTTGCATTCATCACCATACTCAATTTTTGAACATTTTCATTACTCCAAATAATAAAAAATGAAAATAATAAGAATAAAAATAAAAATAAAAAAGAACACCCAGAATATCCCATATCCCTTATGCCACCTATTATTTATTTATTTTTTATCTTTATTTTCTTACTCATCTGTCCATATACTGGATAAAGGTAGTGTTAGTCACAAGGTTTTCACAATCGCATGGTCATACCATAAAAGCTATATATTTATACAGTCATCTTCAAGAATCAAGGCTACTAACAGTTTCAGGTGTTTTCTTCTAGCTGTTTTAATACACTAAAAACTAAAAAAGGACATCTATATAATGCATAAGAATAACCTCCAGAATGACTTCTTGACTCTATTTGAGATCTCTCTGCCAGTGAAACTTAATTTTGTTTCATTTCTCTCCCCCTCTACCCAAGAAGACTTTCTCAATCCTACAATGCCCAGTCCAGGCTCATTCCCGGGAGTCATGTCCCGTGTTGTCAGGGAGATATACACACGGAAGTCGTCTGGAAGTCGTCTCTTACTCCTAGGGAGTTTACATTCCAAGTTGACTTAGAGAGAAAGGCCACATCTGAGCAACAAAAAAGTTTCTCTGAGGATGACTCTCAGGCATAATCACAACTAGGCTTAACTTCTCCAGTCTGTGTATGCTCTGAGCTCTTTCCAAAATTGTTCCCTTTTAAAGGACCCCAGTAAGTGGAATAAGACCCACCTTGAATTGGTGAAGACCCATTTCCATGGAAACCACCTGATTAAAAGATCCCACCCACAACTGGGTGGGTCACATCTCCATGGAAACAACTTAATATAAAACAATAAGGCTGTCCCCACAAGATTGGACTAGGAAAAGGAACACAGCTTTTCTGGGGTGCACAACAGCCTCAAATTAGCACACTCCACCAGAGCTTGGCCCCACCCACCTATTCTTGGCAAAGATCCACCTTTTAGGTGATTATCTCCTTCACTTGCCTTGTTACTTTGCTTCTCAGACCTATCTTTTTTTAAAAACATTTTTATTGATAAATCTTAACATATAAATATTCCATACACGGTGTCCAGTCAGTGGCTCATGATATCATCACAGAGTTGTGTATTCATCACCGTGATCATTTTTTTTAACATTTGCATCACTCCAGAAAAAGAAATTAAAAGGAAAAAGATAAAACTCATACATACCATACCCCTCCCTCTCATTGAATACTAATTTTTCCATCTATCCAATTTATTTTAACCTTTGTCCCCTATTATTTATTTTTTATACATATTTAAAATTTTTATTGATAACATACAACACAAACATTCTTAACATACAAGCATTCCATATATAGTATACAATCAATGGCTCACAATATCGTCACATAGAATATGCATCACCATGATCGTTTTTTAGAACATTTACATCACTGCAAGATGAAATAGAAAGAAAAAAGAGAAAACTCATATGTACTGTATCACTTAGCCCTCCCTCTCATTGACCACTAGTATTTCTATCTACCCAGTATATTTTAACCTTTGTTCCCCCTCTTTTTTCTATACCCCTTACCACTCCCTTTCATTGATCACTAATATTTCAGTCTACTCAATTTGTTTTAACATTTGTTCCCTCTATTATTTATTTATTTATTATTTTTTAAAATTTATTTTTTAATTTATGATACATAATCTCATACAAACACAAACATTGTTATATGATCATTCTGTTCTTGTTATATAATCAATAACACACTATCATCGCATAGTTGTATATTCGTCATGATCATTTCTTAGAACATCTACATCAGTTCAGAAAAAGAATTTTTCTGTTTATGAAAAGAAAACAGAAAAAAATTCATATATACCATACCCCTTACCCCTCCGCTTCACTGATCACCAGTATTTCAATCTATTAAATTTATTTTAACATTTGTTCCCTCTATTATTTATTTATTTTTAATTCATATGTTTTGCTTGTCCATCAATAAGGTAGACAAAAGGGGCATCAGACACAAGGCTCTCACAACCGCACAGTCACACTGTGACAGCCATGTCATCATACAATTATCTTCAAGAAACATGGCCAGCGGAGCACAGCACCACATTTTCAGGCAGTTCCCTCCAGCCTCTCCATTACACCTTAACTAAACAGGTGATATCTATTTAATGCGTCAGAATAACCTCCAGGACAACCTCTCAATTCTGTTTGGAATCTCTCAGCCATTGGCACTTTATTTTGTCTTATTTCGCTCTTCCCCCTTTTGGTCTAGAAGATTTTCTCAATCCCTTGATGCTGAGTCCCAGCTCATTCTAGGATTTCTGTCCCATGTTGCCAGGAAGGTCCATACCCCTGGAAGTCATGTCCCACATAGAGAGAGGGAGGGCAGTGAGTTTGCTTGCTGTGTCGGCCGAGAGAGAAAGAGGCCACATCTGAGCAACAGAAGAGGTTCTCTTGGGGGTAACTCTTAGGCCTAATTTTAAGTAGGCTTAGCCTATCCTTTGCGGGATTGAGTTTCATATGAACACACCCCAAGATTGGAGACTCAGCCTATTGATTTGGTTGTCCCCACTGTTTGTGAGAATATCAAGAATTCTCCACTTGGGGAAATTGAATTTTCCCCCTTTCTCACCATTCCCCCTAGGGGACTCTGCAAATACTTCCCTATTCACTGTTCAAATCGCTCTGAGATTTATCTGGGCATCACTCTGGACAGACCTACGAAATCTCATGCCCTACGCAAGGTTCCAAGTACTATGGTGTTTGATTAAGTTGTCCACATAAGTTATATTAGGAAATTCAGTAGTCAAAATATAAATTTTGTACCAAATAAACATTTTTTACTTGTCTCACACATACGTTAGTTTTAAAATATTAATTACCATCTATTTTCAACACCCTGCATTATTGACATTCCTTTGTTCTTCCTCATGCAAAAACATTTTTAAATTTGCACATTTAGTCACTATCATTATACACTGTAGGCATTTCTAGATTATATCATCTCAGTCTTTATTGTCTATCTTTCCTTCTGATTTCATTTGTGCCCCCAGGCCTCCTCCTTCTCACATTCATTCTCACATTCAGCTTCATTCAGTGTACTAACATAATTGTATTACAGTTAGGTAGTATTGTGCTACCTATTTCTGAATTTTTACAATCAGTCCTGTTGCACAATCTGTATCCCTTCAGTTCCATTTACCCAATATCTACCATGTTTATATCTCCTGATGGTCTCTGTTACCAACTGAAATTGTCCAAGTTCATTCACTAATGACAGTTCGTATCAGTGAGACCATACAGTATTTGTCCATTTGTTTCTGGCTAATCTCACTCAGCATAATGTCCTTAAGGTCCATACATGTTGTTACCTGCTTCATGACTTTATTCTGCCTTACAGCTGCGTAATATTCCATTGTATGTATATACCACAGCTTGCTTAGCCACTCTTCTTTTGATGGACATTTTGGCTGTTTCCATCTCTGGGCAATTGTAAATAATGTTGCTGTAAACACTGGGGTGTAAATGTCCATTTGTGTCCTTGTCCTCATGTCCTCTGAGTAGATACCTAGCAATTGTATTGCTGGATCATATGGCAATTCTATACTTAGCTTCCTGAGGAACCACCAAACTGCCTTCCACAGCGGTTGTACCATTTGACATTCCCACCAACAGTGGATGTGTGTGCCTCTTTCTCTATATCCTCTCTAGCACTTGTCATTTTCTGTTTTATTGAAAATGTCCATTCTGGTGGGTGTGAGATGACGTCTCATGGTGGTTTTGATTTGCATTTCCCTAATAGCCAGAGAAGTGAGCATCTCTTCATATGCCTTTTAGCCATTTGTATTTCCTCTTCTGAGAAGTTTCTGTTCATGTCTCAGACCTATCTTAACACCACCCTTGCCTGGGTCAAAGCTGACAATTGACAAAAACTGACAAAAAATGCCTGAGGTTTTCTCTAATAAGATACTTAGAATAGTTTTTAAAAAAAACAGAAATCCCTTTTCAGAGCCTGTCTCCAGCCCCAAAGGTTCAGAAGTCAAGAGCTGGAGCTGATACTGTGCTCTGTGTGCTCCTGTTCCCGGGGTACAGCTCTTTTCCAGTGTTCTGAGCTTGGCTTGCTCTCAATGCCTCTGGTTTTCTTTCTGTTTTTGTTTTTTCGTTCTTGTTGTTGTTTTTTGCCCATCAGCCCTGCCTCCTCTCTGCCTGGACTGACCTCCAGGTTCCTTTCCTGTGCTTGGAGTTTGTATCCAGAAGTCCAAATCTGTTAATTAAAACCACAATTGGAGTTTGGCTGAGCTACCTTCCCTTGCTTGTAAGACTGCTTCTTTTTCCCATGGGGAAATGTCTCCAAGGGAGCCTGCTGTGTCGGTGGGGGAGGGGCCCCAGCCTCCGCAGGCCAGGGGCTTTACTTACAGCTCTGCACTGTGAATCTCAGCCTTTTTCACCCATTCCAGACCGGTGTACGATGTGTGTCTGGTCACAGATGCCCCCCAGACAGTTGTTCCAGATAGTTCCTTAGAGGACTAACTAAATTCCACACACTCCTACACTGCCATCTTGCCCTGCCTCCCTAACTTATTTTTAAAGCCCAGTACTCTTTTATGATAAATTTTCAAGTTTTCACTTAAAATCCAAAATGATTTTGGTGCCAGCATTTGTAGATACTGTTGGATGAGAGGCCAAAGACTCATTATTGTTGTTTTTCCAGTCTGCATTTTCCCTTGTCTGTTACTATTTATTATATATGTATGCATGTAAATGTTTTTATATCAGTTTTAAGACAAATCAATGCATTTACTTGTCTGCATAGACTTGGCCAATCAATTTTGAATGGCGTGTCCACGGGACACCCACGCTTTGTGACTTTCCACAGATGATGGCACCTGCTTCTGCAATAAGGTCAAGAACATAAAAGTTGCAATCGAATACCATAAAGTGGAATTCCGTATGTCAGTTTAATTCTCTAAGAGTTTGTCAGCATAGTTGGTAATCCCATGCGTTTCAATTTCAGTTTAACCCCAGCCATTCCACTGTGGCAGGTGATAGCACGCACACACCCAACACCCATGCACACATCTGTCTGCACACACACTCCCCACGTCCACCTGAAACATGCATCCATCAGCACACGCGTCCACCCCCCACTCCCCACATCCTGCACACACGCAGCCACCCACTCACACACATTCACTCAAACACATGCATCCCCACCCCCACATCCACCCACAAAACACACACCTGGACACACTTACACCCGTATATACGTCCATCTGCACACAGACATATCTACCCACAAATACACACACCTGCACCCACGTGTCCACCTGCACATCCGCACCCAGCTGCACACGCACAAGCACACATGGTTTCCTTTTATCAGAAGTTTTATTCATTTTGTTCTGCAGGTTGGGGAGAGGCTGAGTGGTAGAAAACAGCATCTGTAGTTCAGTGCACGCAGTATATGCTGGTTTCTCCTTGGGAAATAAGCTGCTTTCCCACGTACCGTTGGGTGTTGGGTGGGCACATAACGCACTTAGTTATGTGCTTCCACAGTGAAGCAGATGTGTCCTCCTCCGTGGGGCTCTTCCCCAGACAAGTTGTGGCCAGAGAACATCTTATGTTGACTATTCTGGCCATTGGACAGCACCAGGTGTCTCAGTAAATCACTTTCAGGCTGGTAATAGGATGTCACTAAGGGAGAAAAGTGTAGGCTAGAGCAAATTGTCCTGTTATCTATTATAGAATCTTAACTAACAATGGGTTACTCATCAAGGGGTTGAAATACCCCTTGCCATAAGGAAACCAAGGAGGGATTGCTGAAAGGGTCAGAGGATTCCAAGAGAGACCCCACCCCCTTCCGCTCCTTTGAAAGGCCCCTGTTAGGAATGGTCACAAAAAGAGTTCTGTGTGCCCTGACACTCACCAACAAGACATGACTGCCAAAGGCTTGGTCCTGGCCCGCAGCCAGCCGGCCAGCACTTAAATGATGCATGTTGCCATGGCAACCCCATAGCCTCACGTGTGCGCGAAGCAGGTGACAACAGGAAATACATGCAGCTGTCGAGGAAGGATGAGTGCAGGCTGGAAGCGAGCATAGCCCTGGTTCACGGCATGTCACCCCAGCCTGTGCCACTGGGAGCCCTGGGGCTGACTGACCCCCCATGGAACAGCTGCGTATGGAAGCCTGGGGCTGACAGACCCCCTATGGAACAGCTGTGTGTGGGGTGGGGGCATTTCAAAGTAAGGACATGGGGGAGGATATAAGGTTTTTTTTTTTTTGGTGGTGTTTAACAACAAAGCCATTCGATGTTAATGCAATTTTTATGAAAAATGACTATTTTCCAAAACAAAAAAATTAGTGAGGAGAGTGGGACTTTTACATTTTTGCAAATCTCTTTAATGTCTGGCTTCACAGAAAAAAGCTGGACTCTCATATCTGCTTTTGCATTCAGTCTATTATGGTATCACACATTACACAACTTCTGGAAAACTCAGTGCATTCATGAAGCATTGATAGTGAAAAACAATCTATCTTAGTATTATAAAAATAGTTTTGACATTAAGTACCCCCTAAAAGGATGTCATGGACCCCAGATCCAACTTTGTGAACCACTACTCGAATCGAATCTCTTCATTTGACACATAAGAACATTGGAGTTCAGAGAGATTGAGAATCCAAAACAACGTGGCCTGTTAATGGTAGAATATAGATATCTTGCTCTACTTCTCTAGGTTTCGGTTCTCAATCAAACTTGGGGAATATACCCTAATGGCCTGTTCTGTTCCTTCCATTCTCGAGATTGTCACAATATATTACTAAAACTTTTATTAAATAAAAAAGAAGAGGAAAATCAACAAACACGATAAAATCTACAGCAGGTACAGCATGTTAGCATTTGAATTATGATGTCTATTTGAACTGAAATGCCAGACAAATTCTGTTACTCCTTACTCCATGGTGGCTAGTAATGACAAACTGCTGAGTAGACATTTTATATAAATATGGAGACCAGATTTAACACAGCATCACCATTTATCACATGCTCTGTGGCTTGCACACAATTCAGTGACATATCCCAGAAAATTTTTTACACACACTGGCCAAAAAGAAGGTGAGTATATTAAGAGACTGTAAATAAAGTGGCAATCCACTGGAATGTTTGAAGTATAATGGAGAGGCTCTGAAGTATAGATGGTTTTTCATTTCCTAACTCAGACTTTATTTTGTCTTTTTATTTTTTTTTAAATTAAAGAATCCTTTTGGCCACCCAGGGATGATTCCTTTGTATCCTACCAGATGACACATCTTCTTTAAAAGGATCATAACCTTGTTCCTTTAAGCAGTGTAGTACCCAGAAAAGTTGGTCCAGTGGAGGGAATTCATCCCAGGGAACCCTACTCCCAATCTATGAGATAAGGTCGGATGTTAATTTCTAAGTGATCCTCCATCTCTTAAAAGAGATCAGAATGTTCATTTTTATCAAGCTCTACATTATTTGGTTTTGAGTCGTGCATGAGCCAAATACACCTTTCCTTTCATTAATATAGTGACATAACACTAATCGCTTTCTCAATAAAAGAATTCACCACCAAGGCAAAACGAACATTTTTCGGGTGACGAGCTGCTGCATCCTGGGTTCCCCTTTGAGCATATTCTTTCCAGCTTTCACCAAACTCCAAGTGACGCCCAGGGAGTTGGAAAGTGCCGCTTTGCACGACCTATTCCTCTTCCCCAGGACACAATGAGGATGCCTGCAGCTGCTCCCCACATCTCCCACCACCCGCCCACCCAGCATGTGGGTTTAAGGAGATGGGCTGTAGCACTTGGCGTGGTGGCCTCTACAAGTAAATCACACACGTTTGGATCTCAGTGGTTTAGAATTTGGGAGAGCTCAGACACGGGATCCCTGGATGCGTTTAGCTGCGTGTCCCTTCTGAAATGGTGTGCTGAGAAATGGATAGGGTGAACAGGCTTGAACGGGGGTTATTCTGAGCCAATTGAGAGGAATACCCAGATTTTTAAGTTTCTTTGATGTGTGGTCTGAATTAGAATACAGACTGAGCTGCTCCACCACGAGATCCGAAAATACAGTAATGGCTTAAACAGGATGGAAATCACTTCTTTTACCTTTAAACATCCTGGTAGCTGGTTCAGGGCTGGTTTGGTGGCTTGTGGGGTCAGCATCTTGTGTCCGCTCCCATCCTCTTTGCCACACTGACTGGGTGGGGTGGGGGGGGGGCGAGACGTCATCTCTGGTTGGGGGGCCAAGGGCCCAGCTGGAACTCAGTGTCCATGAGAGAGCACTGGGGGACCACCAGCTTTCCCTCCCATGAGGCCAGCGATGGTTTGACTGGAGCTCTGTGTACTCGGGACCCAGAGGGAGAGAAGCAAGATGGGAGGTGGGCAGAGTGCTGAGACTCTAACTAAATAGACTGGGCTTTGAATTGCGACCCCATCTTGCTGCTCCTGAAGCCTGAAGCGGGGACCGGAGCCTCTCTGAGTCCCAGATTCTGCGTTTGTAAAGTGCTGATGATAGCATCTCACAGGGTTGTTGAAGTAAAGAGCATAAATGGTAGGAAAGCATCCAGGATCATGCCGGTCGTAGGATAAATTCTCAGACACAGTTGGTTTGTCCCTTCCTCTCTAGGAAGGGTTGCAGAAGTCATCTGCTTCCCTAAAGAGACAAGTTGATTTGCTCAGGAACTCGATTTAATTTGCATGATTGCACCATGATTACACCACTTTATAGTAAAGATGTTTATTTTTGCTGCTCCAAATGCACATTAAAAAATCCTGTTGAAATGGTAGGAAATAGACATTAAAATCTCCATTTTAGAGACAGAAAAATAAGCCCCAAAGAGTTATATAGCTCACAGTGTGAAAGATCCAGAATTCGAAAGCAGCTTTGTTTTACTCCTGAGCCCTTTCTATAACTACTGCACATATAGGCAAGGAGCAGAAAGAAAGTTCGCTCTGAAATGGTGAAGTGTATCAGAATCACGGGAAAGACCTGTTTCTACACAGATTGCTGGGCACTGCTTTCAGAGCTTCTGATACAGTAGGTGGGGCCGGAGACTTCGCATTTCTAACCATTTCCCAGGTGATGCTCATATGGAAACTACCTTTTGAGAACCACTGTTCTAAACCAAGATTTCCTAGAACTTTAGATTTCACACAGCAATATGATTTTGGGGGGTGAGGGTGGGGTTCATGGTCAGAGAATCCCGGTCTCCCCCGTGAAAGGCGAGTGTTCCATCACTGAACCGCCTGTGCACCCCCAGCAATATAATTTTTAAAACTGAAGTTTGACACAAGGTTATAAAATTTTATTATGCTAAGTTACGACATAAATACACACCAAAAAAAAAAACTGCACAAAAGTGATCTATATTCTAGTAGCCCTATATTTGTTTTTGTTCATTTACATTTTTTATTAAGGTATAATCTACATGTGGAAAATTCACCCTGCAAGTTTTGACGAATGCACATGAAACCAGCACCACAGCCAAGATATAGGACAGTACCATCCTCACAAAATCTACTCCCATACCACCCAATAACAAATCCCTCCCCAATTTCCAGCCTCTAGCAACCACTGACGTATTTCTTTTTTTTATAATTTTACCTTTTCCAGAATGTCACATAAGTGAAGTCAAACAGTTTGTGGCCATTTGAGGCTTGCTTTTTCAATATGACCTAATTTGCCGTCCATCCATTTTGTTGTGTGTGTCAGTAGTTTGTTTCATTTTATTGATGGAGAGAATTCTATTGTATGGATATACTGCAGATTGTTTATTCTTCGGTTGAGGGGCATTTGTTTCCAATTTGGATTAATCACGAAAACAAGCTCTTATAAACATTAATGTAGGGGTTTTTGTGTGAACATGTTTTCATTCCACTTGGGTAAATACTTAAGAAGAGGATTACTGAATGATAATTTAAGGGTGTGTTGAAATACATAGGAGATTCTCAATTCATTTTTCAAAGTGGCTGTATCACTTTTACTTTCCCATCCATGATGTATGAGAATTGTTTCACATACTTTCTGGAACTTGATATTGTCATTTTTTATCATAGCCATTTAAATAAATATATAGTGCTCCAAAAAAACAAAAACATCCTGTTGATTGACGAGTGTTCCCCAAGAGGCAACTTTGTCCTTTTTTGTGTTCCGGCCCCTTCAGAGCAGGCAAATGAAAAAGCAGGTTCCCTTGGGAAACAATGTGTGCAAGCTACCTACCACGGTCTTTGGGGCAGCCTGTCGCCTCAAAGGAGGCATTTTATTTTATTTTATTTTATTTTTTTTTAGGAGGCATTTTATTGAAAGCAAAAAGGTTGGGGCTCGCAGTCTTGAGGGCTGTGAGGTTTGCCCATGGGCCCTGGATCCTCAGAACTGACCCCACAGTGTCAGATGCTTAACGTGGACTTGCCCCTGAGGTGCTGGCTTTGGGCAGGTGCGTCTCGACCCTGGCACAGCACAGCAGAGGAGGCAGCCGAGCACCCAGTGTCAGCATATCAGGACACACCCAGCAAGCCGCTGCCTGTCCATCACGAAGACCCTAAGCTCCGGGTCACAATCCACTCACATGTGCTCACATCGGCACTCACTCACCTGCTCACAAGCTCACACATCCCTGCTGCCACCTGCACTCACACCCCTACTGGTGTGTGCGTTCATACCTGCACCTTTACTGCCATTCACACCTGTGTTCATGCCCCATGCCCATACCCGCTCACTTGCACGCTCACTGCACTCACACCCATTCACCCCCATGCACACTGCACTCACACCTGTGCTCACACCCACTAGCCCACGTGCACACTGGATTCACACCCGCAGTTCTCGTGCGGCACAATGTCAGCTAGGCTCTTAAGGCCCGTGAGTGAGTTGAAAGGCCCTTCCCTTCCCCTCTCCTCTCTTGCAAGCACCCTATGGCAGCAGTGACTCACTCACTGTCTGCCCCCAGGACATGTTAGCAGGTCTCTTGCTGCTCCAGCCACCTGTCATCCCAGCTTCAGATGCTACAAGGGACTTCCTTAGATTGAGCTACTTTCCCCGGGAACCCTGAGACTGCCATTGTGTTTGGGAGGGGGTGGGGGTGTGACACTTCGTTTGGAAATGCCCCCCTGCATTGCATGGCTCCTTTGTCTCTTCCATGAGCTGAATGCATTCCTGGCTCGTGCACTTGGGCTTGCAGAAGAAGCCGAGTCCCCAGTGGAAGCCGTGACACTGAACCAGAGCCCTGCTCACTGCCCAAAGCCTCTCCAAGCTGGCTCCCCAGGCCTCCCCAGCTAGCTTCTTAGAAGACCAAGTGGAAGGGAGAAGGCCGCTTCCCAGAGCTTTGGCGTGGGTCTGAGAGGGGCGAACGAAGGTCCGAATTTACTGAGAATGAGAAGTTTAACTGAAGGTCAGTGCCCAAAGTAGGAGCTCAAAGCGGAGTTTTCCTTAGGGTTTGACAAGGCTTGTTCCACAGTTCAGACCTGGTGGAAACAGAGAGGGAAGGTTTTGAGGCCAGTGTTTCAATGAATCGTAGGATGCAAACTCTTGTAGGAGGTTCCGTTGAAGGGTTAAGAGTGGACGGCTCCTGGGGAGTTCCTGTAATGAACAGTCATCCATTTGTCCATGTAGGAAGGTCCGGAAGAGTAAAGAAATGCTAATGAAGAGAGAGGCAGCCAAATCTTGTCATTGCAGATGGGGTGGGAGGTGTGGTCTCAGCCCCCAGACTGAATGCAGGGCCCGCCCCCCTGCTTTACTAGTTTACATACCGAGGGCAATTTACCCGTTTCTTCTTCATAGCTTTTTGTCTTCTAAGGAAAGATACGTTTTTATTCTTAAAGGTGGTAACATGGGGAAATACCCTTTTCGAAAGCACAGTACAAAGACTATCAAATGTTTACCAGCAAAATCAAGACTAGATAGAGACAGCTCTTTGCAAAAATTTGGTCCCTAAACCCTACCCACTTTTGAGTGAAATTGTTTTGTTTGAAATCATTTATTTGTCTTGAATTTTGTGAGTTTTTTTTTCCATGTGTGTAACTTTCCCTATATAAGCGTATTAGGACAGATGAACAGGTTGTGCATCATTTGAAGTACATTAATAGACGTAATAGAATTAATTGTTGTATAAGTAACTCTGGTATACTTGAAAGTCGTAAAACAATATGTTTTATTACAGAAAATAAACAGGAAAGATGTAATCGGGTTGAAATATATTTCATTTACTTGAAAATAAGGCATTGCTATAATTCAGGTGATAATATCTGAATGTTTGTGTAATGCCTATGTGAAAATATTTTAAAATTACCTTTATTTTCTGTATCTCCAGAAGGGTTGGGTCACAGTCGGGCTAATCTTTTAGGAAATCAGGCCAATTCCTTATTGCATCTCCCAGATCTATGCTATTTAGAGATTGGGTGGGTTTGGGAAACTCCTGGGACCTGGCTGCCCAGATGTACTTCTGACTCCAGGACTCCGGGAATCTGCTCCACAGCCCATGTGCAAAACCAGTTCTGCTAGTCATTCCCCAGTGCCTCTGAGTCACTACGGGAAGCAGTGGGGAGGCCTCGGGGCAGCCCCCAGCAGCCCAGTTTTGCATCCTTGTTTGTTTAGGGTCCCCCCTCTTTTACGCCTGGGCCTCGGTTTGCAGAGAGATGTTCACTCACAGACCACACAGCTCTAGGCTACTTTGGTGCAGCCCTTGCCTGAGGCACAGATGGGACAGCCAGGTCCTCCCAGCTCCTCCCAGCTCCTTCCCTGCTCCTGCCCCCAGACGCAGCCCCTCTTACCTCAAACCTAAGCTACCCCACGTGCTCTGCCTGGTGTGGGGAGGCACATTCATCTTTGGTCAGTCAGTTTAGTTCTCATTTTTATTACTTCTGTGAACTCCTTTTCTCATCTACACCTTTACTTTTTCTCTTTATTTTCTATAAAAATATAGAAAGGAAATATAGAAAGGAAATGTGGACTAAGCAGAAAAGATTATTGGGTGGCTCCAATGGAAAGCTATGGTTTTGGAGCACACCCTTCCCAGGTATGTGACTCTTGGCCTTTCGTCACCTTTGCAGTTTCCTACACTGGAAGATGGGGATGAGTGATAGCAATGCAAGATGATGACCATCTATAGACATGGGAAACAACATCTGTCTGGGTGGCTACTATGATCCCTTCCCCACACCACCATAAAGAAGCCGGTTTCTTGTCCATTTGTAAACTCATCTCCGTATTCTTTTACCTCCGGATAATTTTGTGCTTCTCTCATTTTTCCTTTGAATTGGTTATAACATCTTATTAATTCCCTCATGAATAATGAATTCCATAAAATCATTAATGTGTTCATTTCATGTCTGTATGAGTCATGATTTTTAACCTTTGAAAAATTATTATTTGACATCACATTTTATGGTCCCTACTAAAAATAATAAAGATTTTCTTAGTAGGCCGATGACAGGCAAGGACCCTAGTAAGAGGAACTTGGATGCAAACAAAGGAAAGAATTAATTAGTTCTAAAGGGTTCAAGATGCAGAAAGCTTTGCTCTTAATCTTGTAAAAGTATGCGTTCATAAACAACTGAAGAAGAATAAATCACAAGGGAAATTAGAAATTATTTTGAGACAAATGAGAATGAAAACAGGTATACAAAAACTTTATGTGATACAGTGAAAGCAGTGCTCAAAGGGAAATTCAATAGCTGTAAACACTTACATTTAAAGAATGTAAACCCAGAGCTAGCAGAAGGTAGGAAACAAAAGGTTAGAACACAGATAAACAAAATAGAGAGTAGAAAAACAATAAGGAAAATCAATATAACCGAAATTGGTTCTTTGAAAAGATCAACAAAATTGACAAACCATTAATTAGATTTAAGGAAAAAAGAGAAAAGCAAGAAAGAAGAGAACTTATTTGTGACTGTATACCTACAAATTAGATAACCTAGATGAAATGGACAAATTCCTAGAAGCAAACTACCAGAACTGACTCAAGAACAAATAGAAAATATGAACCTATAACAAGTAAAGAGATTGAATCAGTAATCAAAAACTACCCAACAAAGAAGAGTCCAGGACCAGATGGCTCCACTGGCAAATTTTACCAAATATTTAAAGAATTAACACTAATTTCTCTCAAACTCCTCCAAAAAATAGAGGGAACACTTCCTAATTCATTCCATGAGATCAGTGTTACCCTGATTCCAAAGCCAGACAAAGTACCACCATAAAGAAAACCATAGACCAATAATATCCCTTATGAGTATAGATGCAAATATCCTCCACAATATACCAGCAAACAGAACCCATCATATTGAAAGAATTACGTACCATGACCAAGTGGAATTTTTTCCTGGAATGCAAGGGTGGTTCAACACGAGAAAACCAATCAATGTAAAATGCTACCTTAAGAGAATGAAAGAATAAAACCAGATGATCATCTCAACTGATGCAGAAAAGCCATTTGAAAAAATCCAACAACCTTCCATGAAAAAAACATTCAGAAAGTAGAAATAGAAGGGAACTTACTCAACATGATAAACGATGTTTTAAAAACCCGCTGCTGACATCATCCTCAGTCGTGAAAGATGGAGCGCTTTCTTGCTAAGATCACGAACATGACAAGAAAACCCACAGTCACCACTGGTATCTCAACATTGGACTGGAAGTCAGCACCCAAGCAATTTGACAAAGAAAATGAAAGAAAGGCATCCAAATCGGAAAGGAGGAAGTAAAACTGTCTCTGTTTACAGATGATATGACACTATGCATAGAAAAGCCCAAAGTTCTACCAACAAAACCTGCTAGAGCTAATGAATTCAGCAAAGTTGTAGGGTAGAAGATGACTGCACAAAATCAGATCTGTTTCTATACACTAGGAACAAACAATCCATAGAGGAAATTAAGAAAGCAATTTCATTTGTGATACCATCCAAAAGAAAAAATACTTAGAAATAAATTTGAAGGATGCGGAAGACTTGTACAGTAAAAACTACAAAACCTAAAGAAGACCTAAATAAATGGAAATACTTCCCATGTTGATGGATTGGAAGACTTAATATTGTTAAGATGACAATACTACCCAAAATGATGTACAGATTCAGTGCAGTCCCTGTCAAAATTCCAACAGCCTTTTTTGCAGAAATGGAAAAACTGGTCCTTAAATACACATTGAATGACAAAGGCTCTGTGCTGGTTTGAAATGATGTCTGTACCCATGTTTTAATCCTAATCCCATTTTGTAAAGGCTGCCATTTCTTCTAATCCCTATTCAGCATTGTATGTTTGCAACTGTAATTAGATCATCTCCCTGGAGATGTGATGTAATTGAGAGTGGTTGTTAAACTGGATTAGGTGACAACGACATGTCTCCACTGATTCGGGTGGGTCTTGATTAGTTTCTGAAGTCCTGTAAAAGCGGAAAGAAACATTTTGGGGAATGAGAGATTCAGAGAGAGCGAAGCAGAACGACATAGCCATGAGAAGCAGAGTCCAACAGCCAGCTACCTTTGGAGATGAAGAAGGAAAATGCCTCCCAGGGAACTTCATGAAACAGGAAGCAAGGAGAAGAAGCTAGCAGATGAAACCGTGTTCACCGTGTGCCCTTCCAGATGAGAGAGAAGCCCTGACTGTGTTCACCATGTGTCTTCTCACTTGAGAGAGAAACCCTGAGCTTCATTGGCCTTCTTGAATCAAGGTATCTTTGCCTGGATGCCTTTGATTGGACATTTCCATAGACTTGTTGTAATTGGGACATTTTCTTGGCCTTAGAACCATAAACTAGCAATTTATTAAATTCCCTTTTTAAAAAGCCATTCCATTCCTGGTATATTGCATTCTGGCAGCCAGCAAACTAAAACAGGCCCCAAATAACTAAAACCATCTTGAAAAATAACAAAATTGGAGGACACATACCATACGAATTTCAAAACTTATTACAAAGCTACAATAATCAAAATAGTGTGGTGCTAGTATAAAGATAAGGTGTATACGCCAATGGAATGGAATTGAGATATCTGAACTGAGACATCTGTGGTCAGTGGATTTTTGGCAAGGGTGACAAGATCATTCAATGAGGGAAAGAATAGTTTCTTCAAAAATGGAGCTGGGACAACTGGATATCCACATGCAAAAGAATGAAGTTAGACCCCTATCTCACACTGTCTACAAGAATTAACTTGGAATCTATCAACAACAGAAATATAAGAGCTAAAGCCATAAAACTCTTATAAGAAAAGATAGGGATATATCTTCATGACTTTGTATCTGGCAATGGATTCTTAAATAGGACACCACAAGCAAGAGCAACATAGGAAAAAATAGATATATTGGACTTCATCAAAATTGGAAACTCATGTGCCTAAGAGGTCATTATCAAGAAAGTGAAGACAATCTACAGAATGGGAGAAAATATTTGGAAATCGTATATCTGATAAGCGTTAAGTATCCAGCATATATAAAGAACTTTTACAATTCAACAACAAAAAGATGAACAACCCAATTAAAAAATAGCCAAAGATTTGAGTAATAATTCAAAGACGATAAATATAATGGCCGATAACCACGTGAAAAGTTGTTCGAAACCATTAGCCATCAGGGAAATGCCACTTCACCCTCAGTGGGATGGCAGCAACAACAGTAAGAAGCAGCAGCCGAAAATAATAGAGAAAAGAAATGGAAAATCGTGAGGATATGGAGATAAAAGAACACTTGTACATTGCTGGTGGGAATATAAAATGGTGCAGCTGCTGGAAAAGATTTTGATGGTTCCTTGAAAAGTTAAAACATTGATTGCCATCACCCAGCAACCCCACTTGTAGTTGTACACACCACCCCGGCTCCCAAATTGAATACAGGCGTGCGAACAAAAACTTGTTTGTGCATATTCATAGCAGCCCTATTCCCAATTGCCCAAGGGTGGAAACAATCCCTATGTCCATTAGCTGATGGAGGGAAAAGCAAAATGGGGTAGATACCTACAATTTATTATTCAGCCATAAAAAAAGAATTAAACTCTGACAACATCAATGAGAACCTCTGAAACTTTAAGCTAAGTGAAAGAAACCTGACGCAAAAGGTTACCTATGGTATGCTTCCATTAATATGAAATATGCAGAACAGTTTTGGTTGCCAGGGTTGGGGGAGGGGTGAGCAGGAAGTAACTCTTTAATGGAGGTGGGGTTCTCTTCTGGGGTGAAGACAATATTTTGAAACCAGATAGAGCCAGTGGCTACACAACACTGTGACTCTAAGTGTTTCTGAATTACATACTTTAAAATTGTTAATTTTTGTTATGTGAATTTCACTTTAATTAATGTAGACACCTACGTGTTTGATAAATGGTTTAAATATGAGTACTTACTCCCCCAGGACCAAGGTCAGTTGTGTTACACATCCGACCAACAGCATCCACACAGAAATTCCTCCCAGAAGTTCCCAGGATCTGCACGATTCCCAGTTGAGTTTCCTAAAATGCCACCTCTTCAGCTGTAAATTAGCTCTGATCAATAATAGATTCCTTGCAATGAACCTCACAAAGGCAAGAATTTGTAATTTTAAGTGCTGATTATTTCAAAATTTGATGATATGAAGTCAGGGGACAGGAGTTTTGGGAGGAAATGTTAGTGTAAAAAGGTACACTTGTATAGAAAACCTTAAAGCAGAATATATAACTTGACTCCTAACCCTTGTCTCACATCTGTTGCTGCTTAAAAATAAATCCATGTAGTACTTTGTATATGGTTAGAGAATGCAAATCACATGGAAAGGTGCAGAATGAAAAGCAAAGGCCTCTCTGTTTTTGTGGGGTTTTCCTTTTTAAGGAAATGTTTTATGCTGGTGTGCTTGTGCTCATGTGCAAATTTTTTTAAACAAAAGAGTGATTGTAGATTTGTAGACTTGCATATAGGCTTCTTTGGCTCAGTGTATTTTGGAGCTCTTTCTTTCCTCATCTGTACCTACAGAAGTATTCTTTGAAATGCTGTATAATCCTCAGATGATAATTGGCACTTTTTTTTTTTTACGTGGGCAGGCACTGGGAATTGAACCCGGGTCCTCTGGCATTGCAGGCTGCTGAACCACCGTGGCCCACCCAGATAATTGGCACTTTTTAAACCTTTGCTGTAGCCAGCATGCGTCTAAGTGCTTTAGACATATCTTATTTAATGTTCATGGAACTCCTATGAGATAAGTACTATTATTGCTCCATTTTATGGATGAAGGAACTGAAGCAGATTCACTGTGAGAGATTGAAATTCAGTCCGTTGGACCCCAAAGCCTACACTCTTAACACCCCACGTTCTGCTCCTGACATAGTCAGCTTCTTTACTGCTGGCTTCTGCCCTTTGGATGTGCTCTTGCCAGCGGATTTCAAAGGCATGTGTGCTCTGCATCTCCCACTCCAGCTACTGACCTCTCGGTTCTGCTTTCTTGAGACTCTTTTTATTCTGCCCTCCTCAAACTAAAGAGACAAGGAAAAACCACAAAAATGAAGGCAACTATGACTCAAGCTTGCAAAACTGTTCCCAAGAATGGCTGTCAGACCTTCATCTCTTAGCCTGGAACAGAGAGTGCCTCTAATTTTTATAGCTTGGAGCACATGCAAAAAGAAAAACCCTTATGGATTCTCAGTCTGTCCAGTAGGGGAGGCAAGACCTAGCCTTGATTCCCAGAGGAGCAAGAGACATGCTGAGATGAATGGATCTTCTCTGCCTGCCCTGACACGCAGTGATTCGGCCCCAGAATAAGAGGCTGGGACTGGGAAGCTGAGCTCGTGACCCTGCAGCTAGTGGGCTCTCTTGTTCATTTACTTCTTCCTTTCGTCACACTGGTCCATTGTGTCACCCTGAATGGGGCTCCCAGCTGTGATGCAGCTGTAACCCCTGCTCACAGATGAGCTTCCCTTGCAGAGGTCAGAGGTGAGGAGTCAGGACACTTGGTGAACTTAGGGCACATTGCCAGATGAGAGGATGTTCTGGAGATGTGTTTAAATGAGAGCAGTTCTGTACTGGAGAGTTGGGTTCCTTTTGTTAAAGAAGGAAGAAATGGATGCACAGTGATGCAACCCAGCCACGTTGCCACTGTTCTGAGGGAGCATAAGCAACTAGCTGGCTTGGATCCAGAGTCAAGATTAAAGCTCATGGAGAACATCGGCCCCAAAGACTCTCCCTTTGACCGGCTGAATGGCTGACCCTGATTTGCCTGGTTGCTGCCAATACAGTTGGTTGGCCCTTTGGATCCACTTAACCTTCATGGAGAAAGCCCCTGTCCTGGAAAACGCACCTGGGCCCTGGAAACCCCACCTAAATCACTGACATCTTTTGGGAAGGGACCAGGTAAATGGACACAAAATAGCGAGAGTCCCAGTAGGCAGGTTTACCAGAATGTTCTCATGTGCGTCAGACTCTTTGGAAAGCCTGTTTTGTGCCACTTTGGGTAAGAGACCTCTGTTACAGGCAGGAAACCAATGTTTGAAATTAGCTGCTGCGGTTGTCCAGTCAGATCCTGGGAGAGCTGAAGTTTATGCTGAGTTCCGAGACCGTCTGCAATAACTTTCGTGTCCTCTGCAATTGTCCAAACCACTAAGTGAAGAAACATACTTCCTCTGTATTCATCTGACTAAATTATTATCTGCACAGTTTGGGCCCTGTAGCTTTCCTCTACCTCCGGTCTTCTTGTCTGCTTGAGACGCTTAGGTGGGGGCTGGAAGATGGGGGGAGACGCTCTCCAGAGTCAAAGCGTGAACAGACGAACGGGTCCAAATTGAAATCAGAATTTCACTTCTGGAACGAGTCATTGTTCTCCCCTTTTTCTTTTGCTTTCCTGTTCTTTTTAAAGAAGCCGTATTAATCAGCTGTGTTTCTTTGAAAAGCTGGAATGTAGAATTGGATCACTGCCTGAAAAGTTAGGAGTATGCACATAGCAATGGTGTAGCTTTCTGTAACTTGATTTAAGAGCGTGCATGTAGTGACGCTTTAAACCTTGACCTTGCCCCACCGTGTGGATTAGGTTTGCTTGAGCTGTGGGAGCCTAAAACATGGCAGGGCGAACGCTGCAGACATCTCTGTGAGAGGCAGAGTAACCTCGATGGTGGCAAGGCGCAGCTGTCAGCCTTCGTGAGCTTTTCCAGGCTCTGCACACCAGCTTTTCTGTCAGCAGGAGAATTCATTATTTTGGTGCCTCACCCAATAAGCACAGTGGCAGAGCAGCACATGATTGCGTTCATTTTTTGTACATCATAAATACAGCAGAAACCAATTCAAGTTCGTGTATGTGACAAAATGGCGCATGTAAGAGTGCGATGGGAAGGTGTTGGCAATGTTGCAATGTGACCTGGGACTCGTCTATAAGACCCTCATGAGCGTTTCCTTCTGGGAGTTGAGCCTCAGATGGGGAGCTTGCTGTTGGAAAGCTACTGGGCATCTGGGTATTATAATGGCCCCATGGTTTGGATATGAAGGAAGGTACAGGGGAGTCTCATGGAACCCAAAGCAGGAAAGCAGCTGGGTCTGGGGAAGAAATGGAATGTGCCACAATCGGTGGTGATGGGTGCTTGGCGGCCTGGCTTCGTTTCTCTCTGCATATCTGCTGCATTTCTTTTCCTGGTCTCTTCTCCTGCAGGAGGTGACAGGTGGCTGCCTCCCGCCTCCAGGCACACACTTTAGGGTTCTAGGTTTTAGGGAAAGCTGTGTCTGTGTTTTCCTTGGCTGAGGGGTCCTCAAAGCGGGGTGCATTGTTGTGCAGCAAGAAAATATATTCAGTTTCCAATCTCGTGCCCTGTCCTTTACTGCGGATGGCCCCTGCTGCCATAACTGCCACTTGGAGTTGCAGGACAGAGGCCGGCGCTCAGGACTCAGCACTTGTCAGCAGTATCTTTAGGATCCAGTCGCCCTGGTGATTGGGAGCAGGAAGCAGAGCAATAGAAGATTGAACAGAATTGGTTATCTCTGTGACTGAGCCATGTGTGGCTCCCAGAGGGGTCAGCAGCAATCACTTGTCCTTTCCAGGCTTTGGGCCCAGCGTGGTCCGGAATGTCTGCCCTCGGAGATGAGTGAAGAGCCTGGAACGTTGAGGCTAGGAGGCACATGGGGGTCCTCTGTCTATTTCACCAGACCCTACAATTATTTAGATTACATTGAGAAAATCCGATGGGGCCCTTCTCATCTGAAAAAAATTATATACCCACCAAGGTTTTCGTATGACCTCCCAGGCTACAGGATCCCTTGGTCCGCCCTAACCCCGACTTAGAGAAGGCGAACGGGGTGGGGGGTGGGGGACATACCTGGGGCGGAACGGAGGAGAGGCCTGAGGGGATGCAGGGCTCTTTCAGTTCATGGCCTCGCCTTGTTCAAGCGGAAAGTTTATTTTTGCAGTAGAAACAACGGCAGTAACGCTGAATTCCTGTAGGGGGCCAGGCACCCGGTGTGACCCTCTGGGTGCTGTGGCCCTGATATACTGACCGTCAGGACGGCTTGGGCTTCCGAAGCCCCTTGGCCCAGTGGGGGTGCAGGTGGGGCACGTGTGGAGGAGAGGCTCCAGGGTAAGGTGGTCCCAGAAGAAGCTCATCCTGGGAAGGAGCAGGGTGGGTGGGTGGGGTGGTCGTCGTTTCACCCTGCCTTCGCTGTGACCCGTTTTCTCCAAAGCACTTTAGGATCAGTTGCATGAGATTGTCTTTACAATAGTCTTGTGAGATGGGTTAGCAGGGCTGTTGAAAGCCTAGAGGTGACAACATGTAGGTCCTTTTCCCTCCCGCCTGCTTCGGGTCCTCCCACCAACCCCCGTATGACCAGAATGCTGGGTAAGGGGACAGTTGGTTGTTTGTCTTGCCAGGGTTCCTAAGTCCCATATCCACCAGGTGGGGGGAGGATGGGAAGTACGAGGAACAGAAGCCACCTCGACCCATGTTTGATGCCCGCCGAGTCTCAGTGGTGGAATGATATAGCGAACAAAGAAGAATTTTTCATGATGAAATAAAAAAGGCAGCTAATAAAATGACACAGTGCTTCACGGGGAGCTTTGTACTTGCTACTCAAAGCAGCTCTGAATCATCTAGATCAAATCTTAAAAGCAGATTCCCAGATCTCCAGTTCTCTGCTTTCTGATCTTAGAGGCTGTGATGTCTTCCCTTGGAGGTTCACTCTGGAGATGTAACTATCACTTTACACGGTAGTGCTTTATTCATGCTAACTTCACTTTTCTGCTTTAGGTTTATCAGTGGTTCTTAAATTTCTCTGAAAAGGTTTTGTTCCGTTAAAGCCACGCAGGAGCTTTCCTTTCTCACAGCCTGTGCACATATTCACCGTGACTACAATCAGAGCAGAATCCTCTAAGCCCTAGATGTTTTGTCCTCCTCATCCTTCCCAGACCAGCGTCTGCATTGCCCATGGCATGGCAAGCACGTTAAAATAATACTATGTGGGCACGGGGTTTCCAAAACACGACACCTATTTTTTTCTTATTCAACTTTAAATTTTGAAATAATTTCAACTTTACAGCACAGTTGTAAAAATAATATAAACCCCATTCTTCAGTATACAGCCAAGTATCCAGATTTACCAATTTTAATATTTTGCCACGTTTTCCATTTCTTTCTCTCTCTTTCTTTCTATCTTTCCATCCATCCATCCATATGTCTTTTTTGTTTTTGGATTTTAATTTATTTTATTTTTTTAAATACCAAAAAAAAAACACTGAACAAATGCAAACATTCCTATTTGATCATTCTGTTCTACATATATAATCAGTAATTCACAATACCATCACATAGTTGCATATTCATCATCATGGTCATTTCTTGGAACATTTGCATCTATTCAGAAAAAGAAATAAAACGAAAACAGAAAAAAATTTATACATACCATACCCCTCACCCCTCCCTTTCATTGATCACTGGCATTTCAAACTAATTTTAATATCCATATCTCTTTATCTTATACATCATCCTCCTTGAACATGTGATACTTCCACGTGCATTTTCTAAGAACAAGGATGTTCACTCATAACCACCTTAAGTACAGTTATCAAGTTCAAGACCTTTATCGTTAATATAAAGCTTATAGTCTATATTTCAGTTTTTTTTTAAGTCCCAATAATATCCTTTTAGGCCTTCCCTCTTCCATTATTAAATCCCATCCGGGATCGTGTGTTGTATTTAATTGTTATTGTGTCTTTACTTAGTCTTTTTTTTTTTTTAAATAATGAGAACATATTTGCAACATTAACTTTCCTATCTCAGCTATTCCCAAGCAGATCATCCCATGGGATTAATCGCATACGCAGTGTTGCATTACCACCCCACCTTCCATTAACAGAACTTTGTCACCACCACAAACAGAAACTGTAAATCTCCATTTCCCCCATGCCCCTGTCCCTGGTTGCCTGTGTCCTGCCGTGTATCTCTATGAATTTGCCTCTTCTAGCTATTTTGTATGTGAAGACTCACACAATATCTGCCCCTTTGGATCTGACCTGTTTCACTCAACGTGATGTCTTCAAGATTCATCCATGTAGTGGCATGACACTAATTTTGTAATTGGGACTAAAAACTGATTTGGAATACTCATTTCCTTAAGATCCACCATTTGTCAAACACTCTTGGGAATTTCCTATTTTCTTAGGAAAAAAAAAGTCCAGTTATTCCAGGCTGTGTTTCAGGAGCAGGTAGCACATACCCTGACCCTTTCCAGTGCACCTACTGCAGCCTTTCCAGACCATTCCCCTCACCCCCAGTCCTGGGCCCCACCTAACCCTACTGCTTCACCTCCCCCGGGGACCCCAGTCCCTTGACAACACCTTACCTTTTGGTTTGCTTTTATTCAGTTTGATGTGCCTTTGTCTCCTCTGCTACTTAGCAAGTGCCAGCTCGGCCTTTGAGATACAGCTCGAGTGCTGCTCAGAGAGCCTTCCTTCACTGCTCTGCTCCCCCAAGATGCTGCAGTCTGCTCTTTCTCTGTCTCCTCACAGCATTTCTTTTTAGTGTATGCCGACACCGATGTGCTGTATGCTGTCAGCCTGTTTTTACTTGGGGGCTGTTTTGTTTTTTTGGGGTTTTTTTTTGGTGCAAGGTCCAGGAATCAAACCTGGGTCTTCCACATGGAAGACAAGCTATTCTACCTCTGAACCACCCATGCACGCTGTTCTTTCTTTTTCTTTTTAACATTTTTTTAAATCACAAAATATATATACAAAAAAGCAATACATTTCAAAGTACATTTTAACAAGTAGTTATAGAACAGATTTCAAAATTTGGTATGGGTTGCAGTTCCACAATTTCAGGTTTTTCCTGCTAACTGTTCCAAGATGCTGCAGGCTAGAAAGAAATGTCAATTTTAGTGATTCAGTAGTCATTCTCATTTGTTAAATCCTGTCTTCTCTGTTATAACTCCTCCTTCTCATTTGGTCCTTCTTCCACTAGTGAGGGGTATTTGGATTATGACCATTCTAACATTTTTCATGTTGAAAAGAGTCTTGACAATATGAGATAGGGGATGGAACTAGTTACGTTCTTAGAGAGACTGGTACCTCTGGATTTCAAGACTTATCTGGCCTAGGAACCATCTGGAGGGTGTAGGTTTCTGGAAAGTAATCTTAGTGCATGAAACTTTTGTAGAATAATCAGGTAGAGTCCTGGGTATTCTTAGGGTTAACAGGAATGGTTTTGGTTGGGATTTGGCAAACTGTGGCAACTAGCAATATCTAGCTGAAGCCTGTATAAGAGTAGCCTCCAGAATAGCCTCTCGACTCTATTTGAACTCTCTTAGCCACTGATGCCTTATTTTGTCACATTTCTTTCCCCCCTTTTGGTCAGGAAGGCATCGTCCATCCCACGGTGCCAGGAGACTTTCACCCCTGGACGTCATGTCCACTTGGGGGTGTTGTTTTTTTTCAATATTTTTATTGAGAAATCTTTACACATATACAGTCCATCCATAGTATACAATTACTGGCTCACAATATCATCATATAGTTGTGTATTCATCACCATAACCATTTTTAGGACATTTGCATCACTCCAGAAAAAGAAATAAAAAGAAAAAAAGAAAAAACTCATAGACCCCATACACCTTACCCCGTCCTCTCATTGACCACCAGAATTTCAATCTACCCAATTTTTTACCCCTTACCCCCCCCACATTATTTATTTTTTTCATCCTTATTTTTTGATTCATCTGCCCATACCCTGGATAAAAGGAGCATCATACACAATATTTTCACAATCACATAATCACATTATAAAAACTGCATCATTATGTAATCATCTTCAGGAATCAAGGCTACTGGAATACAGTTCAACAGTTTCAGGTACTTCCCTTTAGCTACTCCAATACACCATAAACTAAAAAGAGATATTTATATAATAATAAGAATAACCTCCAGGATAACCTCTTGACTCTGAGATCTCTCAGCCACTGAAACTTATTTTGTCTCATTTTTCTCTTCCCCCTTTCGGTTTAGAAACCTTTCTCAATCCCATGATGCGAGGGCCCAGCTCATCCTGGGAGTCCTGTCCCACGTTGCCAGGAAGGTTTACACCCCTGGGAGCTGTGTCCCACGTAGAGGGGAGGGCAGTGAGTTCGCTTGCTGAGTTGGCTTAGAGACACCACATGTGATCAGCAAAAGAGGTTCTCTGGGGGTGACTCTTAGGCATAATTATCAGTAAGCTTAGCTTCTTTGCAGAAATGTGTATCATAAAGGTTGAGGGCTCAGGCTGTTGAACTGGTTGTCCCCACCTTGCAAGAATATCAGGAATTCCCCAGATGGGGAAGTTGACTATTTTCTCCTTTCTCCCCTAAGGGACACTTTTGCAAACACTTTTTCATTCTCTGGCTAAATTACTCTGGGATGCATTGGGGCATCACACTAACCTGGACAAATGAACAAGATCTCAGGCCCTGTTCAAGATTCCATATGATTATGGTGTTCGACTAAACTAACCATACAATTTAAATTAGATAATGTGCTACCCAAAATATAAATTTTGCACCAAATAAACATGCTCTCCCTTTGGTCTCACATAGAAGTTGCAGTTTTAAAATGTGGACCATATATCCTTTACCTTATATTCTGATTTACCCCAGTCCTATCCAGAGCAACTTCATTCATATCTCTAGTTGAAGTCCGATACCTTTTAATAGTTCAGTATCTGAGAATTTAGGATAACAGTTACGACTCCGAATATATGTGACTGCTCTAAGAGCTTACAACCTAGGACACTTTACAGTGGCCCCCAACCTGATGACCATTCTCTCGACTTCAACTCTCCTGTTTGTATATTATATATTATAGTTAGTCCATATGAGTGAGACATGATAATATTTGTCTTTTTGTTCCTGACATTTCATTCAACATACAGTCCTTAAGGTTCATTTACCTAATTGTGTGCCTCACAACTTCATTCCTTCTTGCAGCCATTCAGTAGTCTGTTGCAGGTCAAGACTACCACAGTTCCCCCTTCCATCCCTCACTCGCTGTACCCTTAGGCTACCTCTATCCATTGCGAATGGCAAACACTGCCGTCATAAACACCAGGGTGCAAATGTCCATTCATGTCCCCACTCAGTTCCTCAAGGTATATACTGAGCAATGAGGTTGCAAGATCATTTGGCAACCCCACCCCTAGCCTCCTGTGGAACCACCACCTTGCCCTCCAAGGGGCTGCCCCTCTCATTTCTCTACCGACAGTGAACAGGTACAGCTCTTTCTCCACATTTTCTCTAGCACTCGTTTCTCTCTGTTCATTTTTAAACAATTTTATTCACACATCATACACACGCCTTCACCACCATATTCTATCTGAAGACATTTCCTTTTCTTCCACAAAGAATCCATACCCCTTTCCCAATCCCCACACCTGTTGAGATTTAGTTTTGGCATAATGCCTTTGTTACATTCAGTGGAAGCATATTACAATATTATTATTGACTATAGACCCTAACTTACATTGATTGTACTTTTTCCCATATACCGTCTACTTTCAACCCTGTAATATTGACATTCATTTGTTCTCCCTCATGCAAAACATTTTTTAGTTTGTACATTTAATTACCATCATTGTACACTCTAGGCATTCCCATGTAATACCATCTCAGTCTTTATCTTCTAATGTTCCTTCTGGTTTCATAAGTGCCCCCAGCCCTTCTCCCTCTATCATATTCACATTCAGCTTCATGCATCACCCTCTTAATTGTAACTGTACCTTGTGGCCATTACCTCAAGATTGAATTATGGCAGGTTCGCTTCTAGGCACACTCAGTGCTTGTTAGTAGGACGCAGCTCCTTGTGGCCTGTTGCTGGCTGTTGACCGGAGGCTCCATCACTCCTTGGCTGTGTCCTCTCCATACACAGAAACTGACTTCACCAGCCCAGATAATGAGGGGACCACAGAGGGAGCATGAAGAGGAGGTCCAGCATAGTCTTTGATCATCTAACCTTGGAAGTGACATCCCATCCTTTTTGCCCTATGCTGTTAGATGGGGCATACAGACCAGGAGGTGGGGAACAAGGCGGGGCGGCATTTAGACATTGCCTACCATGATTATGACCATTATTTTTACTTATTTGCTAGATCTGCAAACTATGGAACCATGAATAGTAAGTGTTTTGTAAGAAATTAGAGAATACAATGATAAAAATTCGAGGTTTGGAGTGTGGGGCCCCCACAGGCCCCATATTTCATGCAGTCGAGAGGCGTTTTCCTCCGGGAAGTGGGGCGCCCATGTCTTTGGCATTGAGAGACCCATCTTGCCCAACCAGCAGCCCACATGAGCTGCTTGTGAAGGAAGCAGGACAACAAAGGAACAAAGAGTTCCTTGGGCAGGAAATGTGACTTCAGTAAAACACTGTGTTAACATTTTCTTTTTTTTTTAACAGTTAAAATAACACCTTCTAAGTCTCATCAGACAAACTGAAATTTCTGCTTAGCTACACAGAGTTTGTGCTTTGGGACAAACTGATCTCTGAAAAGGCCAAACAGCCAAGGGGGCTATTGTAAGAAAGCGGAAGTGGAGGTGCTAGGAAACTGGCTCTTCTTCCCCATGTAAAGATCGTCTTCCTTCTTCTTTTCCTTCTTTAACTTATTTGAAAAGTAAGGGAGGAGAGATGGTGACAGGAGGTCCTGTTGATATGGAGAGCTGGCACTTAGATTTTCTTAGTCCCCCTGTGTGGGTGTCTCCAGCTTTCCTGGAACTTGGTACAGTGACATCCTTGCCCACCAGCAGGGCGGGGCAGCCATCTTGCCATTGGGGCTGGAGGACAGACGGACTGAAAGACTGACAAGCTTGGGAATTCCTCCAGGTCTGCTGACTCTGGAAAAATGAGATGCCAACACATTTAACAATAATAGGAAAGGGGCAGTATTTCTTAATATCATAAGTAATTTTTTACTTGAAGCAGTTTCTTTGGGGGCAGATGAAGTCTCAGAACCATAATCATCTATCTCGTCTTTTTATTTTTTAATATTTCTATTGAAAAATCTTTATACATATACATTTCATACGTGGTGTTCAATCAGTGGCTTACAATGCCATCACCTCTTCATTTTTTGGAACATTTGCATCACTCCTCTGGTCTTTTTAAATTTTCATCTGAAGGTCCAGAGAAAATCTGAAATCGAGTCTCAACTCTGACACACAGTGTCCTTGGACAACTTTCTAAGCTCTAATTTCTTTATCTAAAATGATGACGTTGATACTTACCCAATGGGGCTTTTTTTCTGAGAATCAAATCAAATTATGTGCATGAAATTACTTTATCTAGTGGTATTCCATTGTGCTGGGGTGGGATGGTCAACTCTTAACCTAGGACCTTGGTTTCCCACACCACTGGGCTCATGGCCCCTGCCTGCAGACTCCCTGTTCAATACACACCTGTCCAGAATGTCCCATATTGTGTAAAATGTACAAATCAAAATTTTTTTAATTTGTTTTGCATGGGCAGGCACCGGGAATCGAACCCGGGTTTCCGGCATGGCAGATGAGAACTCTGCCTCTGTACCACCATTGCCTGCCGTACAAATGAATTTTTAAAAATCCAGAGAATTGTTATCAGTTTTTGAAGAAACACCGGATATAGAACATTATAGTGACTTTGGTAAATTTGAGAGGTATGAAGAGAGAACTGGCAGCTAGATTGGAAGAAAATCACTGTGAAACTCAGAAAGACGAAAAGATGGAGAAGAATACGAGATATGCATGAGAAGCGTAATTGGAGTCCTGGAAGAATGGAAGAAGGTAATGGAGCAGAAGCACGGCCGGAAGAGATAACAGCTAATACTTTTGCATGGATGGCTTTAGCTTAGTGCCTGGCACTTTTTACGAGCTCGATAAATCTCAGCTGTTGTCATGTCATTATTATTATTTACTCACCCCTGCTCCTGTGAAGGATGCACACTATTGCCGGTATCACTGGGGCCTGAATCCATCCAAGCATTTGTTCAGCCAAGGTCTCCTCACAGCACAGGGAGTTCTGCTTGCATTAAAGGCACGGAGGGTCTGGTTTGCACAGCTCCACATCCTCACTTTGAAACAGGAATACGTTTTCCTGTGGAAACAGTGTTATACGTGGACTGGGGCTTGCTCTTTTTATCCCCTGTCCTTGTAGGCACTGAATAAATGAATGTGTGTGGGCATGCCTTCTGGAGAGATGTGATTTGGCCAGTGAACAGAGCTCTGGATATGCAGAGAACAAAAGTCTGAGCTTTCGTTCTGCCTTGACTAAACTAGTCATGGGTGGACCACACCGTGACTTCAGATAACACCTTCACGAGGTCCCGTTCACAGGTTCACCCCCCTGGATTAAGAGCTTGCGTTTGTTGGGGTCCAGAATTCAACCCACCACGCCCTCTACCCCCGCCCCCCCCCCCCGCAGTGGAACTAAGCAGCCTTTTGGGTCTCACTTCTCTTGCCCGTGGTTTTTTTTAATGCAATTTTATTAATACATATTACATAGTCACATACCATGTAATCATCCAAAGTGTACAATCAGTGGTTCACACTATCATCATGTAGCTGTGCATTTATCATCACAATCGGCTTTTTTTTGTGTGTGTGTGAAAAATGACATATATACAAAAAAGCAATAAATTTCAAAACACACCGCAACCATTAGTTGTTGAACGGATTTCAGAGTTTGGTATGGGTTACCATTCCCCAATTCTAGGTTTTTACTACTAGCTGGAGACTAAAAGAAATATCAATATAATGATTCAGCAATCATACTCATTTGTTAATCCCGAACTTCTCTGTGTAACTCCACCCTTACCTTTGATCTTTTTTTCTTTTTAACTTTTTTTATTGTATGATCTAACATATATACAAAGCAAAGAAATATAAAAAAGCAATAGTTTTCAAAACATTCTTCAACAAGTGGTTACAGGACAGATCCCAGAGTTTGTCATGGGCTACCATATGATCCTTTCATAGTTTTCCTTCTAGCTGCTCCAGAATATAGGAGGCTAGAGGGCTTAAATACTTATCATCACAATTGACTTTTTTTTCCTTCTTTTTTTTGTGAACAATAACATATATACAAAAAGCTATAAATTTCAAAGCACAGCATGACAATTAGCTGTAGTACATATTTCAGACTTTGACGTGGGTTACAATTTCCCAATTTTAGGTTTTACTTCTAGCTGCTCTAAAATACTGGAAACTAAAAGAGATATCAATTTAATGATTCAGCATTCATATTCATTTGCTAAGTCCTATCTTCTATGTATAATACCACCATCACCTTTGATCTTTCCATACCTCTCTTTGGGGTTGTTTGGGCTATGGCAATTCTAAATTTTTTATATTGGAAGTGTCTGTCACTTCCAAGGGGTAGGGAGATGGAACTATCTGATGTTCTGGAGAGGCTGGGCCCTCTGGTTTTAGGACTTATCTGGACCAGGGACCCATCTGGAGGTTGTAGGTTTCTGGAAAGTTACTCTAGTGCCTGGAACCCTTGTGGAATCTTATACCTTTCTTTAGGTGTTCTTTAGGATTGGCCGGAATGGTCCTGGTTGAGGGTTGGTAGCTCACCTTTGATCTTTCTCCTACTCTTTGAGGGTATTCGGGCTATACCCATTGTAACTTTTTCATGTTGGCAGGGGCTGTCGATAATATGAGTTAGGAGAATGGAACTAGTTGATGTTCTGGAGAGGCTGGCCCCTCTGCATTTCATGACTCACCTGGTCCAGGGACCACCTGGAGGTTGTAGGTTTCTGGAAAGTTACCCTAGTGCATGGAACATATGTAGAATCTTTTATAACATCCTGGGTGTTCTTTAGTATTGGCAGGAATGGTTTTGGTTGAAGGCTGGCAAGTTATGATGGGTATCAATGTTTAACTGAAGCTTGCAAAAGAGTGACCTCCAGAGTAGCCTCACGACTCTATTTGAACTCTCTCAGCCACTGATTCTTTATTAGTTACACTTCTTTTCCCCCTTTTGGTCAGGATGGCATTGTTGATCCCACGGTGCCAGGCTGGATTCACCCCTGGGAGTCCTCTCCCACGCCGCCAGTGAGACTTTTACCCATAGATGTCATGTCCCACGTAGAGGTTGCCCATGGTTTCTCCCCCACAAGGCAAGTCCCACACAAGAATGGTAGGAGTGATAAGCTCCTTTGCACCTCGGTGGTGCCCCTTCCTCCGCCTGGTCCGATTCCTAAAGTGTTCTTGGCCTCCCTCCCTTCAGGGGTTGGAAGAACCCAACCATCCCATGATTTTGCTTGTTTTCTCTCCACCCACCTGCACAGTCCTCCTAAATCCCCTAATTTAGCTCCTTAATGCTTAAGACTTTTTAGAAGTAGGCAAGGCTGAAAGTCTACATATTTCGATAAATAAGTGAATATATGACATATACAAACAAATGGATGCACAAATCCCATGCGCTATGGGTTACCTCCGATTCCGAGGCCAGACGGAGATGCAGAGCTCCTCCTTTCCCGAGTGGGGTGTGAGGTTTAGGACCATTTCTGTAGGATGTAATATGGGCACACATATTCCAGCACTTCAAGATTCTGATAGGAATGAAATTAAATTTTAGAAGGCCACTCTATGTGCCATAATTTAATTGAGAGCTAATATATTTTGGTCATTTCTAATTTTTATTAATAATACTGTGATGTTCTTATAGGTGTTAATTTTTCCCTTCTTTTAACTACATGTTTAGGAATGCAACTGTTAAGTCTGTGGGTTTTGTTATGCTTTATAACCGCCTTTTCATAAGAGGCATATTGATGTATACATATTATCAGCCTTGAATATTCCTTATCAGTTTCCTAAAAATCCTTACCATCGATAAACATGTTTTAAATGCCTGCAGATCGAGGCTGAGCCAGTTTGGGGTGGGGGAGTGGGTCGGCACGTGACAAGTGGAAGAGTGGAAAGACAGATCAGGACTGTCGTTTCTTTGCTGGAGTTTAGGGATTGATGCGTGATGCTTCTCTGCGGAGCGGGGTTGAAAAGGATTTTGAGACCCTTTTCAGGTCCAATCAAATAAATAAAATAGTATATCCTGAATTGAATAGCAGCGCCTGCTTGGCAGGATTAAGGAGTGTTAAAATATTTGCCAGGAGTCACTATTCTTTATCTGGAGAGGTAGGAAACCTTACTTGTAGGCGGTTATCACAGCCCAGGAGTGAACTTAGGAGTGAACTTTCCACATTGGCAGTGCCTGGAGTTTAACTTGACAGCATCCTAAAGCTTTTGGTTTGTGATTCCATAATTACAGATTTAGATATGATGAGGACAGGTGACATTTCAAACAGCAAAGATTGCGATCTCAGAGTAAGTGCTTCTCAGAATTGTATCCTTAGCACAAAATAAACTTACGTGGGCAGAATATCAAATGGGGGATCCATTTCTGAATCCCTGGACGGAACAAATTGCGTGGCGTCAGCACGCTTCGATTGATCGCACAAACGAGAATAAAGTATCAATGATCCCAAGGAGAATGTGGACTCAACTTCATTCCCGGGCTGTGGAATCGGAACGGGCTTTAATTGAATGCCCCTCATCAGATTGGCAGGACGCTCCCCTTTTGTCTCTGCAAACCAGCAGCAGACAGAAAGACTCAGAACCCAGACTCTCTGGAGCAATTTGAGCAATACACCGTGAAACTAGAGCGCAGTAATGAAATATTCCCTGTGAGTTCTAGAAAATTGACTTTTTTAAAATAAAGAAGCTTAACATTCGGCAGAGAGGTTGATTTAAATTAAACTGTGAGTCTTGAGGACGAGACAGTTTGGTTCTGGCTGTACCACCCAGCCCTGCAGCCTTGAAGCCTGTTTTGTAAAACCAGGGCCTTGGACAAGAGGGGCTGTGATGAGAATCTTTTTTTTTAAATATATTTGTTTAATTTTTAAAAGAAATTTTGTTTTTAAGAACAATTCTAGATCCATGAAAAAAGTCAAGACGCTAATAAAGAGAATTCCCATCCTGCACTCAGTTTCCCTTATTATTATTTTAAATTTTTATTAATAATATCGATGAATATACAACACGAACATTCTTCACATATGAACATTCCAAAATGTTGACGTGGCTCACAATATTACCATGTGATGAGAATCTTATGTGGTGGAAAACCAAGTACCTGTATGAGTTTCCATCGTGTATGTGAGTTTCCATCAGTGTCGGTCTACGAAAACTACAGTGGCCTTTAAGCATGAAGAACGCGCTGTGGTCGTCTTGTCCCGGGTTCTCCGTGGTGCCGCAGCCCGAATGAGATCCGGTCTGGAAAAGGAAAGCACGCAACTGATTGATAGTTGCCGGGTGTGCTGTCTGCGGTCCGCTTGGACCCCCAGCTCCTCAAACCTGATGCAGGGCCTTCCCCTCGTGGCCGGCGGGGGAACTGCAACCGCGCGGCTGCCCCCGGAGCTTAGCTGTTTGTCCCAAAGCCTCTGGCCAGAAATTTGGGGATTTCTAGAGGGGTCCAGAGAGGAAGTGTGGTAACTTCCCGCGTTATTTTGATAGCAGTAGAATTAATCTTACTCAAAGCTTTAGCATTCAGAAAATACATACTCTTGGCATCACTTTAAAGGACGTTTCCTTTTCTAAGCCAAACTAGAAATTTCCCTCGCCTTATTTCTTTCCTATTAGGTGCATAAGACGGGAACATGTTGAAGGTTAAATTGTAAACACACACACACACACACACACACACAAAACAAAGAGCATTTGGCTTGAGAATTAATAGTTAGATCGAAATTCCCACAGGCATTACTGCTTTATTCAGAAAGGCTGGCATTTTAGCGTGAGTCATTTGTAGAATACTGAGTAGAGCTGAATAGTTTTAATGGGGCCTTTTCATATTTCCTCTTTAAGGGCCGTTTGAGGCTTGGCCTTGCAGGACAGCATGGGCTGCTTTGAGGGTTTGGCGTCCATTTTTCCGAGCAGAGTCCTTGGAAAGAGGAAACGGAGAGATGGCAAAATAGTGCTTCCCAGGGCAGAGACCAGTTGGTGGGGTGCACGGTCTGGGCAAAAGCCCTGTACCCTAAGGGTCAGGGGGTGCCGAAAGAGTGGTGCCATACAGCTGGATGGAAGAGGGACCTTTCTGGCTGAGATGAGCTTGAGGCATGAGAGAGGGGGAAGATTTCCGAGCTGGGGACTCCTGTGGACGTGGGTATAAATTGAGAATGCTGGAAAGTGGCTGCAGGTGCACTAGCCCTCCCAGCCTCTACCAGTGTCAGACACCTGTGCCCTGGGCCAGTGGGGACACCTGGTGAGGATGGCTCCCGTGGGTGCTGCAACACAGGACAGGATTTACTGTGTAGCATTTCTCATGGGAAAGTAAATTTGAAAGTTCTCCATGGAGCTTGGGGGTATGCACCCCATGAACTTGTGGTGTCAAAATTAAAATTGCATGGTCAGTGTTGGGGAGACTCTCCCAGCCTGCCTACTTGACAGTGTGTGGGAAACCCTGTAGCCCCAAGGACATTTCCTTTATCTTCAAGGGCGAGGTAGGGTGTCACAGTTCCTCCGTTTTAGATTTCTACAGGATTGCACAGGTTGGGGGTTGCCGAGGCCTCCTGATCCACAAAGGATTCTAAAGCAGGGGAGCTGAGAAAGAACCAAGCTGTGGTTTGAGGACTGGGCAGGATCATTAGCTGGAATCCATACTGAAGGGGCAGCTCAGAAATAGCAGCAGCATCGATCTGGAATCTTCTGAGATGTTTTAATTCTGTTGTTACCTCTGAACCCCCAGCATCGATTTGTACACTGCAGATAAACAGCTCTTTGCAGTGTTTTCTTCTGGCCCCAGAGCCAACACAGAGGCTTCTTTCACTGGAATTTGAAATTTTCTGAATCTGATGCATACCCCAAAACTAGACCCCTTTGTCCCAGGCACCCTGGAATTGTCCCCAAACACAGTGAGGAGATGGAGTCAAAATAATTCAGCTTGCCAGTTGGTTTTTCAAATCTCATTTCAGGTTCCAGTGTCTGCAGAGAAACACACCTCTCTGAGTTTCATTTTCGCCTTCATCTTTTGGCCTCTCAACCTGCACCTTTAGTGTAAGAGAACTCTATCACTACTTTTCCCTACCTGGGCTAAATAATTTGGTCTTGTCTCTCTTTCCCTTTTAGATCTCAAAACGTCTCCATGATACTTTCAGGTGAGAAGGCAACCTGATGTGCCTTCTGTGCCCTGCCTTGTTACCTGCCCTCCCCTTGCCATCCACCTCCACAGAAGCAGCTCTTAGCCGTGGAGGGTGGTTGCTTTCTTCTCGTTTCACTTCCTAGGCATCTTCCCGACTTTATCTTTTAACTCTTGCTTTGAAATTTAAATTTCTACCACCACATTTTTTAATTTCTAAGAGGTCGGCCTTATTCTCTCAATGATTTTTTTTTTAATTGTAGCAGAACTTATTTTTTTTATTTTTCTCTTAATTCAAAAAAATTTTTAAGCATAACATACAAACATGAACATTCTTACCATATGAGCATTCCATTCTTGGTATATAATTAGTAACTTCCCAATATCATCACATAGTTATATATTCATCATCATGATTATTTCATAGAACAGTTGTATCAATTAGAAGAAAGAAAAAGAAAAAAAAAATTCATACATACCGTTCCCCATACCTCCCTTTCATTGGTCACTAGCATTTCAATCTACTGAATTTATTTTAATATTTGTTCCCCCTATTATTTATTTTTAATCCATATGTTTTACTCAGCTGTCCATAAGGTAGATAAAAGGAGGATCTGAATGATTTTTTTAAAACAGCATTCTGCTCTCTGGTACTTCTTCGCTGCCTGTGTATTTGTTTATTTTGCACGGGCAGGCACCGGGAATTGAACCTGGGTCTTGGGTGTGGCAGGTGGGAACTCTGAGCCACTGTGGCACCACCTATTTAGTTCTAAAAGGCAGAGAGTAGAGAGTGGATTGAAAACTCTCTCTGCACTGCGGTTGACTGGCGCATATGGCCTTTACTTGGGGGACCCAGTCAGCATCTGTTGGTCTTTTTCTCTTGTTCGGAGAAGAATCCTCTCCTCTTCTGCCTGGGTGTGCCCAGCTCGGGGCTGCCTGCCTTGATTAACTGGGAGATGCTTTGCTCCTGGGGTGTGGTGGCCCCAACCCTGATGCTTCAAGATGTTCACTGACTATTTTCAGAAGAGCCCCTCACCGCTCCTTAGCTGTGCCTGATGCCCCATCCCCACCCTTTGTCTGACTCTGGTTTCCTGGAACCTCCATCTCCTCCTGGAGTGCGAGAGACCTGGGACCCCGAGGGTATGTGTTCTAGTTTGCTAGCTGCTGGAATGCAATATACCAGAAATGGAATGGCTTTTAAAAGGGGGAATTTAATGAGTTGCTAGTTTACAGTTCCAAGGCCGAGAAAATGTCCCAATTAAAACAAGTCTATAGTAATGTCCAGTCAAAGGCATCCAGGGAAAGATACCTTGGTTCAAGAAGGCCGATGAAGTTCAGGGTTTCTCTCTCAAGTGAGAAGGCATGTGGTGAACACAGTCAGGGTTCCTCTCTCAGCTGGAAAGGCACATGGCAAGCAATGCGTGATCCGCTGGCTTTGTCTCCTGGCTTCCTGTTTCATGAAGCTCCCCAGGAGGCGTCTTCCTTCTTCATCTCCAAAGGTCGCTGGCTGGTGGACTCTGCTTCGTAGTGTCGCTCTCTCTGAATCTCTCATTCTCCAAAGTATTTCCTCTTTCATAGGACTTCAGAAACTAATCAAGATCCACCCAAATGGGTGGAGACATGTCGTCCCTTAATCCAGTTTAACAACCATTCTTGACTAAATCACATCACCTAGGGAGATGATCTCATTACAGTTTCAAACATACAGCATTGAATAGAGATTATTCTACCTTTATGAAATGGGATTTATATTAAAACATGGCTTTTCTTAGGGGGCATACTTCCTTTCAAACCAGCACAGTATGTTTTTGTGCAGCCTTTTGGCTGACCCTGTTTTCAACCTTGCCGTCCAACTCTTGGTATTTTGGGGGATGCTGTGGCACAGAGAAACTTGCTTTTCCTTAGCATTGCTCACTGAGGCTTCGGTGGCTTCTCTTTCTTAGTTACCACTCATCCATCGACTCTTCATCCTCTTTGTTTTTGTTGCTGTTGCTTATCCAGTGTTCTCTTCCTCCCATCTCTTTGACCTTTTATTCCTTAAACCATTTTCTGAGTTTTTCTGAAGAAAGTGGATATAAACATGTCTTCAATTTCCAGTGTTAAACTGCACCTCTCTCTTAATCAGCTTTACAAAATTATTCAACAGAGAAAGACCTGAGATGGGAGCTTTATACAATTCAACAAAACTGGAGGTTGTTATGCAGTCTTCAGATTACGAAGAGAAAATGATAGAAATGTAGAAGTCAGAATTTATAGGTCTTGTAGGGTGATACCTAAAAAAGTAGATGATGTATTTTTGGAAGACTAAAGTTTTAGACAAAATCATTTCTATTTCTATCAAAAGAATAGGACATGTTGCCATAATTCTTCTCCAGATCTGTCCAAAAATCTCCAAATTTCTGGAAATCCATGTATTGTGAGCCTGCTGGTCCTAGGTTAATATTGCGTTTATGTTGAACACCGTAAGTACATGGAACCTTGAGTAGGGCATGAGATTTTGTGGGTTTGTCCAGAGTGATGCCCCAATAAATCCCAGAGTGATTTGAACAGTGAATAGAAAAGTATTTGCAAAGTTCCCTTGGGGGAATGGTGAGAAAGGGGGAAAATTCAGCTTCCCCAAGTTGAATTCTTGATATTCTCACAAGCAGTGTGGACAACCAAAGCTATAGGCTGAGACCCCAGTCTTGGGGTTTGTTCATATGAAACTTAACCCCACAAAGGATAGGTCAAGCCTACTTAAAATTAGGCCTAAGAGTCACCCCCAAGAGAACCTCCTTTGTGGCTCAGATGTGGCCTCTTTCTCCAGCCAACACAACAAGCAAACTCACCACCCTCCCCCTGTCTACATGGGACGTGACTCCCAGGGGTGTGGACCTTCCTGGCAATGTGGGACAGAAATCCTAGAATGAACTGAGAGTCAGCTTCAAGGGATTGAGAAAACCCCTAGAATGAGCTGAGACCCAGCATCAAGGGATTGAGAAAACCTTCCCGACCAAAAGGGGGAAGAGTGAAATGAGACAAAGTGGCAATGGCTGAGAGATTCCAAACAGAGTCGAGAGGTTATCCTGGAGGTTATTCTTACGCATTAAATAGATATCACCTTGTTATTCAAGATGTAACGGAGAGGCTGGAGGGAACTGCCTGAAAATGTAGAGCTGTGTTCCAGTAGCCATATTTCTGGAAGATGATTGTATAATGATATAGCTTTCGCAGTGTGACTGTGTGGTTGTGAGGGCCTTGTGTCTGATGCTCCTTTTATCTACCTTGTCAACAGACGAGTAGAACATATGGAATAAAGATGAATAATAGGGGGAGAAAGATATTGCATTTATGTGATGCGTGCCATATTTGGATACCTTTTTTTTAAATTAAGGTGATACATTTTCGTTATAGAAAATACTAGTAAGAAATAAAAGAAAATTCCCCCGCCCCCCCCCCCCCCATCCGTCAACCGGAAATAACCACATCTCTCCTCCCGTCTTGTTTCTATCAGGTCAGAACCTGGCACCCTGACTTCATGGTGTGTCCCTCTTCCCTTTCAGGACACGGGGGTGGGGAAGTCCAGCATCGTCTGCCGCTTCGTCCAGGATCACTTTGACCATAACATCAGCCCTACTATTGGGTAAGCTCCCACGTGCTCCTCACCCTTGCATTTCCCCCTTTCCCAGAACTCACAGTGACCACCCTGTGTGTGCCTTGAGCCTTCGGGCAGGGCCACAGTTTTCATCCCAGCCGAGGAGAATCGATCCCAGCTGCCAACACTTGAGCAGGCCAGACATTCAAGGACCTCCAGGCAATGAGTTTTGGCTCAGTGTCTCTGTCAATATTGTTTTTTTTTTCTCCCTAGTCAGCCTACCTCATGCCGCAGTCTAAGGCCATTTCCTGACTTGCAAGGGCACTATTTTTTTGCAAATCGTCTCTGCTTCATTTCCAGATGGAAGATGAGATGCAGGACAACTCCCCAGAGTGTCTGCGTTAACTTGCCAGCCGCGGAAAAGCTGTCCACTCATGAGTGTTGTCTGAACATTTATGGAACAGGCTGGGAGTTTCCATTTCTCGATTGATCTAATGCCAGCCTTTCCGCTTTTCTTCAGCTGGGGAAGGATGGAGGGGATGGTTTAGTTCTGAGACTCTGGCCTGGGAAAAGACGAGTGCCCTTCTTCTCTCTATCCTTTTTGTGGACTCTTTGGCCAGTGTGCTTTTGCTGCGCCATTTTGCAGGTGCTTGCTTTTTCTCACTCTTTTAGAAACTTGGCCTCAGTTATTTGTCATCCCGAAAATAGAATGCTCTTGGTAGAGAGGAAAGTGGTGTTTACCTTCAGAAGGAAAACGATGTGTCCATATATTTGGGGAACCTTGTAGGATTGATGAGAACCAAAGGAAATTGTCTGCATCAATTCCTTTGATAATCGAGAAAATTCATGGCCGGAAACAAGTAGATGTAGCCATACCACATAGGATAAATAATTTTTTTTTCATTTAACATTATACTGTGAATTTCTTATCATTAAATGTTCCAGCTCCAGGTGTTTTTTTTTTTTTTTTTTAATTTGTGTATAGAATTTTTTTTTCTCACGGGCAGGCACCGGGAATCAAACCCAGGACTCTGGCATGGCAGGCGAGAATTCTGCCACTGAACCAATTCTGCACCACCCTGTGTATAGGATTTTGAATTCCATTTCTTCTGCTAGACTTCAGACATAAGCATTTCTTCATACCTTAAAATTTCTTCATAAACACAATTTAAAATGATTATAACATAAAGTTGCATACTTTATGCAACTTCATTCCTCACTTTTTTGGAGTCAATATTATATCCCATCCTTATGTATTGTCTTTTCCTGATACAGTTTAATTTCCCAATTTTAAAATCTCTCAAAGAAAATTTCTTTTTTTCTCTTGGATTTTGAGAAAATGTTGCCAATCCCCTCTCCAAATCCAGATTCAGAAAAAAACAAAACAAAACTAGCATGACACTTCCTTAGTGAAATGTACAGGTTTTGGAAGATAGCCTGTACGGAATACACTTTTTAAAAGGTCAGCGCTTCCCCCAGCACTGGTGAATTGGGTGGACTGGGAGTCTGGCTCGTGAATGGGTTTGTTTAGCAAGCACAGTGTTTTAAAAATTTTAAGCCAATATCGAAGGAGGTTTTTGCGTAATGAACTTGCATGTCTGGCTTCATTTGAAACATCGGTTTACCTGGCAGCCCTGGGTCCACATATGGTCACAGCTGGAGCTGAGTCGCAGCCACCCAGTTTGGGTGGGTGGGTCCTCCCCACTCCCCACAGATCCCACCGTTTAGTGTCACGGTTATTTTTGTCATTACTACTTTTACGCCTACCCTACTTCACTTACTTATATCTTCTGCCTAGCTCTGCAGACATTTCTGTCCAGGTGTCCTCGCCCAGGTGCCTACTTGGAGTCCCCCTTTTGGGCTCTCCAAGGGACAGAGCAGGCTGGTGACTTGTTTAGGTGTACGCCGCTGGTGAGAAACAGACTTAGGGTTCATGCTGAGTCTACTCTCAGAGCATTCCCTTGCTCTTTCCACAACCACACTACCATTGGGAAAAAGCCATGGGCTGGGGAGGGTCATTGTTTCAGCATTGAAAGGTCCATCCTTATCATCCCCTGTGACTCACTCTGAAACATCTTGGCTCTGCTGTTCGAGGAGATTGTGCCGACTTCTTCTGTATGTTTCTATTTCTAATTCTCTGCCAGATTTTGGTTACCAAATATAATGAAGTCAGTTCATTATTGAATATGCCCCCCCCCCACTTCCACTCTGAAAGGTGATCTATACCCAAGAAAGCCCAAGATTCCTGAGATTAAAAGCTAGCAAACAAGTGGTAAAACAAACCCAGAGAACGAAAGAACGACGGTTGCCATAGTCATTTCAAATATTGGTAGTCTTTTCTTTAGTGGACAGAAATCAGGAACAGAGAAGGACAGATAGATAGATAGATGGGTGTTAGATGGGTGGATGATATAGTAGGTGATTGATAGATGGATGAATAGATACATGGTGGATGATGTAGAGAGATGATAGATTATAGATGGATGGATAGGTAGATAGATGATGGGTAAATGCAAAGATGGATGAGTGGACAGATGGATGATACAGGAGATGAATGATTGGTAGATGATGGGTGGATGAGTAGGGACATGATAGATGGATGAAGGATGGATGGATGGAGGGTTAGATAGATAATGGATAGATGATAGAGACTGATGATGGATAGATAAATAGATATAGATAAATGTGTCTCTATTATATCTACTCACATCTACCTGTCTATCTATCATGTATATTACTGCTAAAACATTCCTTATGGACTCACTGATACCAAGGGAAACTTCACAGGCATGCATACCCTCATTTGACTTTCACAATAACCCTTTTTATTATGCTGGGTAGACCTGGCTCTGCTTCACAGATGAGGAAACTGTGGGGCTTTCTAAGTATGTGTTGTATTCAGACCAACAGTGAGGGCCTCTTGTACTTTCTTTGACCAAGGACAAGGTAGTGTTCTGGGTCTCAGTTTTTAAAACTTTTCTCCTTGTCTGGAGTATGAGGGGGTTGGATTAGTTATTTTCTCTCCAACTCTAAAAGTCTATGATTCTAAAAAACTTTAGACTTGAACTTTGTTTTCTAAGTCTGAGGAGAACTTTTTTTAAGGGCAGGTTTGATGTCTTATTTATCCTAGTGCCTAGAAGGTACTGGGGGAATGGGTGAAAATCTGACATACTTTGAAAGGAAAACAAAAGCAAAGATAAACAAAAAGAAAATATTGATAAGAGTTGTCATAAAATTTTAAAATGTCTTTATGAAACTCCATAAACAAAATTAAAGAGTAAATGTTAAATTGGGAAAATATTCTTTAAAATAACTACAAAGGGTGAGTACAAAATTATTTTATTTATTTTTATTTTTTTAACTTTTTTATTGTATGATATAACATATATACAAAGCAAAGAAAGAAAAAAGCAATAGTTTTCAAGGCACTCTTCAACAAGTAGTTACAGGATCGATCCCAGAGTTTGTCATGGGCTACCATACCATCATCTCAGATTTTTCCTTCTAGCTGCTCCAGCACATTGGAGGCTAGAAGGAACATGTTTTACTCCAAGCTGTTCTAAGATACTGAAGACTATTCATGTTGGAAGGGCTGTCGATAAGAAGGGGTCGGAAAATGGAACTAGCTGATGTTCTAAAGAGGTTGGCCCCTCTAGGTTTCAGGACTTACCTGGTTCAGGGACCATCTGGAGTTTTAAAAGGTGATTTTTTTGGTGGGGGGCATGGGGGAGTTGCATGGTCTGGGAATCGAACCCAGGTCTCCCTCATGGAAGGAGAGAACTCTATCACTGAACTACCCTTGGACTGCCCAGAACAAATAGTCTTAAAATGATTAAGAAAAGGATGGACTCCCCAACTGAAAAGTGGGAAAAGGCCATGACTTAGAAATTTACAAAAGAAAAATGAAAGTGAGTAATTCACAATGAAAGGAAGTTCAAACATAGAAATGAAAACAGGAGTGAGATATCATATTCTACCATCATTTGGAAATATTTGAAAGATTAATATTGATTGGGGAAAAGGCCATCATACCCTGTCATGAGTGTGTAAAAAGGTGGTTCAACCTCAATTTGGCAAATATAACAGAGGTAGAGTATTGAATTCTTAGAAGTAGACAATTCAGCCTACAGAAGGAATTGTACAAGGACGCAAGGGTGGAAATGCAAGAATATTCATTGAACTCTTGTCATGATACTGAAAAGCACATAATCAATATGTCCATCAATGGGTAATGAATAAATTCATAGCATGGTATATAATATTCAGCCATTTTAGGTAGTGATGTTGCTCTGTATTCATAGAAATGGAATGTTGCCTATGATATAGTAAGTGGGGGGGGATTTTTTTTTAACTTTTTTTATTAATTAAAAAAAATTAACAAACAAAACATTTAGAAATCATTCCATTCTACATATATAATCAGTAATTCTTAATATCATCACATAGTTGCATATTCAGCATTTCTTAGTACATTTGCATCAATTTAGAAAGAGAAATAAAAAGACAACAGAAAAATAAAATGATAATAGAGAAAAAAAAACTATACGTACCATACCCCTTACCCCTCGCTTTCATTTACCACTATTTCAAACTGAATTTATTTTAACATTTGTTCCCCCTATTATTTATTTTTATTCCATATGTTCTACTCTTCTGTTGATATAGTAGCTAAAAGGAGCATCAGACATAAGGTTTTCACATTCACAGAGTCTCATTGTGAAAGCTATATCATTGTTCAATCATCATCAAGAAACATGGCTACTGGAACACAGCTCTACATTTTCAGGTAGTTCCCTCCAGCCTCTCCACTACATCTTGAACAACAAGGTGATATCTACTTAATGCGTAAGAATAACCTCCAGCATAACCTCTCGACTCTGTTTGGAATCTCTCAGCCATTGACACTTTGCCTCATTTTACTCTTCCCCCTTTTGGTCGAGAAGGTTCTCTCAGTCTCTTGATGTTAATTCTCAGCTCATTCTAGGGTTTTTCTCAGTCCTTTGATGCTGAGTCTCAGCTCATTCCAGAATCTTTGTCCCACATTGCCAGGAAGGTCCACACCCCTGGGAGTCATGTCCCACACAGAGAGGGGAGGGTGGTGAGACTGCTCATTATGTTGTCTGGAGGGAGAGGCCACATCTGAGCAACAAAAGAGGCTCTCTTCGGGGTGACTCTTAGGCCTAAATTTTAAGTAGACTTGACCTATCTTTTGTGGGGTTAAGTTTCATGTGAACAAACCCCAAGACTGGGGGCTCAGCCTATAGCTTTGGTTGTCCACACTGCTTGTGAGAATATCAAGAATTCAACTTGGGGAAGTTGAATTTCTCAGTGGGGGGGAAATTTATATAGAGTATTTTCGATTTGAAGAGTAAATTTCTATAAAAATTATTTGTAGGAACATATATACCAACTTAATAGTAGCAGTGATGACTAGGTGATGAGATTATAGTTGATTTTTATTGTTCCCTTTTCTCTTTTTTCTTTCTGTGCTTCTTTTTTGTGAAATACATATGTTGCTTTTTGTAATGGAAACAGACTCACTTTTATCAGTAGTCTGGGATGTTTATTTTAAGTCCTTTAAAGAAACAAAATGTTCTTTGATAATATTAGCTCATATCACTTAGAAAAAATACCTAGAATTTCCACCAAGTGCAATTCTAAGTGAATAATTAGAACCTTCTCATCATTAATCTTTGGTAGGTGTATCTATGTTGTGGCATAGTAAGAGAATTACGGGAACATACAGTTTTCTACTTCGAATTTCAGTTTTTTGAATCGTATTCTTGAGAGAAGTATTGGAATTGAGAAACTCTCCCAGGATGAGGGCTGAGAACTCGCAGGACCTGGTAAAACAGGAGGCGTCAGGCCTGGACTGGGAGCTGAGCTGGGTGGGGGCTGAACCACTGAAAGTAAATTAGGGAAGACATCCCGACCCATTTCCCCTAAAAACTTCAATGTGAAAGTCCTAAAAATAAGAACATAATGATGACACCATCATCTGCCTAGAAAATTAATGTTGATGCAGCGATCGTGTCTGATGTATAATCCAAATGCTAATTTCTCCAGCTGTCCTAAAATGTCTTTTAAAGCTGCTTCTTTCTCCAGTTGAGAAGCACATTTTGCATTTGATTGTTTTATCTCTTTCCTTTCTCTTAATCTGATTTCCAGAAAATCTCCTTGCCTTTTATTTTGTTTTCCATGACACTGATTTATTTGAAGCATTAGGTTCTTTGTTTCGTAGAATGTTCCATTTCTAGATTTGCTCGATTATTGCCTCATGAATAAATTCAGATCAAACATTTTTGGCAAGAATGCTACGCAAGTGATGTATGTACCTCTTGTTCTCCCATATCAGAAGGCGTATAATGTTAGGTTGCCCCATTGTTGGAGATGTATGTTATGTTTTAATGAATGGAAGCCTTTATCTCACGGAAGAGGTCCCCTTTATCGGGCTTTTTACATCTTTCATAAGGGCAAAGAGCTTAGAAAGAAAAAGCTTAGAAAGAGGCAAGAGGCAAAAAAGAAAATGTCATCAGGTGTTTCCTTATCTTCTGAGAATTTCAAATCCTTGCCCTTTTTGATAGAGAAAACACAAATTTTGGTAAGTTACCTGTCTTTGACCCTGCATTGATAGAAGTGGGTTGGGGATTAGATACACAGTATTGTATGATTTTGGTAGCTAGTATTGATTTGGTATCAGCAAAGGTAAACAGACAAACAAAAAAGGTAAACAAACAAACAAAAAGAGGTGGCCAGACAAGGCAGATTTTCTCTCTAGCCTTTTCAAGGCCCAAACCTTAGCATGCCACCATACCAGCTGCCTTTTCCACTCTTTATTGCTGTAATATTAATTTTTAAAAAAATCTCAAGGTTATACTCTTTCCTGAGATCTTCAGAATATTAGAACAGTTGAAGCGAAGTGTTTTTGGAAACTCGATCTTTTGAATGCATTCTTTGTCATCGTCCCCTCCTACCCCCCACCCCCGCACCCCAGGCCTCCCATTGGGCTAACAGAAGATCCAGAATAGTTTCTTTTGGGTGTGATATGTGATATGAATGTAACAGTCCTTCTTTCCTCTTGGTAGTCTCCTGCCCTGGCCCCAAATTAACTTGTTTGAAACAAATATCTTTGTGACGGTTGTGGGGGTTAATTAGTAATACGGAGATGTTGACTCTTTTTCCAGGGCGTCCTTTATGACCAAAACGGTGCCTTGTAGAAACGAACTTCATAAATTCCTCATCTGGGACACCGCGGGTCAGGAACGGGTAAGCATGCACCGCAGTGGGCTTTCTAGGGAAGACACGGAGACCCGTTTTTGAGGGCCTCTTTTCTTAGGCAAGACTCTGTTGGTGGCCAAGTGAGAGAAGCCCAGCTTGAAATAATTGCAGGAGGAAAAGAGGATGTACTCTCCAGCTCTGTGAAAAATCTAAGGGTCTACCTGAAGGCAGGGCTGAGTTGTCAAAGGAGCCCATCTCTCTTGATTCCTGTCGCTTTCTTTGCTTATCTCTCTGTTAGCTTCCACTCCCTCCCCCACCCCACCCCAGGTGGCCTCCTTTCTGCCGCCTCAGTGACCCAATGAAGTTGAGCCCCATATTTTTCCCCACGTGTTGCAGCAGGAGTCTTAAGAGATTGTGGGTGAGCACGTTTGGACACATGCTCATCACTTGTACTCAATGCTTGTGGTGTCCAGGAGGTTTGGGTGCTTCTCCCGGTGGGGCCAGTCCATGCCTGTCCCCAGAAGGTCACCCTGGCTGATGGTAGGGTAGGCTCGATTCCCCGAGGAAAATGTGGAAAATGGGGGAACAGACCCTGGCATACCTGGAACAGATGGTTTCCCTCTCACTGTCAATTCTTTTCAATTTGCTGAGGCTATTTAATGGAGAAGAGTATCTGTTTAAGTAGCTCATGTCTTCAGATTTTAAAAGGTGAAATGGTGAATGCCAACACAGATTGTATCTGTCACAGGGTATTTGTATAACTAGAGTGTGTGTTATCAAAGTGGAAAGGCTAAGTGAACTGTTCCTTTTCAGTCTTAACTGAAAGCTGAAAGCCTGAGCAGAACTTTTATTGCAGATGATGACTCTAGAGTAAAAGTGGTTAAAACTTTCTCTTGCCTGATCCAAGTTCAAATGCCACATCTGCCAATCGTCTTTAAAATTTCGACATTCCCTCCTTTTTCCACTCACTTCCTATCGCCCGTCCCTGCTTCATTTTTCTCCGTAGCTCTTACCACCTTCTCATGCACTATTTAATTCACTTAATAATTCTGTTTATTGTCTGTCTCTCATGAGGAAAAGAATCAAACATTCAAGAAAAGCCATCATTTTAATTATCAGCTCCTAACTAATCAAGTGTTGGTTTATATAATTTTCACTTGATAGCAGTGCTCTTTTAAAATTAATGTTCCAGCATATGTAGATACAGGCATTTTAAAGAATTCGTTTTATGTGAGAATAAATCTTCTGACCTACAAATTCTAACCTCATTATACTGTCTTCTGTTTTACTGCTAAATTGAAAGCGCAGACTTTTGCGAGAATCCACTGCCTGGAGTGGTATTGTCACTGCTAGTCAGCTGTGCCTGCTGATTCCTTTGGAAATGAGATGACAGATTAAAGGGGGGAAAAATGTCTATTTAGGGATCTTATTTCTTTACATATTTGTGTGTTCCTTGTACTTGATCTGCTTTTTTTTTGGCGGGGTAAGGGGGTGGTGGTTGTTTAAATTCGGGCAGAGAGATTTTCTTGCTTCCCTATTTACTTTTGGCCACGAGATGGTTGCTTTTGCAGCTGCTTTTACTGAGCATAATAAATCAATTCTACAAATAGCTGGCTTAGCATCAGTAGTACTACTGCTTTCACTGCCGGCTGATGCTTCCGGAGTGTTTGCTGTGTCCCATACACCATTCTGAGTGCCTTATTGTACGAACCCATTTAATCCTCTCTGCTCCACTCATGGGGAGGGACTGTTATTATTCCCACTTACAGAGGAAGACGTGAGGCATATAGAAGACAATAACTTGCTCAGAATCACCCAGCTAACAAGGCATAGAGCTGAGGTGTGAATTCGCAATCCGATAAGAAAAATAAAACACAAAATAAAACAAAAGCCATATTGTCGAAAATGAAATCATCCAAAACCCCACCGTGCAGATATTCCCACTTTTGGGCTTGGATGATCGCTGTTCTTATATCTATGTGTGTTGGTAATTTTATATCAGTGGATCACCGTTCTTTATAAGCTGCTATTTGTGACTTGATAATACAGTGTGACTTTGGGGAGATTTCTGCATGTCTTTTCATCGATTTATGTATTCTAATACAAGTTTGAAGGGGTGATTGCTTTGGGTGGGATTTGGCACGCTGCTAAATGTTTGCGGCAGGGTCCCTCAAAGCAGAACAGCGAAGGAAGGTTTTTCAGATGACTGTATTTCTAATTATTTTACCTAAAATTTGAACTCTAGAGGTTATTGGCATCTGTGATTGTTCTGAAAGGTCCGTGATTTTTCTCAAAAGCACTGGTATTCTATGTGCAAGGCTTCCCTCTCTGTAATTGTGGTACTCCTTTATGTTTCTGGGGGAGAGCGATTTCGTTCTGGAAAACAATTTCAGGAGCATGCCTTTTAGACCTGGATTTGTGGTGTGCGTGTGAGCAGTGTTTTGGGCGGGGATCTTCTGATCCCTCTAATCCTGCGTAGTCACACTTGGGCACACTGAGTGTAGCCTTGCTTTTCTCCAGTGACAGCAAGCTTTCATTCATTGTGGCATCTAGTTACCGGCCTTAATTGTGCTTGTAATGACGTGGCCTACTAATGTTTGAGCTAAAAATACTTCCCTTCTGTTGCTAGTGCCTATTTGCTATTTGTTCTGTCTGATTAATTATCGGAAGCCAGTTGCATTATCCCCCCTTATCTTTGTAGGAATCTGCTATTGTGCTCCTTGGTTTTAATGGTTTTAAACGATCTCACTGGATTTATGATTTGCCAATATAAAGACATGAATTTCTGTGTTCTCAGAGGGAGATGCTATTCAGCTCCGTGCTTTGCATGCGGTAATTACTCAATTTGTGTTTATTTCTGAACTCATCAAACCAAGTCCTGCCTGGCGTGTCAGGCTTCTTAATGCTCTACCTCTGTCTTGATTCTGTAACTATATGGGTTGCACAAAGTCAGGCTGCTGAAATATTGTTTTCCCCTCTAAACCCTGGAAGGGTGAAAGGACCCCTCCCTCTTTGCTCTCTTTGTATAAGAAAGGGCTCGTTATTGATGTGCTGCTGCCTCAAGATTGCTTTTTTTTTTACCCCCTGCGTGGACAGGCACCAGGAATCCAACCCGGGTCTCCCACATGGCAGACGAGAACTCTGCCCGCTGAGCCACCGTGGCCCCGCCCTCAGTCTTGCTTTCTTCATTCAACCATAGCTCGTGGACATTCTGCCTCATTTCTTTTTGGTCTATTTGGCCATCCAGGGAGTGCCTCGACCAGAAACACATCTTTTCTGTAACTGTTTCCCCGATGATTGTGGAATTTTGTTTGAAGCTGAGCATTTTCAAGATTTGCGTATTCAGTGAGCTGTTGCCTCCAGAGAGCTGTCTGGAAAAAAAGGGCCTGTTGGAGCCAGAGCGTCGGGGTGGGCTCTTTGAGCTGTTCTCCCATCCTCTTAGGGTGACGGTGCAGGTTTCTGCCTCACCCCGAGCTGTGATGAGATCACGGAGGTCAGAGATGTGCTTGGAAGGACGTCAGCAGGGACCCACCGTGGCGGGTCCGCAGGCGAGGGGAAGGAAGTTATCTGCAGAGCTCCTTCCTGTCTCCTGGCGGCCGAAAGATATGACATATGCCCTCGCATATCAACAAATCATTCCTCACCATTGAGTTTCCTTTGGCACCCTTCTTTGTTGTCCTACTTAAACCAGGTGAATATGATAGCTATTATATTTATCTATTTGATAGGCAATTTAAAATGCCTAATTGCAGTAGGAGATGCACCTTCATTTTCTGTACGTGTGCTGACAAATCATTTTGTCTGCTCTAAAACACAATTTCAATGCATAGGATAACGACATTAAAAATGTCAGTATAGGGTGGGCCACGGTGGCTCAGCAGGCGAGAACGCTTGCCTGCCATGCCAGAGGACCTGGGTTCAATTCCCGGTGCATGCCCATGTTAAAAAAAAAAAAAGAAAGAAAGAAAAAAGGCAGTATAGTGGAAGAATTTCAGACTTCGTTTTCTTATCCTGATTCCTCAGTACAATGCTATTCCAAGAATTTAATCTAGTTTTTCATATTAAATAGTAGAATCTTAATTTTTTCTTCTGTGTTGGTTGAAGTCAGTATTTATTAGCTGCCTTCCTAGTGAATTCGCAGAATCTCACCAATGGTACTTTTTAAAATTTTGTTTTCCACGAAGGCCAATTGATGGTTCTGCTGTGAGAATGAAAGCTCACGTCGGAAATCAAACTCATTAATTTATGCTTTTTAATGAAGAAACTGGGAAGAGATAATATAGAACTAAAAAATACCCTCGATTATCTAGCAGGAATTGTCTGGCTTTGAACATTAAGGTAAAGATGACATTATAAAAAGTGCTGCATAGCAAATTGTGTAATTTGTTACTACTGTTCTTTTTCTTTGGCTTATTTTTTAGTTTTTAAAACATTGAAAATGAAAGAAATACTAAGTAGCAACAAATGAAACAGGGCACTACAGGACTGAGTAAACTAGTTTTATCCAGTGTTAAGAATTGAACTATTGTAAATTCTAAGGACAATCTTAAATAAGCAAATTTTTATTTAGTACACAGGAATCTTCGTCCTGAGAACTGGTACATGGCTGTGTGTGTGAATTCTTTCTGCCTTTTTACTTTAGAATTATTTTAGACTTACAGAAGAGCTGCAGAAATAGTACAGCATGCTCTCGTTGAGTTGGCCCGTGTCGGGCTGTGGACCTGTGCATTGGCTTGGGGTGGGGGCGAGAGCTGGGGGTCCACCCCTGCATGCTCATTCTGGGGCTGGGCAGGCAGCAGCTGTCTGGGAGATCATCCCACGGCATTGGAGAGGCACAGCAGGCAAGGCCAAGGTACGAGGCCTTGGAATGCTTGAGGTTTAGAACAGACACGTCACTTCTCCAACACTTTAGCTCTGTTGGCCAAAGGAAGGCATGTGGCTGAAACCCAAAGTCAAAACTCAGCCTTCAGTGAGAGAAACTGAGAAGTTGGCATAAATACGGCACGGATTCATGGAGGAGCAAACATTTGGTGCTAAACATTTAATCTACCCTAGGCCCCTACTTGGCTTTGCTTGCTGTGACTACAGCTCCCTTCAGTCTTTTTCTACTGAGCTTTACGTTTACACCATCCATGAAATTTCAACCAAATTTCCTGATTTACCTGTTTAAAAACTCTAGAGATTATGCTTGATATTCCATGGCTTTTGGAGTGTATTCATTACCTCTTTTTGCCTCAGTGGGTTCCTCTCACCGAATTTCCTCTCTATATTGGGCAGTGGTTTATCAGAAGAGCCCAATGAGAGCAGCTGTTGTTGTGGAGTTCTGTCTTTATTTTTGCCTTGGCAGGGGCAATCTCTGTGCAGTCCTACCCCGTTCTAGACTCATGCAGAGGCCCAGCCTTGTGAGCTTTCCATGGTCATTCCCTGGCTCACCTCCAAAGTAGCTGAGAAACATTTTCCTCCATCCTGGGGTTTTGGTGGTTGGAAATTACATTAACTGATGCATACCTTTGTCTGTATTTTTTTTTTAAACAACTCTACTGAGATATAATTCACACACCACACAATTCACCCATGTAAAGTATACCACTGCTGGACTCTAGTATATTCAGATTTGTGAAATCACCATTACGATCAAATTTGGCACATTTTCATCACAAAACCCCTTTCCCATTAATTATCACTGCCATTTCCCCCCCGGTTCCTCATCTCAGGCTGCTTTCTCTCTATAGATTTGCTCTTCTAGACATTTTGTATAAATGGAGTCATATGATATTTGTTCTTTCATATCTGACTTCTTTCACTTAGCATAATGTTTTCAGGGCTCATCCTTGCCATAGCATTGGTCAGTACTTCATTTCTTTTCATGGCCAAATAATAGTTCATTAGATGAATACAGCATATTGTAATTATCCATTCTTTGGTTGATGTACATTTGGGTTGTTTCTATTTTTTGGCTATTATGAAGAATGGTTTGACTATTATGAATAATACATGTAGAAATTTTTATGTGGTTGTATGTTTTGTATTTCTTGGGCACATATCTGAGAGTGGAATCAATGGGTCAGATGGTAACTCTATGTTTAGCATCTTAAGGAACTGCTAAACTGTTTTCCAAAGTGGCTGCATCGTTTTGCATTTCCACCAGTGACATATGAAGGTTCCAATTTCTTTGCGTCCTTGCCAACACTTGTTTTTGCCCATCTTTTTTATTATAGCCATCGTAATGAGTCTGAAGTTATATCTCGTTGTAGACTCTCCCTTCTATTCCATTGGTCTATATGTCTGTTTTTATGCTGGCATCACACTGTTTTAATTACTGTAGCTTTATAGCAAGCTTTGAAATCATAAATTGTGACTCTTCCAATTTTGTTCTTTTTCAGGATTGTTTTAGTTTTTCTGACTCTCTTGCATTTGCACATTAATTTTAGAATCATCTTGTCAACCTCTGCAAAAAACTCCAACTAGAATTTTGATAGAGATTTTGTTGACTCTGTAGGTGAATTTGTAGATGAATTATAGGTGATAAGTAAGTTGAGATTACAAGTGTATGTAAATGCAGCCTGGAGCTCAAAGTGGTACCTAAAGACAAAATTTTGAATAAAGATTTAAGCCTTTTTAGTGTTTAAATGTGTTTCCTCTAGTGAATTCATGCAGAATCATAAATAAAGGTTAGGCTTGTGAAGTTATGCACAATTCAGCAAACCATTATTAGACTTGACATTTATATGATAAGCTTTTTTCCCAAGGAATCTATCTTCAAAATAATAGTATTTGCCGCTGATTAAGTTTTTTTTCCAGTAATATTATCTAACCTAGGACCACACTTTATTATCTCAATTCATAGTGATAAAGGTAATAATATGATAATATTCTGAAACCCAGAAATTCAAAAGGATGGTAGTCATTTCCCCTAGGTAATGTAGAAACTTTTTTTTTCCAATTGCACAATATTTCAAGTGTTCCGGAAAAGCGCAAATAATGTAATAAACATACGTACCACCAGGGTTTTAAATCTTTGTTCCTCTGCCAGAAGTTTTTCCTGAACGCGAGGCATCCAAAGGAGCAGAAGGCATAACAGTGCCCCCCAGTTTAAAAGGAGGCAGTAATGAAATCTGGACTGTTTAGCCCCGTACTGTTTAGCCACGCTACCCGCTTACCTGCTTTGGGTTAATTTTGAAAGCGGCCACCAGCCTGCGATAACTGGGAATGTCTGGTGGTTGGAGAACGTGAGCTAGGATGTGGAGATGCAGCCCAGCAAAGCCGTAGTGGAAACGTGGGTCTCCCCAGGCCCTTGAGAAAGCCAGAGAGCCGAAGGTGGCACTATCTGAAGCCATCTTCAGGCTTTCCAAGCATCAAGAGAAACTTCTTTGCCCTCTTTCGTTTTTGCCACAGGGCCCCAGAGTTTATGGTCGAGGAAGCGTTTCCCCATTCGTAGTCAGGGGGTGCTTTTACCTTCTGAAGGTCATGAAGCTCAGGGCCTCTTCCAGTCCTGGAATGAACTGCTCTGTCCTTTCTCCTCTTGCTTGTAGCAGCAGCTACAAACGCCCACGACACATGGCACATTCTCAAAACCTGCTTCTACCCGCTGCTAAAGAGAGATCACTTCACCTTACTGTACCTTCCTCACAAGGCCACAGGAGACCTGCTGTCATTGGGTGAGAGAGGCAGAGTCAACACATGTCTTCCATCATCCCCTCCCTTTCCAGAGAACATAGTGCTCTCCAGTTGAGATCCTGGTAAGAAACTGCCCACTCCCTCCATCCCTCCCAAGGGGGAAAATGGCATAAGGACTATATGGTGGGATGGCAGATCAAAAGCTTGGAGACAACATTTGTGCTGTTAAAAATGAGATAGGTGGTCAGGGATTTGGACCTTCCTGGCAACGTGGGACAGAAATCCTAGAATGAGCTGGGACTCAGCATCAAGGGACTGAGAAAATCTTCTCAATCAAAGGGGGAAAAGAGAAATGAGACAAAATAAAGTGTCAGTGGCTGAGAGATTCCGAACAGAGTCGAGAGGTTATCCTGGAGGTTATTCTTCTGCATTAAATAGATATCACCTTGTCAGTCAAGATGTAATGGAGAGGCTGGAGGGAACTGCCTGAAAATGTGGAGCTGTGCTCTGCTGGCCATGTTTCTTGAAGACAATTGTGTGATGATGTGGTTGTCACAGTGTGACGATGTGGTTGCGAGAGCCTTGCATCTGATGCTCCTTTTGTCTACCTTATCGACGGACAAGTAAAACATATGGATTAAAACTAAATAAATAATAGGGGGAGCAAATGTTAAAATAAACTTAGTAGATTGAAAAAAAAATGAGATGGGTAGTGATGGTTAAAGCTGAGCCATGCCATCACGGTTTAGAAAACACATCAGAGAGGGTTCCCATCAAAACCTCAGGAAGCATCTTGAGCTAAGACTGTGACAGCTGCAGAGGCCCCGTGGTCTCTGCGTACACATGCATACATGTGTACTTACTTACAATTATGGGGTTACTATAGTAAAAGGATGCAGATGAGAAGAACCCAAAAGAAGAGAGAGGTCCGGGAGTGAGCCAGCTCCGACACAAGCTTCCCTCTTCTCCGCGTGGAGTCAGAACATACCACCTTTCTGGCCCAGTAGTCGTAATTGATCATGGACGCTCTTGGTTGGAAGCTGGGAGCTGCATTTTGCTCATATGGGTGATGCCTGGGATTGTTGGCTGGTTGGGGTAGAAGTGAAGTTCATGTGTAGAATTTTCCCCTGGATGTCAGAATGCCGGCGACAGGAGGGAGAGAGAAAGGCAGGGCATGTCCATGGAGTAAAATGAATTCTTTGGGGAAGAGCATCTCATCAGCAGTGAGATGGGAGAGCTGAGAGTGAAGGATGTAGGAAGTGGAGGGTGGGCACAAATGGGCAGCAGAGAGAGACATTCCATCAGGGAGCTGATTTTGAAGAGCAAGAACAAGCTTGTTTGCATAAAGGATAGATTCTAGAGCATTGCTCTTTCTCTTTCTTCCCTGGGCTTGGCCACCTCCCACTTCGGTGTTCAGGTGTCTCTCCTCCCTCTGCATGCGCCTTCTCTGGCCCGCTCACTCTCTCTGGGCATGCATGTTCAGGGTGGAGTGCAAAAGCCTCTAGATCATGGATCTCCCCAAACTGGGCAACGGCTTCGATGAACGTGTGTTTCAGTCCAGGATGCTTCTTCTAGTTATGAGCCTCATCGGGGCTTCTTGGGCTGTTGCCTCTTTTCCGTTCTGCCAGCTCTCAGAGAATGTTGTGGCAGAGCTCCCGGGCAGCCGTGCTGGAGGCGGAAGAGTTTCAGGGCCCTGCAGTTGAAGTTGTTTTACGGGTCTCAGCCCTTTATGGAGTTGCATTTCTCTCTTTCTCTCTCTCTTCTTTTATGAGAGAACCAACTGTGGCTTACTTCCTAAATCTAGTTAAAGTGGAGGGGAAAGGGTTTCTCAAGTTCTGAGAAGTATAAATTCTCAAACAGGAACTCTGGCAAATGGACTTTGTTCAGTAACAGAGAACATGCTTCTGAGGTGAGCTGAGGACGTGTCTAAAAAGGAAGCAGCTGAGCTTTCTTTAGGACAGAGACCTGGGTGTTTCAAGGCACTGTATCCTGAGTAGCCCCTTGGAAGACTGCCTGGCTGCACCCTTCCCTCTGAGAGGAATGTACACCTCTGGAAGGCAGGGACCTCTGTCTCTTCTTCATTCTCTCTTTGAGTTTCCCACGGCTGCTGTAACAAATTTTGGGACCTAAAACCGTTTTATACGGTCTTACAGTACTAGAGCTCAGAAGTCTGCCTTCCTGCGCTGAAGTCAGAGCATCTGCAGGGCTGTGGGTTACCTTCTGCAGGCGCCAGAGGAGAACCCGCCTCCTTGCCTTTTCCAGTTTCTAGAAGCTGCCTGTGTTTCTGAGCCTGTGGCCCCTACCTCCACCTTCAAGGCCTGCCAAAGCGGCCGAACCCTTCTCATGCTGCCATTCCTCAGGTTCTCTCCCGCCTCCCTGTTCTTCTTCTAAGGACCCTTGTGATTATCTTGGGCCACCTGGATAATGCAGAATGCAGAATAATCCCCCCCCCCCATTTTTTTAAAGATCAACGGCCTAGCAACCTTAATTCCATCTGCTACCTTCATTTCTAAGCTAGAGAACCTAACATTTTCACAGGCGCTTGGGTTTAGGACCTGGTCATCTTTGGGGCACCATCCTGCCCTCTACACTCCCGTTCCCCATTGCTTAGAGCAGTGCCCTGTTGCATGCTTCATGTTCAGTGGCTACCTGTTTAAACAGTGAACAAGCTTAATGCAAACCTGTACCTTAATTACATCAGCTTATGCAGGGTTTTATTTCAGAAAAGCCACATGGGAGTGGACAAAACATGGAATTTGGGATCAAAAAACAAGTGTTCAAGGTCTGGTTCTACCATGTAAGGGTTAGGTGTCCTCGGGCAATTTGCCTAGCCAATCTGAGCCTCAGTTTTCTCATCTGCACAACAGGGACAGTTCTGTCTGCTCTCCTGCCTTGACAGGGTTATTGACACATCCAGTTTGTTCAGTCATTATGTGTTTTTTGAGCCTCTGTTATGGCCTAGTTGGGGAGACTGGGAAAGTGTTCTCAGAAGAGCTACAAAAAGAGAGAAAGTGCATCTGTAGTGAGAAGCACGCCCTGTGTCCAGAGGGAGAGGCTCCAAACGAAGGAAAAGCACGTGTGTGGCCTCGAGCCTTGGGGTGACTGTCTTCACAGGGCAGCGAGGGTACTGGGGGCCAGTGACAGGTAGGACAGAGGTTCAGGGAGGGCACCAGGGCCTCTGAGACCACTGCCCAGAGTTTGGATTTTGTACCAAGTTACTTGGAAGGGCTTTGAACAGGTAAGTAACACAATTTGATCTGGACTTACATTTTAAGAAAAAATTAGTCTGATTTACAGTTCACATAATACAATGTCATGTATTTGCCTCAAAACACTCCGGTGGTGAGAGCAGGGTGGGGAATGAGGAAAGGGTGGACATGGCGAGCCACGTCGGTCACAAACGTGACGCGAGGAGGTTCGTTATACCACGCACTTCAGATTTCTATCTGTTGGAAAATCTTCCACAATAAACAGTTTGAAATAAAGAATTCTGTGCTAGATGTAAATAAGTCCGCATAATTCTGCAGTTGAAACTGGCTCCCTCTGGCTGCAGCATGACTAGCTGGAGGCTACTCTTGTCTCTAAATACTCTTACTGGAACTTGCAAGACAACCAGGCAAGGAAAGACAAATTCCCCTGGGGCAAAGGTGGGAAATCATGGAGGAGGTGACATCCAGCTGGGTCTGTGGGCTACGGGGCATGGTGCCAGCTGACATGGCAGGGAGGACTAGCCGCATATGAAGGACAGACAGACAGAGTGATGAGGGCATGTGTGATGGTTAATTTCAGGTGCCACCTTGGCTGGGTGATGGTGCCTGGTTGTTTGGTCAAGCAAGCACTGGTCTGATTGTTACTGTGAGGGTACTTTGTAGATTTAAATCATTAGTCAGTCGAGTGCATCCATGGGTGATTGCATCTACAATGAGCAAAGGAGACTGCCTTCAACAAAGAGAGAGTCTCCTCATCTAATCCAGTGAAGGCCTTAAAGGGAGAACAGAGGATTTCAGCAGTCAGGAAGAAGAATTTCCATCTCTACTTCAGCCAGCCAGCTTCTCCTGAGGAATTCATTCGAAACCATCATCAAAGTTCTCAATTTGTGGCCTGGCCTGTGGAATTTGAACTCGCTACCCCCCATGGTTGTGTGAACTAATTATTATAACAAATATCATAATTTTACATTCATAGATAAATAGATAGAAATGGATCCTGTAGGCTGCTTCTCGGGAAACCCTGGCTGGTACATGGGGACAATGTGGAACGCTGTGTACCTTGTCTGTGAGCGAGCCCAGAGGGCTGGCAGCCCCAGGGAGCCCGAGTCAGGCCCTGGCCCAGCGTCTCCTGGTCTGCACAGAGTCCTGGGGATGTCTGCGCTGCCAGCCCTGCAGTGTGTCTGCTGTTGAAGGTGGGATGCTCCACAAGGTGAGCTCTGGACTCAAGCAGAGCGGAACGGGGAAGCCCACAACTGCCCTCGTGGCTGATATCATGGCACAGGCACAAAATAGATGTGTGGGAGGAGAAAAGATGAAAATGAGGGTGAGGCGATAGGTGGTTCTTGCCCTCTGAATTTGCTTGCCCACAGAACTGGGCCTTCAAGCCAAAGGTCCCTGCAGTTGGGTAATTTCCTGGGTGGGAGATGAGCGGAGGACACTGTCATTCCTACTGTGTCCTCAAACCTGGCCTTCTGTTTTATATATTGTTCTGGAGATAGGAATATTCCAGTTCATTTCTTTGTCCTTTAATAAACACTAATCCATGCCCTTCCACCCAGCTCCTTGGATTTCTATTTATCAGCTTCTACTGAAGATTTGCACAGAACCTTGTGAGGAGTCAAGCAGACATCAGGCTACTTCTAAGATCCAGATTCCCCTTGGTGCTTTTTCTTCAACCCTTTGATCCTTGAAAGCTGAGGAAGTTCTTTGACTTTACTTGGCATTTACAAAAAAAAAAAAAAAAAGAAGGAAAATGCTAAGAGATACCACCTTCTCATTGAAAAACTAATGTATTCTTTTCAAGTATTTTGTGAATAACTTGGGAATACATTTTTTGAAGTGGTGGTTTGCCTATGATAGCATTATTCAGAAATAACCATCGTTAATATTTTGGCATATAGTCTTCCACCCCCTTTTCTCTATAGCTTTACCTCTTTATTACTGGGTTTTTAGGATCTCTGAGTAAGCATATTTTTAAGCCTTCTCCTTTTCTATGGAGAGAGAGGGTCTAAGTAAAAATCAGAAACATTCTTCTGAATGGCAGAGAAAGAGCATTCAACGATGAATTTTCCCATTCAACTTTTGCCAGCTGAGAATGTTGGGAATGTTAGGAATTTTCTGTTACCACTTCCTTCTTTGTTTGACTCCTGATGGATCTCTGGGTACGATTAGCTTCTGCCCTTGGCCCTCCGTGACCTTGGCTTTCCGTGGAGGGAGAATTTCTGGCACCAGACAGGTTTATGCTCCACTCAGAGCCCCAGCAGTTGGCTCCTGTGGCCACATTTGCACAGTTCTCCGGGGACAAATTGTCCTCTGAAAGCCCTTCCACACCCCCGATCCCTGCAGGTTTCAGAACCCGATGCCAGAATTCTGGCTTCGATAATCCTCATCTGGAGAAGCAGAGCTCAGCTGGGGCCCTGCTTGTTTGGAAACCTCATTTCTTTTCCACCACTGCTGATTCTTGACTTGCAGAGTTCTGCTGCTATGGAATTTACAGTGCCACAAACCTGCCTTTAAGGAATTTGGCTTAGACCAGCCTGGGTGGTCTGAAGGGTTAGATTTCCTGGAATGGTACTTTCCACTGTGCTGTGAGATGGTGTAGGGTGGCAAGAAGGGGAGTTTGCGTTGCACTTGAAGCACTCAGAACAACCAAGAGCTGGACAAGCCAGCGGGCTCCATCCTGAAGCCCATCTTTTGTCAACTATGGGCATTGTCGTGGAGTTGCAGAGCTGGGCACACCGTGGCTGTGCCATCAAGCCCATCCCCAACTTGACTTCCCATTTTTCCAAATACAAAAGCCGGGGAGAGCCAGGCACACTGGTCTCTCGACTCTCTCTTGAGTCTAGGTGTCTTTATACTGTGCTCCTAAGGTAGGTTCTTTGCACAGTGGGTCCCTAGATGTTAATAGAGATTACTTGAAAAAAGGTAAAAAGGAAAGAAATTCTGAGTAAAAATAAATAGGTTTCTCTACTTTATAGAAATTTTCAGCACCTTTAATGTAGTTTGTAAAACTTTGACAGTGCATCATTCTATGCCGTGTTCCTCAAACTTTTTTGGCCAGAAAACGTTTTCTCCAAAAAGTGCATCAAGGAACTTGGGTTCTGTAGAAGAACCTTGAGCAAATGTCCCCTGATGCCATCTCACCTCATGTGCCATTTGATATTTTTCCCGAAACCTCACAATTGCTGCCCAATATCCCGTTATATGTCTGAACCACAATGTCTGCGTCCATTTCCTGGTTGTTAGACATTGAGATTATTTCCAGCCCTTCAGCACAACCAGTAATGCAACCGGAATGAATTCTGCTCCCTCTTTGACCATCTTCTGAGTATTCACTTAAGAAGTGGAATTGTTGAGCTAAAGACTCCTGACATACAGTGTCCAGTTGCTTTCTGGAAAGGTTATGGCCTTTTATCCTTCTGCCAGCTGCGGGGGTGGGGGCAGGTTAGCATGCAGCCATGAGAGCTGAGAAGTCCAAGAAACTGTAAGTGCTTAAAGAAGGCTGCCTTCTTCCCTATCGCCATGTACGCATCTAGCAATGAAAACACATACACACAAACACGCACACACACTCCAGCCTTTTGTGTGTGTGTGTGTGGGGGGATAAATTAGCTTTTCACAATTCTCCATGCTTCTTCTAAATAATTAAATGACCCTCGAGAATTATCTGGACATGTTTTTTGAACTTGGCCTTCTGAATATTTTGTTGCAGAGTTAGGGAAGAAGGGATTTTGAATTGGCATCTGTGGTGCTAATTTTCAGATAACCTTTCAAGGTGAGATTTAAAAACATTAGTCTGATCAACTTCCTGTGATTGTGAACTTTATTTCTATTATTTGAGTGCATCATCAGTTTTAATTCCCCACAGTAACTGAATTATGTCATGTTGAGTATTAAGGTTGATTGTGGCTCTTTTCTTTAATATTTGTCTGTGAAAAAGTGTATACATCATCCTCTAGAAGTGATTTATTTTTTTGTCCTCCACAAAAATTATCCTTTGGTCAATGCATTATGGGTTTTGGAACAGAGATGTGAATTTTTAACTCGTCAAAACCCCCAAGTCCCCTCAATAAAGTCTTTTAAGTGGCATCACCAACAGATTTATTTTAAAGTGATTCCATTTGGAGGAAGGAAACCCTGAGTAATGCATTATATACAAAGATTATTCAATAATTCATGGGACCTGCACACCGGTGGCCATTTAGATTCCATTTATGGCTGTTGAGCTGAAAATGAACCCTGTCTTACAAAATGTCCACACTTTGCTACTCATGCTCAAGCCACAGCTATCTTGACTTCTGAAAAATAGGTTCTGTCTGGACTCTCCTCCTCCGTGTGTTTACACAGACCGCTTTTTACATGAAGCTGTTTTGTAAAGAATGGACATTTTTATGGTTGGGCTAAAGGACACTTTACCCGTATCACAGCGGGAATAAATACATTGCATAAACACATTGCTGTTGGGCAGGAATTCCGATTTTGATTTCTGCACACCAGGACGGGATCTCCAGAGGGTGGTTGAAATATATCTGTCAATGCCTAGTAATTGTAAGACCCACGATGCTGGGCAGCTGTGGAATGTGAAGGTAAATGGGGCTCTTTTCTCTAGCAAGTGCCCACCTGGAAGTGTCCTCCTGGCCCCCCTGCACAGGGAGCATCCAGTTGCTGGCAGAGAGGTGCCCCAACGGCTGGAGCACGACCCCAACGTGCTCTACTGCCACACAGCTCGGCTGTGGAATTCCACAGCTCATCCTGAGTGTCAACCTGCCCTTTCCTATTTTGAAAACCACAGAGGCTCTAGGGTGATCCATTTTCCAGGGGAGGGGCGTGGGTAGAGGGAAAGGCAGCCTGTTCCCCTGCCTCCCTGCTCGAGCATCCTCTAGCCTTCTTCAGAGCCAGCATGGAGGAGCCCTGGGGACCAATGGGCCTCAGATATTCAGATGACTGTCTCCATTTGGCAAGTGTCTGTCCGATGATTAGTGCTCCTCAGGGAACAAAGAGGAATGACTTATGGTTCTGTTATTTGTTGGGAGAGCTGCAGGGATCCTTCCTCCCCACCCCCCCGTTAATTCGTCAACATTTTGAGGAACATTATTTTATACCTGCACACGCAAACATCTTACCTTCGATTTTATTTTGCTCCACACGCTGCTTTGAGACTCTTTTCATTTAACAATATATCAAAGACACCTTCCCCTACCAATAAAAATCCTCATTATCATTTTAATGGCTGTGGAAAATTCCATTGTATATATACACCATGAATTCCCTGTGATGGACATTTAGGCTCGTTTCTAATTTTTTCTCCCGTGTGTGTGTGTGGTGGGGGGTGGGTGAGATGAGTGCTGCAGTAGGTTCCTACAGAGCAGTTGCAGAGTCAAAAGATAGATATACTTCAACTTTTGGTCTATGCTACCAACAGCAGCTTGGAAAATGGTGTTAAAACTCATTCCCACGCAGCGAATGAGAGTCCATCCCTCCCACTGGGTATTACAAGTCTTTTAAATATTTAATATGACCTCACCGTTGTTTTTCTTTCCATTTCTTTTATTGCAATTAAACGTGTTTTACAAGTTTTATTGGATCATTATATTTCTTCCTCTGTGATTTATCTGTATAGATCCTTTGCCTATTTTTCCTACTGAGCCAATATCTTTTTCTTACTGGCTTTCCAAACCCCTCTTAGATTCTTTCAAATTAAAAAATAAAGGATGCGAAGGGGTGCAAGGGTACTTCAGTGTTAGACTTCTTGTCCGCCATGCAGGAGACCTGGGTTCAATTCCCGGCCCATGGACTTCCCAAAAACAAACAAACAAAACAGAATGAAACATTCAACAAATAATGCTGCAGGAATGGGATACTCACGTGGAAGAAATAATGAAACGTGACCCCTGCCGTACAGCACACACAAAAATAAAAATAAAGGACTCAAATTTAGACCATACCTTTTTCCAAAATGCACATCTAATAATGCATACATTCTCAAAAATAGTGATCTCTCCTCTTTGGAGATAAGCAATTCTGGATGCTGCTGCTGTGTTAGCCTGTTGGGATGGATGGAGCCCACCTCGTATCTCACCATTTGTGGACCAGCCAGGACCTCTGCAGTTGGAGAGCTGGCCACCGTCCAGCTTAGGGCATGTGGGGCCAAGATTGCCCTTGAGGGCAGTTCTCCCTGAGAACACTCCACAGTGCACTTGGGATTTTTGCCAGCATCCTATTTTCCTACCCTTGGCATACATCCTTTTCTGATGGCTGTACAGTTCTCGTGAGCTTGCCCTGAGTCCCTCATCTTCCATAAGTGATGTCGGTGATGAGTAACAGAGAAAAGAAAATTCACAGGACGACAGCGTTTAAAATAAAATTTATTTTTGGCCGTTGCCCAAGAGTAGATTTCAACGTCTGTAAACCACAAGCCTATGTGCAGTCCGGGAGGTTAATTCATTATTTAATAAGAACACTTGGAAAGTTTGAGAGGGAATTTTGGGGTACAATAGAGATGATGGGGTACGAAGATTTATACTTGATTTAGGATCGTATAAAATCTGTTCACCTTTGCCTAAAGCTGTTCATTCTTTTTCGACAGTTTCATTCATTGGCTCCCATGTACTACCGAGGCTCTGCGGCAGCTGTCATAGTGTATGACATTACCAAACAGGTAGGATGTCATTTATGGTGACTGTGTACCATAGGAAGACTCGGCTTCCAGGTATCCTGAAGTAAGATTTCATAGTATGCTGGTAGGGGACAATGAGCATTCTGTATTGATTCATTTGACCTATGTGTAATGAAGCATCTCAGACTTACCTGTGAAAGTAAATAAACAATCATAATCATTTGTTCTTTTTTAATGTCCATTTGTAGAGCCCATGTCATGTCAGCTGCTATTCTCCTCCAGGATGTCAGCTTTTTAAGAAAAGGAAGGTTATTTTTAAGTTTTGTATGTCTTATGATTGTAGAATACTTATTTCCCATTAGTGCTTCAACCAGACCACTTAAAATGCCAAAGGCAATGCTTACATGTGTATAAATCAGTGTACCTGTGTTTGGGTCGATATAATATAAATATATTTTTAGGTCATCAAGTTGAGACTCTAGGATATCCATCATAAATAACTGCAGTGGTTTGCCGACTTTTTTTTTTTCCATCCATACAAATTTAATTATTTTACCTTTTGCTTTGGAATGCTGACTCTGTGCATGAGACCTTTGGTTTAACGATCCATTTCTATTGTCATTCATGAATTCCTGACCACTGCTACCTAAATGTAGTGTGTGCTTATCTCGATTGCTGGAAGAAGGTGGTGAGTGAAGGGCAAAAAGGAAAACAGAATGCTAAACACACAAACACACGCATGTATGATTTTTTCTTTCTTTTATCCTGATTCATGTAGAGTCAAGGTACAATTTTATATTAATGTTATTTATAGAAGAAAATTACTAATATTCATTTAACTTCATCATTTTAATTTTAGAAGAGGAACCTTGTATGGGCTATGAACTATGACAGCTAATGTTAAATTTCATGCCAAGATAAGGGTGGTATGTTCGTCTGCGTGAGTCTCCTGAAAATCTGTTTCTCCATTAAATTGTGTTGGGTTTGTATTTCTGCTTGGCTGAAATACTATGGTGATGGGTCTTTCTAATGACTCATGGACACTTTTGGTTTAGGACTCATTTCATACCTTGAAGAAATGGGTTAAAGAGCTGAAAGAACATGGTCCAGAGAACATCGTGATGGCTATTGCTGGGAACAAATGCGACCTCTCAGATATTAGGTAAGGTGCCTTTTATAAAAAGTGTTGTGTGTTTAATCTCCTTTATCCCTGAATGTCTAAGTGGAAAAAAGCTATTTATTGGGCCTGTGTGGTTAAGTCTGCTCTCATCGTAACAACTGAATTGGTGGCCATTCCCCTATGGAAATCGATATGGTATTTATTCAACTAAAATCAAATTAAGGGGAAAATGATAGGGAAATGTGAATTTGATGGACAATACAGGTATAAATATTAAGATCATATTTCCTCTACCTAACAGAGAGACTCCAGAAATCTTTGGACTAACTCGCTTTATTACTTTTAGAGGTACCTTTTCTGTTATTACCCTAACTAGTACCATCATCATTTTAGTAATACTTTCATATGGTCAGGAGAGTTATAATATTTAATCTTTTCCATAGGATCCCTGTTGGTTTTGATTCTGATTTTAGCTTAGGGATATCCTCAAGTCTGTACAATCTCACTATTTTGTTATGATCTGAATGTAGCACATTGGCTTCCCCCAAGACGGTGAACTGTTGAGTTTCCTTAACCTAGAGAGAGGTTTGTAGGGACTGAGGCCACACGAATTAGAGACTTGGTGATAGCTTTATCTAGCCTGATGAGCTATCTGTTTTACTCAAAAAATATGTTATACAAGGAAGGCGTGCATTTGTACTACTCAAGAATTCCGATAACTGATTTTTGGAGCAACAGCTGCATCATGCTTCAGGTTTTGCTGAACCAGATATGCCTAAACCAAAATGAAATAAACAAGAGAAGTGGATCTTGCAAAACTTCTTAACATGGCATTTGACAAATTACTCTGTTTCTTTGGGACTTGAAAAGGTTCATATCAAGTTGCATTATGCTTGTTTGTAATAATAGCCATAAACCCCACAAAATCGTTTGTTTTTCTGGGGGATAGACAAATCTTTAAACTCCCCAGGCTTAACTCAGATATCTACCGGCTATACTGCAATCCTAAAATAGCTTGTGCCCAGCAGAATTGCATTCACATTTTTTCCTTAGGGGGTGGGGTGGTGGCAGGGACGGGCAGCGTTTGTTGAGAGAAGGTAGTATCATCTAACACTGTGTAACTGCAGGAAAGAGACAGCGTTAAAAGGAACCAAGCCTTGAATATGGTGGGAATACTAATGTACTAGAATTTAAGCAGAAAACAATTTAAACTTGAGTGGCATCAGATAGGATGAAGCATGAAACTGAAATCCAATTGATTATTAATTTCAACACAAAGGGGGAATTTATTGAAAAGATACTGGTATCCGCATAGTAACAACAGGGCTGCCTTTAGCTCCTAGTGTTTGCTATGTTCTAGCTTTAGTCCCTGGAGAGAGATCTGCTTGGCACCTCTGTTTATCACGTCAAATTGCTGTGGAGGGTGGTGCGATGGTGGCTGAGCAGGCAGAATTCTCACCTGCCGTGCTAGAGACCTGGGTTCGATTCCCAGTGCCTGCCCATGCAGAAACAAACAAACAAGAAAAGCCATGGAAAGACTTCCCTGCACTGTGGCCAGGCACCTGTAGTCAAAGGAGTAGGTCTGAGTAGTACTAGATTATTTTCCCACAATAACCATGAAACTGGGAGGGTAGGATGGTCTTAAAGTGGAACAGTTCCTTAAAAAGTGTAGGCCAGCCTGACAAAATATGCTCGGGGTAGGTTGGCTGGCTGCCGGCACCTCAGAGCACCACCCTTTCTCAGGGTGGATTCAACTCTCATGCTTTGGTATAGCATTCTCATCAGTGGTCTCTCGTTGGTGCCGGCTGATTCCTATGTATGCAATTTCAGATTACCCCAGACAGAGATACTAAGCTGTTTGTATATAACCTGTCCATTCCCAGAAACTTTGGGTATTATGTGGCACATGGAATGCAGAGTTAGAGCTCTGATGCTATGAAAGTCAGCAGCACCCCATACAGCAACTGTTTAAAAAGTTGAAAAAGTGATCAGGCTTTGACTAGAGAAATGAATGAAGCTGATCTGAACTGGACTGGGGTAGATCAGAATACAAGCTGAAGGATGATATGTCCATGTTTTAAAACTTCAACACCTGTTTGAGATCAAAGGGAGAAATGTGTATTTGGTGCAAAATTTATATTTTGGGGACTGCATTACCTAATTTAATGCATGGTCAGTTTAGTTGAACACCATAATTACATGGAATCTTGAATAGGGCATGAGATCTTCCTGGTTTGTCCAGGTTAGGTGATGCCCTGATATATCCTAGAGTAATTTGGGCAGTGAATAAAAAAGTATTTGCAAAGTCCCCTTACGGGGCTGGAGAGAAAGGAGGAAATATCCAACTTCCACATTTGGAGAATTTCTGATATTCCCGCAAGCAGTGGGGACAACCAAATCAATGGGTTGAGCCCTTGATCTTGGGGTTCGCCCCTATGAAACTTATTCCTGCAAAGGATAAGCTAAACCTACTTACAACATGCCTAAGAGTCATTCCCAGAGAACCACTTTAGTTGTTCAGATGTGGCCTCTCTCTCTCTCTCTCTCTAAGCCAACTCGGCAGGTGAACTCTCTGCTTTCCCCACTGCCTGGGACATGACTCCCAGGGATGTAAATTTCCCTGACGACATGGAACATAACTCCCGGGATTCGCTGGGACCTGGCATCTTGGGATTGAGAAAGCATACTTGACCAAAAGTGGAAAGAGACAAAATAAAGTTTCAGTGGCTGAGAGATTTCGAACAGAGTCAAAAGTTTATCCTGGAGGTTATTCTTATGCATTATATAGATACCCCTTTTTAGTTAATGGTGTATTGGAGTGGCTGGAGGGAAGTAACTGAAACTGATGATCTGTAGTCCAGTAGCATTGATTCTTGAAGACAACTGTATAATGATACAGCTTTTACAATGTGACTGTGTAATTGTGAAAACCTTGGGTGTGATGCTTCTTTTACCCAGGGTATGTATAAATTAAAAAATGAGCTAAATTATGGATAATAAATAAATAATGGGGGGATAAGGGGTAAAATAAATTGGGTAAATTGAAATACTAATGGTCAATGAGATGGAGGGGTAAGGGGTATGGGATGTATGAGCTTTTTCTTTTTTCCTTTTATTTCTTTTTCTAGAGGGATGCAGATGTTCTAGAAATGATCATAGTGGTTAATACACAACTATGTGATGATATTGTGAGCCACTGATTGTATACCATGTATGGACTGTGTGTATGTGAGGATTTGCTAATAAAAATAGTTTAAAAATTAAATTTAAACAAATGCCCCAGCCAACATTATCCATCCATCTCACTTGCAAATATTGCCCACGTTCCTCTCATCCCCAGTGGGAGAAAATCCAGGTCCCATCTAGCTCTGCATGCAGGGGTGAGTTCTTGGGACCACTGTCTTGTCTCGTTTGGCCCCAACAAGAACAAATGGTTTCTCCTCAAATTCTGCAATTGTGCTTTACAGCATGGAATATATCTCTTTTTTCATACACAGGGTTATCTTAGATGGTACTTGTTATTAATCACACAGCAAGAAAATGACCTCCTGGGCAATTCTTCAGACCTATGATTCAGTTAATGAGAAAGATTAGTGTGGTGCCAGAACACTTTTTATTTATAACATTTAACATATTTTATTGAGGTATAATTTACAGACTATAAAGTTTATCCACTTGAATTGTACAGTTCAATGATTTTAGTCTATTTATGGAGTTGTAGCGTTATCACCTCTAGTCCCTGGCAACCACTGATCTCTTTTGGTGTCTTTAGATTGGCCTAATTCTGGACGTTTCGTGTAAACAGAATCATATACCGTGTGGTCTTTTGTGTCTGGTTTCTTTCACTTAGCTTAATGTTTTCAAGTTCATTCATGCTGTAGCGTGGATCAGAACTCTGTTCCTTATGTATATGGTAACAGAGTAAGAATTCTAAAAAATCCAGGGAACTGCACTGCACAATCAGCGACTCCTAAGTTAAACTCTGCACCGTAGTTAACAGTACAGTTACGAAAATATGACTTCATCAGTTGGAACGAATGTTCCACATCCATGCAAATTGTTAATAATAGGGTGGTATCTGGGAATCCTGTACTTTATGCATGGTTGTCCTGTAAACCCACAACTTCTCTATTAAAGAAAAAAAATTTTTAACCAAAACACTCCGTTCTTTTCTATAGCCAAGTAATGGTCCATTGTGTGGTTCACCTACTACCCTTTGTTTATTCCTTCATGTGTTGATGAACATTTGGATTGTTTCCATCTTTGGGCTATCACAAGTGTTGCTACTACGGACATTCTGTAAAAATTCTGTGTGTCCACATGTTTTCATTTATCACGGGTACATACCTGGGAGTGGAATGATGGGCCATATGGTAACTCTGTCTTCAACTTTTTAAGGAACTACTAGATCGTTTTCCATAGTGGCCATGCCATTTTGCTCTCCCTCCAGCAATGTCTGAGGTTTCAATTTCCCCACATCCTTGCCAACACTTTTTATTATGTCTTTTATGTTATAGACACCCAGTGGCCATGAAGTTGTGTCTCACTGTGGTTTTGCTTTGCATTTTCCTAATGACTGGTGATGTTAAGCATCTTTTCATGTGCTTGTTGGACATTTGTTATATTCTTTGGAGAAATATTTCTTCAGATTCTTTGTGCATTTTTTAATCCTGGTCTATTTATTTTTTTATTACTGAGTTGTAAGGGTTCCTTATACATGCTGGATACAAGTCCCTTATATGCTATATAATATTTCCTCCCATTTACAGGTTGTCTTCACTGTCTTGGTGTTTCTCTTGAAGTGTAAATGTCTTTCTTTTGTTTTGTTTTGGCATGGGCAGGCTCCAGGAATCAAACCTGGGTCTCTGACATGGCAAGCGAGAATTCTGCCATTGAGCAGTGTACATGTTTTATATCTAATTTATGCTCAAGCAATTACCTAACTCAAAATCACAAAAACTTACTCCAATGCTTTTTTTCTAAAAGTTTTATATTGTTTTTAGTGTTTACATTTAGGTTTGTGATCCATTTTGAGTTAATTTTTGTGTATAGTGTGAGGAAAGGATCCACATTCATCTTTTTGCACGTGGGTATCTAACTGCCACAGCACCATTTGTTGAGAAAAGTATTTCTTCCCCATTGATTTTTCTTAGCACCTTTATTGAAAATCAGTTGACCTTAAATGTGAGGCATCATGCTGGAGCTCTAATTTGTATTCAATTGATACTATATGTCTGTCCTTATGCCAGAGCCACACTGTTTTGATTGTTGTAGTTTTGTAGTAAATTCTTGAAATTGGGAATTTAAATCCTTCAACTCTATTCTTTTCATGATTGTTTTGAGTATTCTAAGTTCCTTTTATTTCTATATGAATTTTAGGATCAGCTTGTCATTTCTGTTAAAAAAAAGGCATCTGGGATTTTAATAGAGATTGTGTTGAATCTTTAGATCAGTTTGGGGAGTATTTCCATCTCTACAATATTAAGTTTCTGATCCATGAACATGAGATATCTTTCAATAATGTTGTAGAGTTTGGTGTACTGCCCTTCATTCATTTTGTTAAATTTATTCCTAAGTATTTGATTCTTCTTGATGCTGTTGTGAATGGGAATGGTTTCTTTAATTTCATTTATTTTTTTAAAACTTTTTATTGATTTTTAAATTTTTTAAAAAATATGGCAAGAAAGAAACACAAACATTCTTAACATATGATCATTCCATATTACATATATAATCAGTAATTCACAATATCATCACATAGTTGCATATTCATCATCATGATCATTTCTTAGAACATTTGCATCAATTCAGAAAAAGACAACAGAAAAAGAAACAAAATGAAAACAGAAAAAAAAATTATACGTACCATGCCCCTTACCCCTCCCCTTCATTGATCACTAGCATTTCAAACTAAATTTATTTTAACATTTGTTCCCCTTATTACTTATTTTTATTCCATATGTTCTACTCGTCTGTTAACAAGGTAGATAAAAGGAGCATCAGACACAAGGTTTTCACAGTCACAGAGTCACATTGTGAAAGCTATATCATTATTCAGTCATCCTCAAGAAACATGGCTACTGGAACACAGCTCTACATTTTCAGGCACTTCCCTCCAGCCTCTCCATTACATCTTGTATAACAAGGTGATATCTACTTAATGCGTAAGAATAACCTCCAGGACAACCCCTTGACTCTGCTCAGAATCTCCCAGCCATTGACACTTTGTCTCATTTCACTCTTCCCCCTCTTGGTTGAGAAGCCTTTCTCAATCCCTTGATGCGGAGTCTCAGCTCACCCCAAGATTCCTGTCCCATGATACCAGGAAGGTCCACACCCCCGGGAGTCATGTCCCATGTACACAGGGGGAGGGTGGTGAGTTTGCTTGTTGTGTTGGCTGGAGAGAGAGGCCACATCTGAGCAACAAAAGAGGCTCTCTTAGGCCTAATTTTAAGTAGGCTTGACCTATCCTTTGTGGGGTTAAGTTTCATATGAACAAACCCCAAGACTGGGGGCTCAGTCCATAGCTTTGGTTGTCCACACTGCTTGTGAGAATATCAAGAATTCAACTTGGGGAGGTTGAATTTTCCCCTGTTCTCACCATTCTCACTTTTTTTTTTTCATTTTATTTTATTTTTTTAAATACCAAAAAAACACATAACAAATGCAAACACTCCTATTTTTTTTTTTTTTTTTTTTTTTTTTAAAGAGAGAGGGAGGAAGGGAAGGAAAGACAGAGAAGGAAGGAAGGATGGAAGGAAGGAAGGGAGGAAGAAAGGGAAACATTTTTAAACATTTTCTTGTTTTATTATATTTTGTTTGTTTGTTTGTTTTTTACATGGGCTGGGGCCGGGAATCGAACCGGGGTCCTCCGGCACGGCAGGCAAGCACTCTTGCCCGCTGAGCCACCGCGGCCCGCCCAAACACTCCTATTTTGATCATTCAATTTCATTTATTTTTTTAAAATTTTGTAATTTGATTTTATTGATATACAATTGGTTTTAGTATGTTGAGTTTATAACCTGCAGCCTTGTGAACTGGTTTATTAGTTCTAATTGTTTTTAGTGAATTCCTTAGTGTTTTCTACATACAAGATTATTTTGTCAGTGTAAAAATAATTTTACTTCTTTCTGCCCAATCTGGGTGCCTTTTATTTATTTTTCTTATTTAATTGCTCTGGCTGGAACGTTCAATTTAATATTGAATAAAAGTGGTGAGAGCAGACATTATTATCTTGTTCCCAATCTTAGGGGGGAAACCAGTTAGTCTTTCTCTATTAGGTATGATGTTAGCTGCAGATTTTTCATAGATGTTCTATATCAGGTTGCAGAAGTTCCCTTCTATTCCTAGTTTGTTGAGATTTTTATTGTGAATAGTTGTTGGACTTGTCAAATGCGCTTTTTTTTTGCATTTTTTGATATGTGTGTCATTTTGGTCTTTTTATTCTATTAATTTCAGCTTTCAGAATTCTGTATCTTTGGCACTCAGCAGTTTGATTATAATATGCAGCAGTGTGGGTCTTTTTGGATTTATCTTCTTTGAAATTCATTGAGTGTCTTGGATGTATATATATGTATATATGTATATGTCTTTCATTGAATTTGGAAGGTTTTCAGCCATTATCTTTTTGAGTATTCTCTCTGCCCCTTTCTCTCTTCTCCTCTTGGGACTCCCCTGATGTATGTATTGGTATGCTTGATGGCGCCTCAGTTTCCTCAGGCTCTGTTCAGTTTTCTACCTTCCTTCTTCTTTCTGCCTTTCGGACTGAGTGATTTCAGCTATCTTCAGCTTCTCTGACTCTTTCTTCTTCCAGTTCCAATGTGCAATGAGCCTCTCTGTAATTTGTTACTGTGGTCTTCAGCTCCGTTTGGTTCTTTTCCATAAATTCTATCTGTCAGTATTCTCTGTGTGTTTATCTCCTATTTTCCAGATTTTCTTTAATTCTTTGTCCATGTTTTCCTTCAGGTCTTTGGGCATATTTAGGACCATTTTAAAAAAACCTTCTCTGCTATGGTCCAGGCCTAGTCCTTCTCATTGACGGTTTATAATGCTTCAGTCTTCTCCTCTGCATGCACCATTGCTTCCTGTTTCTTTCTATGTTCTGTAAAGTTTCATTGAAATTGGACTTTTGATATTTAATGTGTTATTACAAGAATTTGAACTTGGCAGCATCTGTTCATTGAATGCCAGGGACTAACAACAAAAACAACAAAAAGAAAACCTGTCTCAGTCTTTGCAGAGTGGCCTGTGCAAGTGTTCTCCTTCCTGACTCATCGGTACAATCATTTTGGAAAATAGCCCCAGGCCAAAGTAGGGTCCTAATACCTTTTGCACATGGATGCATGTGTTGTCCTAGGAATTCCCCTCTTCTCTATGAAGCAGTTTCCTCACAGTCTGGGCACTGACCTACAGCCAGAAATCCCTTGCCTCAGACAGCACAATTTGACTGCTCTGCTACAACATTCTGTAGGAGAGTCTTGTGAGCTGCCTTTTATACACAAGGCAGATTCTGGGAGGGCAAGTCCCTCAGGCCACCAGAAATACATGCTCACAGAATGTGTAGAAGGGTTCCTGTACTCCCTCCAGAACTGGGACCAGTCATCTGTACTCGTAACTCCTGTCCAGCTCTACACAGAGCTTATGAGTGGGGGGGAGGGGCAGCCAGGGCCCCAGGAGAGCCTACCACTTTTAAGTACTGTTTTTATTTTATTTTATTTTTTTAGAATTTGAACTTAACTATGGCCCATTTGCATTGTGGTTGAGATACCAGAGCTTCCCTGGCATGCTATAGAGGAGGAAATTCAAAGGCTTGGGGAATGAGGGGTGTTGTGGTGCATTTTTTGTGGGACCTGCATACCGACCCCTCAGCTGTATTCCACAAGAAGGCCCAGAAGACATTCTCTTCACTAAGTTATTAAGAAATAAATCATTGAGGGAAGTACCTGCATTCTTGGAAAGAATGGTGGTTTGCATGCTGGTTTTCCCCTTGTGAGATGCTTCTCTGCTATTGGGCTCCCTGATTTCAAAGGTGATGAGGGGATCCTGGAATAGCAGAGGCCAGGGGGAAAGCGCCTCATTAAAAGTGATATCAGGGAAACTTCCGGAGAAGATGGCGGCTTAGTAAGGTACGCGCGTCTTAGTTCCTCCTCCAGAAAAACTACTAAATAACTAGAAACAGTACAGAACAGCTCCCGGAACCACGACAGAGACCAGACACACAGTGTACCCCAGTCTGGAATGGCTGGACTGGCTAAGAGACTCCACTGCGGTGAGGTCCCCGAGCGATGCATGCTTCCCCGGGCCGCGGCGGCTGGTGGCCGGAGCCCCTCCCTCCCTCCTTCCCGGGCAGGCTGGGAGCCTCGGATCAGCGGTTCCCCAAGTCGCAGCAGCCAGCGACTGGAGCCCCTCCCACACACGCGGCTTCCCGGGCCGGCTGGAAGCCTTGGATCGGCGGTTCCCCAAGCCACGGCGCCCCTCCCACACATGCGGCTTCCCGGGCGGCTGGGAGCCTCGGATCAGCGGTTCCCCAAGCCGCGGCGGCCAGCGCCCCTCCCCCACAGGTGACTTCCCGGAGGGAAAGGAAAGAGTCTCCAACAGTAGTAGAGACTGAGCCCAACCTAACACCAATAGTGGCATTAATGAACAACTTCCGACTACTAAAAATAGCCCCTCAGCTCAGGTGAAACTGATCAAGGCGGAAGTCACCTATTGGGCTAACTGAAAAAAAGGAAAGGGGGTGAAACAGAGCCTTCTGCGGCTGTTTCTATGGAGGCTTCGTTGCCTCTGGGCTCAGCGCTGGGATTACATAGGTTGCAACTGCCCCGAACGCAGAAACAGGCTGCTTTCAGGGCTCTCTACCACCTGAACCTTCCCCGCGGGAGGGGTGAAACGCAACTCAGGTGGAATCCCTCTCTCAAGGAATTCAGATCCCAGGACTTCACAATTTGAAGCCATTAAAACCAACCTACAACCTTTCCTCTGTCTCCACCACACACCCAGCAGTGAGAGTCTTCCAAAGTTAAAGGAGCCACAACATCTTTTGCTGGTGGGACCCGCAGACAGACAAGCACCACATACTGGGCAGGATAACAAAAACAGAGCCCAGAGACTTCACAGGAAAGTCTTTCAACCTGCTGGGTCCCACACTCAGGGAAATCTGATTAAATGCCCAGATGCCAGCAAAAAATAACAAATCACACCAGGAAAATTGAAGATTTGGCCCAGTCAAAGAACAAACCAATAGCTCAAATGAGATACAGGAGCTGAGACAACTAATTCTGAATATATGAACAGAAATGGAAAACCTCTTCAAAAACCAAATCAATAAATTGAGGGAGGACATGAAGAAGGCATGGGATGAACAAAAAGAAGAAATGGAAAGTCTGAAAAAACAAATCACAGAACTTATGGGAATGAAAGATACAGTAGAAGAGATGAAAAAAACAATGGAAACCTACAATGGTAGATTTCAAGAGACAGAGGTTAGAATTAATGAACTGGAGGATGGAACATCTGAAATCCAAAAAGAAACAGAAACTATAAGGAAAAGAATGGAAAAATTTGAGCAGGGGCTCAGGGAATTGAATGATAATATGAAGCGCACAAATATACGTGTTGTGGGTGTCCCAGAAGGAGAAGAGAAGGAAAAAGGAGGAGAAAAACTAATGGAAGAAATTATCACTGAAAATTTCCCAACTCTTATGAAAGACCTAAAATTACAGATCCAAGAAGTGCAGCGCACCCCAAAGAGAATAGATCCAAATAGGCGTTCTCCAAGACACTTACTAGTTAGAATGTCAGAGGTCAAGAGAAAGAGAGGATTTTGAAAGCAGCAAGAGAAAAACAATCCATCACATACAAGGGAAACCCAATAAAACTATGTGTTGATTTCTCAGCAGAAACCATGGAAGCAAGAAGACAGTGGGATGATATATTTAAATTACTAAAAGAGAAAAACTGCCAACCAAGACTTCTATATCCAGCAAAATTGTCCTTCAAAAATGAGGTAGAAATTAAAACATTTTCAGAAAAAAGTCACTGAGAGGATTTGTGACCAAGAGACCAGCTCTGCAAGAAATACTAAAGGGAGCACTAGAGTCAGAACCGAAAAGACAGAAGAGAGAGGTATGGAGAAGAGTGTAGAAATAAGGAAAATCAGATATGATATATATAATACAAAAGGCAAAATGGTAGAGGAAAGTATTACCCAAACAGTAATAACATTAAATGTTAATGGACTGAATTCCCCAATCAAAAGACATAGACTGGCAGAATGGATTAAAAAACAGGATCCTTCTATATGCTGTCTACAGGAAACACATCTTAGACCCAAAGATAAACATAGGTTGAAAGTGAAAGGTTGGGAAAAGATATTTCATGCAAATAACAACCAGAAAAGAGCAGGAGTAGCTATACTAATATCCAACAAATTAGACTTCAAATGTAAAACAGTTAAAAGAGACAAAGAAGGACACTATCTACCAATAAAAGGAACAATTAAACAAGAAGACATAACAATTATAAATATTTACGCACCGAATCAGAATGCCCCAAAATACGTGAGGAATACACTGCAATCACTGAAAAGTGAAATAGACACATCTACCATAATAGTTGGAGACTTCAATTCACCACTCTCATCAATGGACAGAACATCTAGACAGAAGATCAATAAAGAAACAGAGAATTGAATATTACAATAAATGAGCTAGACTTAACAGACATTTATAGGACATTACACCCCACAACAGCAGGATACACCTTTTCTCAAGTGCTCATGGATCATTCTCAAAGATAGACCATATGCTGGGTCACAAAGCAAGTCTCAACAAATTTAAAAAGATTGAAATGATACACAACACTTTCTCGGATCATAAAGGAATGAAGTTGGGAATCAATAATAGGCAGAGTGCCAGAAAATTCACAAATACGTGGAGGCTCAACAACACACTCTTAAACGAGTGGGTCAAGGAAGAAATTACAGGAGAAATTAGTAAATATCTCAAGGCGAATGAAAATAAAAACACAGCATATCAAAACCTATGGGACGCAACAAAGGCAGTGCTAAGAGGGAAATTTATTGCCCTAAATGCCTATATCAGAAAAGAAGAAAAGGCAAAAATTCGGGAACTAACTGTCCACTTGGAAGAACTGGAGAAAGAACAGCAAACTAACCCCAAAGCAAGCAAAAGGAAAGAAATAACAAAGATTAGAGCAGAAATAAATGAAATTGAGAACATGAAAATAATAGAGAAAATCAATAAGACCAGAAGTTGGTTCTATGAGAAAATCAATAAGATTGATCGGCCCTTAGCAAGATTCTTCTTTTGTTAAGATTCTTCTTAACAAAAAGAAGAAGAGAGAGGATGCAAATAAATAAGATCAGAAATGGAAGAGGAGACATAACCACTGACCTCACAGAAATAAAGGAGGTAATAACAGGATACTATGAACAACTTTACGCCAATAAATACAACAATGTAGATGAAATGGAGAAGTTCCTAGAAAGGCATGAACAACCAACTTTGACTCAAGAAGAAATAGATGACCTCAACAAACCAATCACAAGTAAAGAAATTGAATCAGTCATTCAAAAGCTTCCCAAAAAGAAAATTCCAGGACTAGACGGCTTCACATGTGAATTCTACCAAACATTCCAGAAAGAATTAGTACCAACTCTGCTCAAACTCTTCAAAAAAATCGAAGTGGAGGGAAAGCTACCTCATTCATTCTATGAAGCCAACATCACCCGCATACCAAAACCAGGCAACGATATTACAAAAAGAGAAAACTACAGACCAATCTCTCTAATGAATATAGATGCAAAAATCCTCAACAAAATTCTAGCAAATCAAATCCAGCAGCACATTAAAAGAATTATACATCATGACCAAGTAGGATTCATCCCAGGTATGCAAGGATGGTTCAACGTAAGAAAATCAATTAATGTAATACACCATATCAACAAATCAAAGCAGAAAAATCACATGATCATCTCAATTGATGCAGAGAAGGCATTTGACAAGATTCAACAACCTTTCCTGTTGAAAACACTTCAAAGGATAGGAATACAAGGGAACTTCCTTAAAATGATAGAGGGAATATATGAAAAACCCACAGCTAATATCATCCTCAATGGGGAAAAATTGAAAACTTTCCCCCTAAGATCAGGAACAAGACAAGGATGTCCATTATCACCACTATTATTCAACATTGTGTTGGAGGTTCTAGCCAGAGCAATTAGACAAGAGAAAGAAATACAAGGCATCAAATTTGGAAAGGAAGAAGTAAAACTATCACTGTTTGCAGACGATATGATACTATACGTCGAAAACCCTGAAAAATCCACAACTAAACTACTAGAGCTAATAAATGAGTACAGCAAAGTTGCAGGTTACAAGATCAACATTCAAAAATCTGTAGTGTTTCTATACACTAGCAATGAACAAGCTGAGGGGGAAATCAAGAAACAAATTCCATTTACAATTGCAACTAAAAGAATAAAATACTTAGGAATAAATTTAACTAAAGAGACAAAAGACCTATACAAAGAAAACTACAAGAAACTGTTAAAAGAAATCACAGAAGACCTAAATAGATGGAAGGGCATACTGTGTTCATGGATTGGAAGACTAAATATAGTAAAGATGTCAATCCTACCTAAATTGATTTACAGATTCAATGCAATACCAATTAAAATCCCAACAACTTATTTTTCGGAAATAGAAAAACCAAAAAGCAAATTTATCTGGAAGGGCAGGGTGCCCCGAATTGCTAAAAGTATCTTGAGGAAAAAAAAAAAGCTGGAGGTCTCACGCTGCCGGACTTTAAGGCATATTATGAAGCCGCAGTGGTCAAAACAGCATGGTATTGGCATAAAGATAGATATATCGCCCAATGGAATCGAATAGAGTGCTCAGATATAGACCCTCTCATCTATGGACATTTGATCTTTGATAAGGCAGTCAAGCCAACTCACCTGGGACAGAACAATCTCTTCAATAAATGGTGCCTAGAGAACTGGATATCCATATGCAAAAGAATGAAAGAGGACCCGTATCTCACACCCTATACAAAAGTTAACTCAAAATGGATCAAAGATCTAAACATTAGGTCTAAGACCATAAAACAGTTAGAGGAAAATGTAGGGAGATATCTTATGAATCTTACAATTGGAGGTGGTTTTATGGACCTTCAACCTAAAGCAAGAGCACTGAAGAAAGAAAGAAAGAAATGGGAGCTCCTCAAAATTAAACACTTTTTTGCGTCAAAGAACTTCATCAAGAAAGTAGAAAGATAGCCTACACAATGGGAGACAATATTTGGAAACGACATATCAGATAAAGGTCTAGTATCCAGAATTTATAAAGAGATTGTTCAACTCAACAACGAAAAGACAGACAACCCAATTACAAAATGGGAAAAAGACTTGAACAGACACCTCTCAGAAGAGGAAATAGAAATGGCCAAAAGGCACATGAACAGATGCTCAATGTCCCTGGCCATTAGAGAAATGCAAATCAAAACCACAATGAGATATCATCTCACACCCACCAGAATGGCCATTATCAACAAAACAAAAAATGACAAGTGCTGGAGAGGATGTGGAGAAAGAGGCACACTTATCCACTGTTGGTGGGAATGTCAAATGGTGCAACCACTGTGGAAGGCAGTTTGGTGGTTCCTCAAAAAGCTGAATATAGAATTGCCATACGACCCAGCAATACCATTGCTAGGTATCTACTCAAAGGACTTAAGGGCAAAGACACAAATGGACATTTGCACACCAATGTTTATAGCAGCATTATTTACAATTGCAAAGAGATGGAAACAGCCAAAATGTCCATCAACAGACGAGTGGCTAAACAAACTGTGGTATATACATACGATGGAATATTATGCAGCTTTAAGACAGAATAAACTTATGAAGCATATAATAACATGGATGGACCTAGAGAACATTATGGTGAGTAAGACTAGACAAAAACTAAAGGACAAATACTGTATGGTCCCACTGATGTGAACCGACATTTGAGAATAAACTTGGAATATGTCATTGGTAACAGAGACCATCAGGAGTTAGAAATAGGGTAAGACAATGGGTAATTGGACCTGAAGGGATACAGCCTGTGCAACAGGACTGGATACAAAAACTCAAAAATGGACAGCACAATACTACCTAATTGTAATGTAATTATATTAAAACACTGAATGAAGCTGCATCTGAGCTATAGTTTTTTTTTTTTTTGTATTTTGTATTTTGTATTTTTATTTTTTTCTCTATATTATCATTTTATTTCTTTTTCTGTTGTCTTGCTATTTCTTTTTCTAAATCGATGCAAATGTACTAAGAAATGATGATCATACATCTATGTGATGATATTGAGAATTACTGATTGCATATGTAGAATGAAATGATTTCTAAATGTTGTGTTAGTTAATTTTTTTAATTAATAAAAAAAACTTTACATTAAAAAAAAGTGATATCGGGGGTGCAAGGGTAGTACAGTGGTAGAAGTCTCGCCTGCCATGTGGGATACCTGTGTTCAATTCCTGGCCCCATGTACTTCCCAAAAACAGACAATCAAAAGCAAGCAAACAAACAACAACAACAACAAAATTCAACAAATGGTGCTGCAATAACAGAATACTCACATAGAAAAAGAATGAAATGTGACCCTGGCAGTACGGCGTACAAAAAAAAAGGTGATATCAGTAGGTTTTTTGGATGTGTAGGTGGAAGGACATAACTAAATGTTTTAGTTTCCTAAGCTGCTGAAAGCAAATACAGAAAACGGGTTGGCTTTAACAATGGAAATTTATTAGCATACAAGCTTACAGTTTTGAGGCCGTGAGAATGTCCAAATCAAGACATCATCATGGCAGTGCTTTTTTCCCAAAGACCAGCTGCTGGTGATCCATGACTCCTCTGCTGGATGGAAGACACATGATGCCATCTGCTGGTCTCTCCCTTCTCTTCTGGTTTCACTGCTTTCAGCTTCTTCCCTGGCTTTCTCTCTCTCTGTATTCATCCTGTTAATCAAATACTGCAGTAATAGTTAATCCTGACTGAGGTTGGTCACACATTAGCTGAAATAGCCTCATCAAAAGATCCTACTTACAATAGGACCACACCCACAGGAATGGATTAACTTTAAGAACATGCTTTTCTGGGGTACATACAGCTTCAGACCACCACACTCCGCTCTCTGGACCCCAAAAAGGCACATTCTTTCCCTATGCAAAGTACATTCATTCCGACATAATATCCCAGAAGGTTTAGGTCATTTCAGTAACCTTACTAAGTACAAAGTCTCATCAAAATGGGTTACATGTGTGGTTTGTCCTGGAGCGCAATTACCCTCTGGCTGTGAACCTGTGAAATCCATAGAACTAGTTATCTACTTCCAATATACAAAGTAGGACAGCCATGGGATAAGCATTTCCGTTCCAGAAGGGAGAAAGTGGAAAGAAAACAGTTCCAAAAACCTGCAGGGCATTCTCCATTAGATTTCAACATCTGAGAGTCATCTGTGGCATGATGTTTTGTCCTCTGGACTGGATGGAGTGGCAGCCCCACACTTTTTAAGTGCTTCTGCAGTGGCCCTACTCTGACCAAATATGGGGTCCTACTCTCCCTGAATATTGAGGTGAAGGTTCCACCTCATCAAGCATCAGAGTGGTGGTCAAACTCTAGGCGCCACACTTGCCAAATATTGGAGTGGTGGCCAAGCCCTCTCTGCAATCCCTCGGGCATCAGAGAACCCTGGGGTAGTAACACTGTTCTGGACAACAGGATGTTTTGGAAAGCCTGCCCTCTTCAAGCTCTGGGTAGACTTACCCTTTCCACACTCATGGGTGGACTTGATCTCTTGGCCTGAGGACATGTCTTTGGTCCAGACCCCAGCTTCCATGGTTCTGCCTTTGAAGTCATTTTTCCTTCAGCCTGTCCCTTTTCTCTTAGTCCAGGCTGGAGTATTTCTGTTTATACAGATCTTGCAAAAAACTTGCTGGTTTTGCATGTAGTACACACGGTTCTGAGCTATCAGACAAGAGAATTTTCCTCACATCCTTTCTGGATATCTACGTTTCCAGTCCCAACTTGCACTGAAATGGCTGACTGTTTCAGCTATTTTAGTTAAACCCTCATATGGAGTACTTTTGTCTGAGGATTTGCTTTCTAGAAATTCAGAATTTTCCAAACCATTAATTTTTGGTTTCACTGTGCCCAGGAGTTCATTTCTCAGCATTGTACTATAATCTGCAAGGAGAAACCAGGCTTCACTTACCCCATTTATTTTGGAAATTTCCTCAGCTAAATTTGAAAGCTTGTCACTTTCAGATTCTGCCTTTCATCTGACATCAGGATTTAATTTTTCCAAGTTCTCTGCCCCTTTAAAGCAAGGGTTGCCTTTCTTCTAGTTTGCAATGGCACAATCTTCATTCCTGTCTAAGGCCTCCTTAGAAGTTCCTTTAGTGCCTGTGTCTTTACTAATGGTTTCTTCAAAGCAATCTAGGCCTTTTTTATCAAGTACCTCACAATTCTTCAAGGCTCTACTTATCACACAATCACAAAACTGTTTGTATTTGCTATCAATATAGCACATTTTTGGTATTTTCTGTAATAGCACCCCTCTCTTGGTAACAAAATCTGTTAGTTTCCTAGGCTGCTAAAAGCAGATACCATAAAATGAATTGGCTTTAACAAGGGGTTTATTAGCATACAAGCTTACAGTTTTGAATAACCAAATCAGCGTCATCAAGCTGATACTTTCCTCCCAGAGATCAGCTGCTGGCAATCTTGGCTCTTCTGCCCCATGGCAAGGCACATGGCAGTGCCTGCAGTTCTCTCCCTCTTGGGTTTCATTGCTTTCAGCTTCTTGCTTCCGTGGCTTTCTCTCTCTGTGTTCATCCTGTTTATAACGAACGCCAGTAAAAGGATTAAGACTCATCCCAAATGATGTGGGTCACACTTTAACTGAGGTAGCCTGATCAAAAGATCCTGCTGACAATGGGTCCAAGCCCACAGGAATAGATTAACTTTGAGACCCACAGGAATGGATGAACTTTGAGAGCTTTTCAGGGGTACATGCAGTTTTAAACTGCCACACAAAGGTTTTGTGATTTGATACCATGTAGACTTTTTAATGCTTATTAAAGTTTAACTATACGTTTTCCAGGTTTAGTAGTATATTCCTGGTAAAATTAAAAATAAAATACTAAACAGAGAAGTTCATGTATAGAGAGACTGAGAAAAGGGGTAGGAACCTTGTTTTAAAGTTGAAAATCCCTGTTTTGTGAGCACTTTGAAGGTAGTTTAACACCAACATGTAGAATTTGTTGCTGACTTATCTTTTGCCCAGTATTTGGGAGCTAAACCATTCACTGATAATCTAGTCATCAAATATTTAGAAAATTCTTACTATGCTCTTTTCTGTGAGAATGCCAACATAAGTAGGAGTTGGCCCTTACAATCAAAGGACTCATGATCAAAATCGGTGTCTGGATGTGTGAGTGAGAGAGATACATAAACTGGAAATTAGGACATAACACAACAGCCAGTATTATAGAAATATGAACATTTTGCTGTGATCGATAACTGATCAAATCCCAAATCTTTGCTTTCATTCAGTATTCCATGATCCCATAAATACAGCACTTAGAACTATCAGCAGGGATAACAAAACAGATAAGAATTCATGCCCTAGGCTCTGTAGTATATTGTGTATCCCACATGTACAGGGTCGAGTTTTTCAACCTGCCTAAGACAAACTCCCATTCTTCTCTCGTGGAGCTCGTTCACCCCACCCCGTTTTCACTGATTCCAGGGAGAGCAAACCAGAGACCCTTCACAACTCCAGTCATTTGAAAATGTCACATTTGGAGGATGTATGGCTAGCAATGGAGTGCTGTCACTCCAGCCACTCAGAAAGATGAGGACACAGGCTGGTCCTTCATTTTAGACTGTTGACATCCCAACAGCAATCAGTGGTCCACAGAGAAGGTGGCAGCTTTCTGTTCTCCTTCTAAGAGAGGTAGCCTTTTTCTTGATTCAGTGCTTGCCCTGCTACTGCATTCTTTTAAATGTTTCATGGAGCTGTGAGAAAGGGCTTTCTGCCAGTTTTTGCTGATTGTTGGAAGCTTCTTTTGAGGGATGGTGGCCTGAAGCTTCTCAACCTGCCATCAGTATCCTGCTTTTGATATTACACATTACTGTCTTTTCATGAAATATTACCATTGGAGAAACTGGGCAAAATGTACAACGTGCCTCTTGGGGATTCTTTCCTATAAACTGCCTGTGAATCTACAATTATGTCCAAAACCCTGTAATTATCACAGTTAAAATTTCAAATAACAAAAAGCCAATTTTGATAAAAATCATAAACGTATCATATATGCATATGAAAACTATTGTGAAGAAATTTGTGATTGGCTAACATTTCATAAATCCACTGGGTCAAATGACGAACTTAACCATCCTCAGCATGCCCAATTTACAGAAGAAAGAAAGATAACTCAATTTAAAACTCCCATTTTGGAAAAAGCCAAGGGAGAAGGCTGATGAATCAGTCCCTTCCCAGGTCTGTACTGTCTCATTGGACAGGAATAGTCTGGAGATAATAGGGCTGTGTACCTCCTTGTCATCTGCCTGTCCTTTCTAAGGCAGTGGAATCAGTTTCAGGGCCGACGGGTTTGGCTGTTCCTCGCTCTGCCTGCCTGTAAGATTTTTCTGGGGAGTGAGTCAGATCTCAGAACCCCTGACCTTATTCAGAGGTTGATCTTCTTTTACTCTAACCCTAAACTGCTTTGCTCTCCTGTCATTTGCACGACTGTTTTATTTTTGCATTTGTGAGTTGGAGAGGGACAATGTGTAAATTAGGACCTGCACATGTTGTGTGTGTGTGTTTGTGTGTGTCTCATCCAGCTGTCTTTCACTTTAGAAGGGTGTAAATCCCAGAGAGGAGCTTTGCCTGTGCTTTTTTTTTTCCCTGCATGGGCAGGCACCGGGAAATGAACCCGGGTCTCTGGCATGGCAGGCGAGAACTCTGACTGCTGAGCCACCGTGGCCTGCCCTGCCTGTGCATATTTTGAGAGCATACTAGAATTTAAGTAGAATTAGCCATCTGAACACTTCGGCGTTTTTGCAGACGTGCTGTGCAGCGACAATGCCTGGTCAGCTGGTCAGCATGTTTCATCTCTAGCGTGCTCCAGAAGATGGTACAAAGTTCTGACCACGTTACCCAGAATGAAGGGTGAACAGAGGCCTCTGGCCAGGTAAAGTTAGGACTTCTAGTTTGGAGTTGTTTTTTTTCAGGCTTCTGATCTTGGTGAGAGATTTTCCTAACTATCTTGAATAGTCCTAAATAAAATCCCCCTCTCCTCAAATTCTGGTGGAATTGCAGTAACGTCTAGCCTCTCAGAACTGGAGGAGTGGAAGCAGCTGGAACCGGTGCGGTGTATAAGAAGACTCACCCTGGGTTTGCTTGTGCTTCATAGGTGCTCGGTGGATTTCCTTCCTTGTCCTTCCCCCCACCCCCTTCCAGGCTTCCTAAGGGAAGCAGCACCTTAGAAAATTGGGGTGTGATCGGAGAAGGCATCTCAGGCCTCAGTCATTTTCTCCCGGTGGTCACAGTGGGAAGTGACCCAACCAAAGAGATACTGGAGGTTAGGAGCTGGGAATGGGACTGTGGGAAAGATGAACGACTGGCTGTGCTGCCTCCGGAGCAAGAGAGGCTCAGGGAGTGCCAGTGCCCTCTCACCTCTTCCAAGGAGTGGGATCACGGTCTCTAAGTCCTCTACCAGTATTTTTTGGAGTCTCTAAGAGAAGCCTTGAGAAAGACTGCTGGGGAATCAAGATTTTTTTCCTGGAGTAGAGATGGTATACCAAAGAAACGAGTACCTTAGAAGTGAAAATAGCATTGGGTAGGAGGAAGGGAATTTGTCCTGTGGATTTTCTATCATTCCGTTAGCAAATGGTTTTTTTTTGCATTCTATGGATATTTAAATATATTTTGAAAAGAAGTAAATAATTTTTGCTGGCTCTTTCTTGTGCAGAACAATGCCATGGGAAGTACGAGGAAAGAGGCAAATAGTATTTTCCTTAGCATTATTTACTTCTATTAGAACGGAGTAGTACACTAGGGGAAAAATATCTAATCAGCTATACAAACTATATTTAATCAAGTTCCAAGTGATGTGGTACAGTCCAGAAAGGACAAAGGAATTCAGAAAAGGGAAATTCCATAGTAATCTAGAGTGATATGGAAAGGCTCATAGATGGGATAGGTCACAAACCGGGCTTTTAGGATTGAGTAAAGTCTGGAGAGATGAAGAAGGTCGGAGGAAATTCCAGGAAGGGGAAAGACGGTGGGTACAGCATGGAGATGGGAGTGAGCAGGGAGGGGTCGGTAAGAATCTCTACCTGGTCATTCGCCTTGGGCAGTGGTGGGTAGTGTGGGCATAATTTATGAATGGACTCAGAAGGACAGAAAACCGCTTGGGCTTGATGCATTGGCTCAGGACGGCAAACACCTTCCAGCCACATGGCGGGCATTGCCATCAGTCATGGCACATTGTCCTCCTGAGCTGTCGTGGCCTCAGGTTCCCTCCGGGCACTTGGTCCAGGCAGCCCCCTATTTGCTGACCTTGAGGTGGGCTGCGGGAGCTGGTTTAGATTTTTGCACAAGGTGAGTGATTCATGGAACTTTCTGTGCAACCTCGAGCTGGAATCTAGGAGAGTAGTTGGAATTTACTGCTTAACTTTCCCTTCCAGAACTTCCTGCAGGGCACACCCAGCCAGGTTAGAAATCATCTAACACTGTCTCAAATTTTTGGATAAAATTGAGGCTTTTAGCAGATTAAAAAATAGATTTGGTAACTTTTTTTTTTTACTAAAAGTGCATGATTTAAACTGCTTTCATTTCTTACATATGACTCCGAATCTCATTCCAGTCTTAAAAGTAGGCCAGAAATGAGTCAGAGTTTCTTAAAAATTATACAAACCAATTTACAGATTTTGAGATGCTGGGTAATAAAAATCCAATTTCTTCCAAATACTAAATTCCCAAAAGTCGATGAAAATCGAAAGTCACCGAATGGTCTGGAAACAGCATGGCAAATATTAAAGTACACATAGGTTTTTTTGTTTGTTTGTTTTCCATGAGATGTTGAGTGTTCTAGTTTACTAGCTGCCGGAATGCAATATACCAGAAACGGAATGGCTTTTAAAAAGAGGAATGTAATAAGTTGCTGGTTTACAGTTCTAAGGCCAAGAAAATGTCCCAATTAAAACAAGTCTATAGAACTGTCCAATCAGAGGCATCCCGGAAAAGATACCTTGGTTCTAGAAGGCCGATGAAGTTCAGGGTTTCTCTCTCACGTGAGAAGGCACATGGCGAACATGGTCGGGGCTTCTCTCTCATCTGGAAAGGCACGTGGTGAACACGGCGTCATCTGCTAGCTTCCTCTCCTGGCTTCTGGTTTCACAAAGCTCCCCAGGAGGCATTTTCCTTCATCTCCAAAGGTCGTTGGCTGGTGGGTTCTCTCTGCTTTGTGGTGCTGCAACCTTCTCTGCTCTCTCTGAATCTCTCTCATTCTCCAAATGTTTCCTCTTTTATAGGATTCCAGTAAACTAATCAAGACCCACCCGAATGGGTAGAGACAGATCTCTACCTAATTCAGTTTAACAACCACTCTTGATTGAGTCACATCTCCAGGGTAAAGTTTCAAACATAAAGTACTGAATAGGGATTAGAAGAAACAGCTGCCTTTACAAAATGGAATTAGAATTAAAACATGGCTTTTCTAGGGTACACACAGTCCTTTCAGACTGGCACAATAGGAAGGGTAGATCTGTGCTGTTAAGATGTGTTTGTGTGCTCTGATGTGTGTCTTCACATGTTTTACCTTCTCCTGATGCGGGCCAGGTGGCTGGGCCTGCATCTGCAATGCTGTCGCTGAAGCAGAAGAGAGAACAGATAGCTGAGCTCTCCAGAGAGGGCCTATGAACTCTCTTTTTTTGCAAAAATTATTAAATATTTTTAATATGTTATGCATATCTTGAAGAATAATCTGGTAATAAAATGAGCAGCTATGTCACTGTGCTGGTGAGCCTCCCTCTCAATTGCACCCCCTCCTCTCCATCCACCTGACTTTTGTGCTAATCATTTCTTTGCTTTTCCTTATACTTCACCAGGCTTTGCTTCTCTAAAAAGTAGATTGTTTGGTGTTAACCCGTTTGTTTGTTTTTTTATATTTCACATCTCTCCAGATACTTTTTTTTTTTTTTTTTGCTGTGTCACCTGTTTTTTAACTTTATCTAAATGGAATAACAGTGTACGTAGGCTGTGATTGCTTGTTTTTCTTGCACTCAGCGTGCTTGGGAGGTTCGTCCCAGTGACTGTGTAGCTCTAGTTTGTACGTCTTCATTGCTCTTTGCTGTAGTCGGTTCCATGTTCTGAGCATGACACAATTTATCTATCCATTCTATTGCCGATGGGGATTTGGTTATTTCTGGTTTGGCGTTATTGGCAGGCATTGCTTATTGAACACACTTTCATATGCCTGAAAGCACCATGCTTAAGCATTTCTCTAGACTCAGTGCATAGCTGAGTTGAGATGCTGAGTCCCCGGGTGGGCACATTTGATGAGGTAACGCAGTGTTTTCCAAAGTGGATACTGAGACAGTGTGAGCGTTTCTGCAGGTCCTACAAGTCTTAGAATTGTCCGACTTGTAGGGTGCGTAGTGATATCTGATCATTTGCATTTTCCTGATTACCAAAAAATTGGCATTTTTTTCATATGTGTACTAGCTGTTCAATTTTCCTCCTACTTGAAGTACTTGTTCAATTACTTCACCATTTGTTCTGCTGGGTTACTTAGCTTAATCTTATTTATTCTTAGAATTTAAAAATATATATAATATATATATATATACTTAGTTAAAATATATATAAATATTTGATGCTATTCCTTTGTCATATGTATGTGTGAAAAATAACTACAAATTTATGTCATATTTTTTCCCTTTCTTTATGTTGTCATGTCATCATCAGAAGTCCTTAACTCCTTGGTAATAGAATTTATCAGTTTTTTCTTTTATGTTTTTATTACGTGGGGGAGGGGGCGAACGGGTGATGTCTTTCTTAAGAGATCTTTCCATACTCTCAGGATCATGAAGATCTCCCCCCACATTGGGTATCTTAAAAGCTTTATAATTTTATTTTTCGTATCTGTCTGTAAATCACTGAAAATTGATTTTTATATCTTCTGGACGATTTTTGCCATATAGATGACCCATTTGTCCCAGCATTGTTGACTCTAAAGCCCATTCTTCCCCCCCGATCAGCAGTACCATCTCAGTCCGATGTCCAGTGTCATATATGCAGGGTTTCGATTTCTGGGACTCTCAGTTCCGCTCTATTGGCCCACTTATCCATCTTTAATCAGTACTACACTGACTTTATTATTCCTACTTGATCATACGGCTTGATCATCTTATGTAGTTTGGAATCTCTCTAGCCAATATTTGTGGGCCCCAGAGTTCTTCACCAGAGTGTGTAGCTCGGATGTGGATGTGTGTGTTGTGGTCTGGTGGAGGTTAATGCATTGTTCAGGTCCATATCTGCATTTGGTGAAAGTGGGGGGTGTGAAGTTAATGGCTGATTAAAAAAAGGTGTTTTTAAATAAAAAGTTTCAAAGATGGTACAGGGAGTTCCTCTATAGCCCACATCTAATATCACCCCTTGTTAACATCTCAGGGCACGTTTATCACAACCAAAGAACCAATATTGACGCTTTATTTTTAATTAAAGGCCATCCTTCACTTAGATTTTATTTGTTTTCCTCTAATGTCCTTTGTTGTTATTGTTACTGGATCCCACCCAGGATTTCATATTCCATGGAGTTGTCGTGTTTCTTCTGGGCTGTGAGAGTTTCTCAGACTTTGCTTGCTTTTAATGACCTTGACAGTTTAAAGGAGGATGGGTCAGGCATTTGTAGAATGTCCCTGAATTGTTTGTTTGACGTCTTTCTTGTAATTAGACTGGGGTATCCATTTGGGGGAGGAAGAACACAGAGGAAAGGTGCTGTTGTCATCACGGGCCCTGAGGATGCACGCCATCTACGTGACTTTTCACTGATGAGGTTGACCTTGATCTCCTGCCTGAAGTCAGTGTTTGCCGGGTTTCTCCACTGCTGAGTTTCCCCCTCCCCTCTCCCCTTCCCATGCTGGCCTCTTCAGAGGAAGTCACTAAGCACAGCCTGGGACCAAGGGGCGGGAAGCTAGGCTCCATTTCTTTGGAGCAGGGTCTCTACATAAATTACTTGGAACTCTTCTGTTGGGAAGATCTGTCTCTTCTCCCCCATTTATTTATTCAACCATTTATTTATATCAGTATGGACTTGTGGTAGTTAGATTCAGTTGTTAACTTGGCCAGGTGAAGGCACCTAGTTCTGTTACTGTGGACATGAGCCAATGGTACGTGAACCTCATCTGTTGCTGATTACATCTGCAGTCCGCTAGGAGGCGTGCCTGTTGCAATGAATGACGTTGACTTAATTGGCTGGTGCTTAAATGAGATAGAGCAATGTAGCATAGCCAAAGCAACTTGACATATCTCATCTCAGCACTCGCAGCTTAGCCCAGGGCTTTGGAGATGCAGAAAGGAATCACCCTGGGGAAAGTTGTTGGAACCCAGAGGCCTGGAGAGAAGGCCAGCAGAGATTACCCTGAGCCTTCCCACGTAAGAAAGAACCTCAGATGAAAGTTAGCAGCCTTTCCTCTGAAGAACTTATGAAATAAATCCCCTTTTATTAAAAGCCAATCCGTCTCTGGTGTATTGCATTCTGGCAGCTAGCAAACTAGAGCAGGACTCATCAATATTTATTTTACCCTTTGAGTTGTAATCCAGTACTACATTATTTAATTTCTTGCTCAAATTGTTCCAGCTCTGACCACTGGGAGTTCTTTGTGTTCACTACTGTGCCCTTTGACTTATGTCATTCATTTTGATTTTTGAGTACTTTCTTGCTTTCTGTCAAAAAAAGGTAGTTGAGGCTCATCTTGCATTTTCCATGGAATCCTGGTTTCTTTTATTAGAGAATGGTGTTAGAGGCCAAGATCTGGGTGCTGGGTGTTCTTGTGGCTACAGGGGTGTCATTGCATCTAGGCCTTCTCAATGAAAAGAGCTATGAAATACATGTGTATATATTAACCCATATACTACATATTTCTACATCTACCCATCTGTATCTGTAATAATATTGTAACTGGGAGATTAAAAGTTAACAAATAATTATGATGACTGAATGATTATATAGAGGCCATTTTCTTGTATATTGTAGAATAACCAATAGGAAATACCTGACATTATTGAAACCCACAGAACTACTTTTGATTGTTTGTTTGTTTTGTTTTGGGTGCATGGTCTGGGAATCAAACCCAGGTCTCCCACGTGGAAGGTGGGTAGTCTAACCACTAAACTACCTGTGCACCCCTACCACAGAATTACTTTTAACCAAGATGCCTTGATCCTTGATAATGATTGTATAACTATATAACCTTTATCTTGTGATTATAAAAACCTCATGACTGCTTGTACCCCTTATCCTGTTTTACAGCACTGGAGTCTTACGATCACAAAGCAACCGCTTCATGTTTATTAATGAAGGAACTTGAGTCATCGCAAAACTAATCCTCCCCAATCCCTAAGCTATTTTACTAGTCAAAGCTAGAGCTAATCAAAATGAGCCTACCTAACACGTGTAGTAGCTTGGACTTTAACCAGTGAGTGACCTATACCTCATTATAATACTAAAAATTCATGGCCCTCATCATATTAAGGTCGCCAGTTTCTGACACACATCCTGTGACCAGGCGCATAATCATTCTGCGCATGGCTATCTCTAACCTCATCGTGAGCCACTTCCATTCATTATCATAAACCTGCCTAGCTTTGGATGCTCTAACGCTATCAGCATTACCACTCCTCAGAAAGTCAGAACTTAGGCCCATCAGTCATCTGTTCTCCATGCTTTGCACTTGGCAGTAAACTCTCCCTTTGAAACTCTGGTGTCACTCATAGGTTATGTGCATCAAGCAGAGAACCCTGCGTTCCATCGGTAGCAATTTAAACTTAAGTTCGTGTTGATGTCTCCGACTCTAATCCAGAACTGCATTCATTGTAGCCTTTCTTGGGGGTGGGGGTGAGGGGATGTTTTTAAAAAGTCATCAAGTAGTGAATGACTAAACAGAGTGAGAAGCTTTTGTTCCTGGAGACTTTCTTAGAAGAAGTGGTCATTTTTTTCCCTTTCATTTACCCACTGCCCGAAAGTTTGAGTTCCCACATGTAAAATTTCAACTAAGAATTGCACGCCAGCTCAGTGATTACTTTCAAATGGCATGATTTTTTTCCAGATTTTTTTGAGGTATATTCATTTATCATATATTCCATCCACATTATACAACCAGTATCTCACACTATCATCACTTGCTATGTAGTCATCATCATACTCATTTTTAGACCATTTTCATTACTCCAAAAAGAAAATTATCAGATAAACACAGAAAAGAAAACCCAAAACATTCCATATCCCTCATCTTTCCTATTACTGACCCTTAGTATTGGTGTGGTACACCAGTTACCATTGATGGAAGAATTTTAAGGTTATTACTGTTAACTATAGTCTGTAGCTTACAATAGGTATTTTTCCACTACACATCACCCTGTTATTAACTCTTTGTATCAGTGTCCTACATTTTCACCAGTTCACACAAGTACTTATTTAAATCTGTAGTGTTAATTGGTGACACATGACTCTAAACAACCACTTTCAACCCAAATCATGTATGATACAACACCATTCCTTGTATTCCCACTGACAAGTTACCGTTACCCCATATCTATTTCCAAACACTTTAGGTTCAACCTCATTATACACCCTGAACATATTAGATTACCATTCCCCTTCTCTAAGTTTTGTCTGTTTCTAGATATCCTATATTCTACGTTTCAAGACTCTGAGTCTGCATATTCCCTATCATATTCATGAAATCATGCACTATCTGTCCTTTTGTGTCCAGCTTATTTCACTCAGCATTTTGTCTACAAGGCTCATCCATGTTGCTATATGCTTCAGGACCTCATTTCTTCTTACTGCTGCATAATATTCCATTATATATCATCTTTTGTTTATCCATTCATCTCTCGATGGGCATTTGAATTGCTTCCATCCTTTGGCGGTTGTGAACAATGCTGCCATGAACATTGGTTGGCACCTCTCTGTCCATGTCCCTGCTTTTCACATCTTCTCGGTCTATACCAAGGAGTGGAATTGCCAAGTCATGTGGCTTCTAAATATTCATTTATTCAGCTGTCTAAATAACTGAATAAGCTGTCTTCCACAGCACCTATACTATCACATGGCACAACTTTTACTTTTTATTTGCTCTGTATACTATTCTTCTAGGAGATAGACTGAAAGCAGCTTTATCATCATCATCATTGCTGGCCAACACAAATTGGATGCTTGCTATGTATACAGCAGACACTAATCTTTAAGGAAACTTATGTGAGGAGTTTACTATCATTCTCCTATCTTAGAGGCAAAACAGCTGAGACACAGAGAGGTGAAGGTGCTTGTCCCAGGTCATGTGGCTGAGAACATAGGATCCAGCCTCAAGCCCAGGTGGCCTGTTCTAAAACCTTGCCCTTGACCATCATGCTGCTTTGCAGCTCATGTAAAGTGTGAACAGGTTCCATGAGGGAGAATAATTTCCAAAATACAAAAAGAAAATGGCAAAAAAAAAGATGAAGAAAGAAAATGGCTGCTGATTTGATTCTGCTTAGAGGATTTGGAGCTACCAGCTCTTTCCAGTGGTGCTCTCTGATCTTTTCAGGGCTGCCCTCAGTTTCTGTTTGGAGAACAGGCAGTTGGCAAAGGAAAGATCACGTCTCCTAGAGAACCTGTGTTTACTGATGTTTTCCATGACGAAACAATCAATTCAAGTCTGTGGCGAGAACCCGAGCCTGCTTGCTTGAACTTGACACTGGGAATTGAGCCGCAGGTAAATAGCAGCTCTGGACACTCATTATGTATGGGGAAAGCCCCATGGGAACGGAAATTCTTCCCAGGGTGCAGATGTCAAGCGCCCCAACTGAAAGTGCTTAGATCATTGTGAAGGGATGTTGTCCAATTATATATTTACTGTAAGGATGGTGACTATACTTCTTTTTAAGAAAAACAATTCATTTTCCTTTTAGTTCCCTCTCACGGTTAAATCAATCCTAGTATCTGTAAGAACTGGCATTTGAAACAGATTTTGCTGCTTTAATTAAAGTGTTGCCTCTTCTGTGTGTTACACAAATATCTTGGGTATTTAGAGAAAATATGAGCTAATGGGAGCATAACAAACTCTAATTATGCATTTCACAGGAAGTGAGGAAAGCTATGGTGATATGCCCATGCTAAACCACAGCATTGCAGACACCCTGCAGCTTTCCTTTGCCTGATTTTGATGGAATGTTGTGAATGATTTCCATTGCTTTTGGCTAGAATACCTTAAACACGTAGGATGGTTTTGACAAAAAAATAATTCCTCCAGACATTCGCCCGCTGCCGTTGCCATGCTACTTAACTGCTGGCTTACTTAGGTCTTTAAGCTTGACATTGCAAGGGGGCGCTGGATGGGGGAAATGGGTAAAAAAAAATAGAGAAAATATTTTAATGAAGTGTTAACTGTTATATCCCAATAGATTGGCAGAGTTTTTAAATGCTTAATTATTGCTATTATGGGAATCTAGAAATATAAAATCCATTCTGGAACACACGTAACCTTTGTGGTTTGTTTTAAGAAGATAGGAAGAGCTCAGGAATCCACTGAGCTTTTATTTTTTTCCACTACCAGATGGTGCCCAAGAAACCCGTATTTTATCATGCCCTAAGTGTAGTCATCGTGATATAGATTTCCAGACTCTTAACTTCATACTGTCAGATCAGGAATTGGCACAAATATCAAATGTCATGTTATCAGCCCCGCCCTAAAAGAGATCCTCAGGCCTTAGAATGCGTACGAAGCTCTTGGGAAGCTCTCTGAAATGCAGATTTCTGGGGCCTGCCCAGTAGAGATTCTGGCTCAGTAGTTTTAGAGCTCTGGGATCTTTACTTCTGATATGTCCCAAATGATCACTGGCATTTCTGGTCCGTAGAAACCTCCTTTGAGAAACAGTGCCCTGAAAGATTCCAGACTTTGGTCCTTGGGATGTCCTTGGAAGATGCCTAGAGGAGCCCATGCTCTAATTTTCGTGCAACAGAAGGTTGCAGGGATCACTCTGTCTCGTTGTTCTTAGCACCCAGGATCTCTTCACTTAGCTGTTTCATTTCCTGGGAGAAGGAGAACTTTTCTACCCGTGATCTAGGCTACCTGGAGACATTCTACAAAATTTGAGCATCCTACAGTTGACCTTCTGTGAACACATTGGAGTTGTATAATGTCCTTCAGGAGAAGTTTGTAGTTGAAGGATTTAGACACAAAATAACCATCAAAATTATTCAGACCTTATTGAAAAGAAGCAAAACTCGAAGTACTGCTTTGGTTTATTTCAGGGCCCTATCCTGTGCAGTGTGTTTATTAGAGTGGAGTGGCCCGTGGTCCCTGGTAATGACCACCTCTCGCTAGTGTGCTTTTATTTCCCCATCATTCTCTAATTTCCTAACCCTGTGCCACTGGGGGAAGAATAAAAGAAGTCTTTGAAGGGGGTTTTGCCCTGAAACTGAAGGAGTAATACTAACATTAAAGTGTTTTGATGAGTCAGTAGATGCCAACCTGGAATTTAAGACATGTTTCCAAAGTGAATGGAGATTTCCCCCCTTAGTTGGGATTAGGAACCCTTTAGCCAAAATCAATGAAAATTCCTGAGCAAGGATAATCTGAAAGCTTGGCCCAAAGGTTATGTATTAAAATGCTGGGAGACTATGTGCTGGAGCAGTTAGAAGGAGAAATCTGAGAGAATGGTATGGTAGCACATGACAAACTCTGGGATCTGTCCCATAACTACTTGTAGTAGAGTGCTTTGAAAACTATGGTTTTTTCTTTCTTTACTTTTGTATGTTTGTAATATTATACAATAAGTAAGTCTAAAAAAATGTTGGGATAACTTGCAAGAGCTTTGTTCCACATTTGTTTTCATCACCTTTCTTAGTTTAAGTTTTTAAAACTATAAAATAACACAGAACGTGAAAAGTAAAACTGTGTTCCCCATGTCTCCCATGTCCTCTATTCTAACAGACCAATTCATATTGCTCTTAACAGCTTCCTAATAGCCTTCCAGAATATTTTATACATGTACATATACATACACACACCACTCTCATTTTAAAAAACACATACACTAAAAATAAAGTTACTATTTCATAACTTGCTTTGTTCACTCACCCTAGTATGGACAGCAGTCCTTAACAGCCTGATGGATTTATTCACTTTTTTCTTTGACAGTGGTGTAGTCTTCCTTTGAATAGATGTATCACGATGTGTTTACACCTCCTCCTTGATGGACAGTTTGATGGATTCAGATTTTTCATTATTGCAAAGATGTTGCAAGGAACTTCCTGGTACATATTTGTGCACACCTGCATAAATTTTACGAGCAAAATTAACTACTGGAAGGGGAATTTGAGGGTCAAAGCATATGTTCATAGAACATGTCTGTGTTGCCAAATTGTCCTCCAAAGAAAAGACACCAGTTTGCAAACCTACCCACAGTGTATGAGAGTTATTATTTCTCTGTATTCTAACATTCTGTATTATTAAACTTTTTCATCTTGGCCAGTCTGGCATGTGGAAAATGTGATCCTCATTTTCATATCAATTTCTTTAATTCCCAGCAGTATTAGGAAAACCGCTTATACACAAATGCTAACCAGTTAGAAAATCAGGTAGAAGTTAAATCTCTCTTTTGAGTAGCAACATAGATTTAAAATATCTAGTAATAAACAGTTTTGGAGTGTATGTAATTTTTTAAATTTCAAAATATTTGAAATTCCAGTAAAGAATTTACAAGAAATGAGCAAGACCTATAGAGATAAAACTGCACAACTCTACCATATGACATAAATGAAGACATAAACGAAAATGTATCTTTTAAGAAAAAAAGTACATTTTTTTAATGCTTAGAAAGACTCAATGCTGTAAAAATGTTGATTTACTCTAGATTAAACTATGAATTCACTGAATATCTAGTAAGTACACCAAAATAACTTATTGAAAGTCGATTTTTGCCAAATAATCCTACAATTCATCCAGAAAAATAAACTTGCAAAATAATTAATATTGAGAGGGAAGTAATCCCAGCAGATAGTGAGATATATTGGCTACATAAAAACATCTGTGTAGCAAAATACCATGAACAAGATCTAAATGCAGATGTCAAACTGAAAAAATATAGAAAATAATTACAAAGGGCTAAGTTCCTTAACATGACAAGAGCACTTAAAAATAAGTAAAAGAGGTGTATGGATTTGGAATCACAGGATGGATGGTCTCTGCGGCTGCATTAGCTGCTCACAGGTCCTGGACGAGTTGGAATTCTCCAGTTTGAGCTTTTCTCACGGGCAGCAGTGAAGTGTTCCATGGAGAGTTGCACGGTCAGATGATTCAGTGTGCTTCTAACCGCGCCAAGTGGCTTTGAATCCCTTCGAGAGCCTTTTGAGGGATCGGATACTGTCGCACTGCCACAGGATTCTCCGCAGAACCCCGACTGCCTCACTGGAGTGAATCAGCCGCACTTGCACCTGGACCTGCCCAGCCCAGAGCAGGGGGAAGGACAGCAGGCACCAGGAATTGAATCCAGGTCTCCCGCATGACAGGCGGAATATCTGAGGGGCCAAGGTGATGGCTTAGCAATGTGCACATTTTAGTTTGTCCTCCAGAACAACTACTAAATAACCAGAAACAGTACAGAACAGCTCCCGGAGCCACGTCAGTGACTGGACACACAGCGTACCCCAGTCGGGACCAGCTGGACCAGCTGCGAGCCTCCCCAGAACCCAGGGAGAGCCTTCCAAAGTTAAAGGAGCCATAACATCTTTTGCTGGTGTGACCTGCACGCAGACAAGCACCACATAGTGGGCAGTATAAGAAAACAGAGCCCAGAGACTGCACAGAAAAGTATTTTAACCTGCTGGGTCTCACCCTCAGGGAAACTGATGCAGGTAACTCCTTCCCCCTGATAGGAGGCTAGTTTAGTCTGGGAAAACCCGGCTGGAGTCTATAATACCTATATAGACCCTCCTAAGTGTGGGGAGGGAAAAGGCACCATACAATCAGGGCAAGAAACAAGAAAACAAGAGCTGAAAAATTATCCTCTGTTGAACAAAACCTAAGCTAGAGGTCCAGAAAAAGCTGAACTGAAGGTCAAAGAACAGATAGACAACAAACTCATCTAGCAAGAAAACCCTAGGTAAGAGAAGTGAAATCAATATCCAGAATAAACTAATTAAGGTAATTAAATGTCTAGACACCAGCAAAAAACAACAAATCACACCAGGAAAATTGAAGATATGGCCCAGTCAAAGGAACAAACCAGTAGTTCAAATGAGATACAAGAGCTGAAACAATTAGTTCAGAATATATGAACAGACATGGAAAACCTCATCAAAAACCAAATCAATGAATTGAGGGAGGATATGAAGAAGGCAAGGAATGAACAAAAAGAAGAAATGGAAAGTCTGAAAAAGCAAATCACGGAACTTATGGGAATGAAAGTTACAGTAGAAGAGATGAAAACAATCTACAATGGTAGATTTCAAGAAACAGAGGTTAGGATTAGTGAACTGGAGGATGGAACATCTGAAATCTGACAAGAAACAGAAACTATAGGGAAAAAAATGAAAAAATATGAGCAAGAACTCAGGGAACTGAATGATAATATGAAATGCACAAATATATGTGTTGTGGGTGTCCCGGAAGGAGAAGAGACGGGAAAAGGAAGAGAAAAACCAATGGAAGAAATTATCACTGAAAATTTCCCAACCCTTATGAAAGACCTAAAACTACAGACCCAAGAAGTGCAGCGTACCCCAAAGAGAATAGATCCAAATAGACATTCTCCAAAACACTTACTAGTCAGAATGTCAGAGGTCAAAGAGAAAGAAAGGATCTTGAAAGCAGCAAGAGAAAGGCGATCCATCATGTACAAGGGAAACCCAATAAGACTATGTGTAGATTTCTCAGCAGAGACCATGGAGGCGAGAAGACAGTGGGATGATATATTTGGATTACTGAAAGAGAAAAACTGCCAACCAGGAATTCTATATCCGGCAAAATTGTCCTTCAAAAATGAGGGAGAAATTAAAACATTTTCAGACAAAAAAATCACTGAGAGAATTTATGACCAAGAGACCAGCTCTGCAAGAAATACTAAAGGGAGCACTAGCGACAGATACGAAAAGACAGAAGAGAGAGGTGTGGAGAAGAGTGTAGAAAGAAGGAAAATTAGATATGACATATAAAATACAAAAGGCAAAATGGTAGAGGAAAGTACTACCCAAACAGTAATAACACTAAATATTAATGGATTGAACTCCCCAGTCAAAAGACATAGACTGGCAGAATGGATTAAAAAACAGGATCCTTCTATATGCTGTCTACAGGAAACACATCTTAGACCCAAAGATAAACATAGGTTGAAAGTGAAAGGTTGGGAAAAGATATTTCATGCAAATAACAACCAGAAAAGAGCAGGAGTAGCCATACTAATATCCAACAAATTAGACTTCAAATGTTAAACAGTTAAAAGAGACAAGGACACTATGTGCTAATAAAAGGAACAATTCAACATGAAGACATAACAATCATAAATATTTATGCACCGAACCAGAATGCCCCCAAATACATGAGGCAAACACTGCAAACACTGAAAAGGGAAATAGACACATCTACCATAATAGTTGGAGAATCTAAAGCGAGTCTCTTACAGATAGCGTACACTTAATGTTGTTTTATCCATTTTTCCAATCTCTACCTTTATATGGGAGAATTTAATCCATTTACATTTAAAGCAATTACTGATGAGGAAGAACTTACATCTGCCATTGTGCTACTTGTTTTTGGTATGTCACGTTTTTCAAGTACCTCATTTCTTCCATTACTGCCTTCTTTTTCATTAATTTTTTTTTTGTAGAAATTGTTTTGATTCTTTTTTCCTTTCCTTTTGTGTATTTATTTTAAAGATATTTTATTAATGGTTTCAGTGGGATTAAAATTAAAATTTTTAATTTATAACAATTTGGCTTGAACTAATAGCTATATAATGTCAATAGCATACAAGAACTCTGATCCTATACAGTGCTGCAATTCCCCCATATATTGTTATTGTCACAAATTATGTATTTATACAATGTGTGCCTGTTAACATAGATACATAATTTTATGCATTTGCTTTTTAGATCACGTAGAAAACAAAAAGTGAAGTTCTAAACCAAAAATATAATGATACTGGCTTTTATGTTTGCCTATATGGTTATCTTTTCAGAGATCTTTATTTCTTTGTAGGGTTTCAAGTCACTGTCTAGTGTCCTTTCATTTCATCTTGAAGGACTCTCTTTAGCATTTCTTAAAGGGCAAGTCTTCTGGTAATAAATTCCTTCAGCTTTTGTTTATATGGGAATATTTTAACTTCCTCTTCATTCTTGCAGGATAGTTTTGCCGGATGTGGAGTCTTGGTTGACAGGTTTCTCTTTCAGCACTTTAGGTATGCACATCTTACTGCCTTCTGCTCTTCATGGTTTCAGATGAGAAGTTGGCTGTTAGTCTTGTTGGGGATCCCTTGTATGTGATGAGTCGCTTCTCTCTTGCTGCCTCAAGATTCCCTGTCTTAGAAATCCTGGAATGAGCTGAGAATTAATATCAAGAGACTGAGAGAACCTTCTCGACCAAAGGGGGAAGAGTGAAATGAGACAAAGTGTCAATGGCTGAGAGATTCCAAACAGAGTCGAGAGGTTATCCTGGAGGTTATTCTTATTCATTAAGTAGATATCACCTTGTTGTTCAAGATGTAGCAGAGAGGCTGGAGGGAACTGCCAGAAAATGGAGAGCTGTGTTCCAATAGCCATGTTTCTTGATGATGATTGAACAATGATATAGCTTTCACAATGAGACTCTGTGAATGTGAAAACCTTGTGTCTGATGCTCCTGTTAGCTACTATATCAACAGAAGAGTAGAACATATGGAATAAAAATAAATAATAGAGGGGAACAAATGTTAAAATAAATTTAGTTTGAAATGCTAGTGGTAAATGAAAGCGAGGGGCAAGGGGTATGGTATGTATAATCTTTTTTTTCTCTATTATTGTTTTATTTCTTTTTCTGTTGTCTTTTTATTTCTTTTCCTAAATCGAGGCAAATGTTCTAAGAAATGATGAATATGCAACTATGTGATGATATTAAGAATTACTGATTGTATATGTAGAATGGAATGATATCTAAATGTTTTGTTTGTTAATTTTTTTAATTAATAAAAAAAGTTAAAAAAAGAAAAAAAAATAAGTAAAAGAAAAACAATTTTAAAAAAGTGAGCAGAAAACATGTACAGGATTTCACAGAACAAGAAATATTTCTAGAAAGTTGCTCATATCCATCATTGAATAAAAGTTAGTCAGAATTAATGTCAGATTTTTCATTTAGAAGGGACTTCAAAACACGCTGCAATTTTACTCTTGGAAAAATGCAAGGAAATTAATGTATTTAGCAAGTTGGCTGATTTGGGCTGTGTTTCCGACTTGTCTCTATCAGTGATAACTGGACTGGGAGACTTCCTAGGTCATAAAATGAAAGGGTGAGTTGGATAAAATTCTGAAGAGCCTCTAGCTCCAAGGTTGTTTGAGCCTCCTATTTACTTATTTCCTCCACTTGCAATATTTCCTTAATCATTTTGCACTTCTTTAAGAAAATGATGCCATGCCACCCTCCTTGCTGATAAGACTTTATAAGGATGTGTTTAAGAAACAGTGCGGTAAGTCCCCCTGGGGGGACTGAGGAGAAAGGAGGAAATATTCAACTTCCCCATCTGGGGATTCCTGATATTCTCACAAGCAGTGGGGACAACCAATTCAATAGGCTGAGCCCTCAGTTTGGGGGCTTGTCCCCTATGAGACTTATTCCTGCAAAAGAGAAGCTAAACCTGCTCACAATTATGCCAAGAGTCACCCCCAGAGAACTTTTGTGGCTCAGATATGGCCTGTCTCTTGCTAAGCCAACTTGGCAAGTGAACTCGCTGCCCTCCCCCCGTATGTGGGTGGAATTGAGAAAGCCTTCTTGACCCAAAGTGGGAAGAGAGAAATGAGAAAAAATAAAGTGTCAGTGGCTGAGAGATTTCAAACAGTCGTGAGGTTATCCTGGAGGTTATTCTTATGCATTATATAGATATCCCTTTTTAGTTTATGGTATATTGAAGTGACTAAAGGGAAATGCCTCTGGAACTGTGTTCCAGTAGCCTTGATTCTTGAAGAAGACTGTATAACTACAGCTTTTACAATGTGACTGGGTGATTGTGAAAACCTTGTGTCTGATGCTCCTTTTATCCAGGGTATGGACAGATGAGTAAAATCATGTGTGGAATGCATGTGTGTGAAGGCTCCTCAATAAAAATATTAAATAAATAAATACATAAATTAATAATGGGGGAGAGAAAGAGTAAAAATTCAGTAGATTGGATAACCCCTTCCCTCCCATGAGAGGGAGGGGCCAGGGGCATAAGATGTATGAGTTCTCTTTTCTTCTTCTTATCTCTTTTTCTGGAGCGATGCAGATGTTCTAAAAAGGATCATGGTGATGAATACACAACTAGATGATGGTATTGTGAGCCACTGATTGTGCATCACGTGTGGACTGTGTGCGTGTGGTTATTTATCAATACAAATTTTTTTTTTTAAAAAAGAAACAGTGCACTAAGAAATCACACATTCTTCTGAATCATTTTATTGTTCACTTTTAAGAGTGTTCACAAGCACACACCTGGGCTGAGCGAGTGGGGGAGCCAGACCTGTGGGTGTGGCTGTCGGGGAGCTGTTCCCCGAGAAGGAAACCACTCTCCTGTGGACCCCCCATGGCAACTGCCTGAATTTATTGACTCGCTCACATCAGGTGCTTTCCTAGGCACTTAGGAAAGACCGAACTGAAGCCCACGGCTGAGCCCTGTCCTTCCGCAGGGGCAGAGAGAGGGAGGTCCCATAGAAGGAGTGGGGGCCCTCAGTGCAGGGTTTTCAGGAGGAACCCCTAGAGCAGAACCTTCCCGACAAGCCTCTCAGGAGGGAGAAAAGCATTTTTCTACCTTGAATCTACCACACTGATTTCCTTCCCTCCTACAAGTGTTGTGTTGGTGTTGGAATTTCTTCCTGGTGAAGCTGTCTTCCTTTCCTCCCTGTCATTAGGGGAGGGGACTTAAACAGCCGTGAAATTCGAATGAAGTCAGCTGCCCCCGTTGCTGGGTTACACCCATGAACAACAAAACAAGGACCCTCACTGGGCAGCACAGGCCTGTTTAAAATTCCAGAGCCCCACAAGAATGTTATTCCTGCTTCCCGTCCTGCTCTCCCTTCCATGCTGAGCACACGAGGCTCAGGTCCCCTGTCCCAGCCTGAGAGGCACAGCAGGCTGCTGTTTGGACCTTACCAAACCATCAGCTGATAAACATCAGAGCTGGGATGTGAGAAGGAGACTTCCCTTCCGTGTGGTCAGCACCTTTCCTTTCAGGAAGGGGAGTCCCCTTCCTGTCCCACTTGGAAGGGTGGGTGAGCTTCTGCCCCTGGGGCTTTTCCAGTTGCCATTCCCAGCACTAACCACACTCCCCATCTGAGCCCCACACCCCACCCCCACCTCCTCCTTTCTGCTGAAGATGACTTGGGGTCATTTAGTCATTCAGTCGTTCAAACATTTACTGATACCAGAGCCGGTAGGATCTCAGGATACTGAAATGGAACCACGGTTCTGGTCTTAAGAGATCCTCAGCCTATTTAGAGAGACACAGTTTCACAAGGATGATGGTATTATAATGGTAGTATGCCCAGGCAAGTAAGATATGGGATCACAGCCTCTACTTTTTTACTGGTTGGATGGGCTTTCCTGAGGAGGAGCCATCTGAGCCCTCTAGGATGCCAAGTGGGCAGGGAAGGGTGGACAAAGAGCAGGTGCAGGACCCAGAAACAGACATGAGCATGGTAGGTTTCCAGAATGGCACCCAGTGTGGAATGACTGTAGCTTTGGGTGCAAGCAGGGAAGGAACAAGAGATAAAGCCGTGGCTTGCTGAGGTGTTGGGATTCCTCCAGGGATGATTAGAAGACCTGGAAGAACTCTGTTCAGAGGAATGCAGGATCAATTTGTAGTTTGAAAGGTCACTCCCGTGTCATGTGGATAATGAGTGGCAGGAGGCTAGAAGACCAATTTAGCTGTAGCAATTTGTCCAAGGCTTGATGAGGCTGAGCTAAGGCTAGGCCAGGGTGGTGGAGGTGGGGCAGATGGGATGCAGCAGAGAGAGGGAGGAAGTCATTGGGATGACTCAGCAGTTTCGGGCTTGGGAAGTAGCAGGTTGAAGGGAAGAGTAACAGATATGTGGGTGAAAGCTTTGGACAAGTTACATTTGTGACGCTCATTTGCTCTTCAAGTAGCAATGAGCACCCATCAGGCAGATCAAGAGGAAGGTATAGAGAATAGAAGTGAAAGGGTGGGGTTTCAAGCACTTTATGCCTGAGACCAAACACCCTACCCAAACTAGCCCCCGAGGGCATCTTGTTGAATGCATCCAGTGTTGGAGGAAGTCACCCATCCTAGACCCTGATCCAGTATTGCTTTCTTATCACTCACCTCTTGACTCTGACCCTGCCCATGATCTCTTCTCTAGGTTCCTCAAATTCAGGTTGCCAATGGGAGAGATGTTTATTTGGTGCAAAATTTATGTTTTGGGTAGCATATTATCTCATTTAACTTGTATGGTCAGTTTAATTGAACACCGTAATTACATGGAATCTTAAATAGGGAGTGAGATTTTTTTTTAACTTTTTATTGTACAGTATAACTTATATACAAAGCAAAGAAGAAGAAAAGCAAGAGTTTTCAAAACACTCTTCAACAAGTAGCTACAGAACAGATCCTAGAGTTTGTCATGGGCTATCGTACAATCCTCTCAGATTTTTCCTTCTAGCTGTTCCAGAATATAGGAGGCTAGAGGGCTTAAATATTTATCACCAGAATCGACTTTTTTTCTTTCTTTTTTGTGAAAAATAGCATGTATACAAAAACGCAATAAATTCCAAAGCACAGAACCACAATTAGTTGTAGAACATATTTCAGAGTTTAACATGGGTTACAAGTCTACAATTTTAGGTTTCTACTTCAGCTGCTCCAAGATACTGGATACTAAAAGATATCAATTTAATGATCCAGCATTCATATTCATCTGTTAAATCCTGTCTTCTCTGTATAACTCCACCATCACCTTTGATCTTTCCATCCCTCTCTTTAGGGGTATTTGGGCTATGCCCATTCTAACTTTTTCATATTGGAAGGATCTGTCACTAATATGGAGTAGGGAGATGAATCTAGCTGATGTTCTGGAGAGGCTGGGCCCTCTATGTTTCAGGACTTAAATGGTCCAGGGACCCATCTGGACATTGTAGGTTTCTGGAAAGTTGGGTGTGAGATCTTTTTGGTTTGTACAGGTTCGTGTGATGCCCTGATGCTTCCCAGAGTAATTTGGTCAGAGATTTAAAAAGTATTTGGAAAGTTCCCTTGGGGGATTGGAGAGAAAGGAGGAAATACTCAACTTCCTCACCTGGGGCATTCCTTATATTCTCACGAGCTGTGGGGACAACCAATTCAATAGGCCGAGCCCTCAATCTTGGGGCTCACCCCTATGAAGCTTATTCCTGCAAAGGAGAAGCTAACCCTACTGCTAATTATGCCTAAGAGTCACCCCCAGAGAACCTCTTTTGTTACTCAGATATGGCCTCTCTCTCGAAGCCAACTCAGCTTATGAGCTCACTGCCTTCCCTGCTACATGGGACATGACTCCCAGAGATGTAAATCTCCTTGGCAACATGGGACCTGAATCTTGGGAATGAGCCAGGACCTGATATCATGTGAATGAGAAAAGCTCCTTAACCAAAAAGGGGAAGAGAGAAATGAGACAAAATAAAAGTCTCAGCGACTGACAGATTTCAAACAGAGTTGTGAGGTTATCCTGGAGACTATTCTTATGCATTACATAGATATCCCTTTTTAGTTTATGGTCTATTGGAGTGACTAGAGGGAAGTACCTGAAACTGTTGAACTGTGTTCCAGTAGCCTTGATTCTTGAAGAAAACTATAACTATATAGCTTTTACAGTGTGACTGTGTGGTTGTAAAAACCTGTGTCTGATCTCCTTTTATCCAGGGTATGGACAGATGTGTAAAAAATGGACAGATGTGTAAAAAAGGGGGGGGGGATTAAAAATAAATAAATAATAGGGGGAGATAAAGGGTAAGCATTGGGTAGATTGAACTATTGTGGGTCAGTGAAAGGGAAGGATAAAGGGTATGAGATGTATGACTTCTTTTTTTTCTTTTTATTTTTTTTTCTGGAGTGATGCAAATGTTCTAAAAATGATCATGGTAAAGAATACACAACTAGGTGATGATATTGTGAGTCACTGAGGGTATAATATTGTTGGGCTATATGTGTGTGGATATTTCTCAATAAAATTTTTTTTAAATTGAGGTTGCCATGGGAATGGAACTGTAATCCATTCCTGCAGACTCTGGTTTTCCCACTTCTCCAGCTCTTCAGATCTCCCATAGCCTCAAGAGGGAATCCAACCCTACCTCTGAACCTGGCTTCCATCCTGAATGTTGGCCTGTGTAGAATGGCCAGCCAGCCTTGGCCGCTTTCAGGTGAGGGCAGGAGAAGAGGGTATGACTCTAGAGGATCGAGAAAGAAACCCTGAGTAGTGCTGATATTTCAGGGTTTGGCAGAAAATAATCCTCTCTAGACAGAGAGGGTGAAGAAACAGCCAGAGGGAAAGAAGGAATCCAAGGCTACGCTTCCAGTGAGTTTGCAGTGAGTCGTCTGGAACTCCCGATCTTCTGAAGGCGGCTTGGTCTAGGTGTCAGCACTGCCTTGCCCATCAGAATCAGCTGGTCACTTGTTTGTATCTTGACTTGGGTGAACTAGTTTCCATTTCCGTTTCCACGCCGAGCCCTATGCCCTGCATCTAGCAGACACTCAGTAGATACTTGTTGAAGCCAGGGATGAAAGTCCCTGGACGCCATTGTCTCTTGTAATTGTGCTTGTGGGGTCCAGTGGTGGTGTGTCCCTCTTCTCAACTGCTGTTTTAATGTCTGCAAGAGACTCTGAGAAAGTAAATTCCCGCCCTTCCAAGGCTTTTTCAGATTGCCATGGAAACGTATTTTGGCAGCCTTGGGAGCGGTTGGTCCTTCTAATCTCAGCTAATATGAGAGGGTCTTTCACTGGTTCTCCCCATGCTTCAGAACTCCGCAGCCTAAGGAGGTGGCATGGCGCACCCATCCCCCCTGCACCTACCCAGACCCATGTACTTGACAGTTTGAAGCTGTTTTGCACCCCATATGTTCTTTGCATATAGAATTTGAAAGAACCGTCTCTGGAGTGTGGGTGCCAGGTGGCAGCTGTGTTCTTCGGGCCTGGTGGGAGCTGACCTGGCTGGGCGGGCAGGGTCGGATAGCTGGGTTAAATCCTAAACCCAGCTCTAAACCCTCTGAGTAGCCGGGTCACCACGGCCACGTCATTTAATGAGACTCGTTAATAAATGTGGAAGAAGTCCGAGGGGCATCTGGCTTTTTCTCCATGTTAAGGTCCTGTATTGTAGACTCAGAAATAATTAGCTCCTCTCTGCCTATTATCTCAAGATGGATATTTCGGATTGTCCACAAGTGACTGTTCCATTCTCACCTTAGTCCTGGCAAAACATCTTCTGGACTCAGGAGGGGGGAATGAATTTTCTCTCCCCCGAGGGGTGTGTGAAGCCTCCCTGGTCACCAGACCTGTCCCTCCCCAACCTCCGCCCCAAGACGGCGAGCGGCAGGCTAGAACCAGTCTTATCTGCCCTGCATTTAGGCAAATATGAGACCCACCCTTGTATTTTAAGATTTGATAAAGACTGCCAGGAAGAAAGAAAGAAAGCAGGCAGCTTGCCAGGCTGCAAGGAGAAAAGCCCTTTACTGGAATGTTTCTAATGTAAAACTTACAGGCGCCAAAAACCCAAAGAATAATGGCTACGAGAGGCCCTGGGCTTGTGCTCCAGGACAGCTCTTGGAGGGTTTGGGTCACGGCAGCCCAAACACCAAAGGACACATCAGGCACGAGATTAGACATGATTTTTTTTTTTTTTTAATATTCATCACCATGATCATTTCTTAGAACATTTGTATCAATTCAGAAAAAGAAATAAAAAGAAAAAAACTCATACATACCATACCCTTTACCCCTTCCTGTTATTAACTGCTAGTATTTCCATCTACCCAATACCTTTTAGCCTTTGTTCCCCTTATTTTTTTTCTATACCCCATACCACTCCCTTTCATTGATCACTAGCATTTTAATCTACTCAATTTATTTTAACATTTGTTTCCCCTATTATTTATTTATTTTTAACCCATATGTTTTACTCATCTGTCCATACTGTAGATAAAAGGAACATCAGACACAAGATTTTCACAATCACACAGTCATGCTGCGGAAGCTATAACATTATACAATCATGTTCAAGAAACATGGCTACTGGAACACAGCTCTACAGTTTCAAGCACTTCCCTCCAGCCTCTCCAATATACCTTAACTGAAAAAGTGATATCAATATAATGTGTAAGAATAACCTCCAGGATAAACTCTCAACTCTGTTTGAAATCTCTCAGCCATTGACACTTTATTTTGTCTCATTTCTCTCTTCCCCCTTTTGGTCAAGAAGATTTTCTCAATCCCTTGGTGCTGAGTCCCAGCTCATTCTAGGATTTTTGTCCCACATTGCCAGGAAGGTCCACACCCCTGGGAGTCATGTCCCATGTAGAGAGGGGAGGGCAGTGAGTTTGCTTGCTGTGTTGGCTGAGAGAAAGAAAGGCCACATCTGAGCAACAAAAGAGGTTCTCTGGGGGCAACTCTAAGGCCTAATTTTATTTATTTATTAGTTTAAAAAATTAACAACAAACACAAAAACATTTACATATTGTTCCGTTCTACATATACAATCAGCAATTCTCAATATCTTCACATAGTTGCACATTCATCATTTCTTAGAACAGTTGCGTCAATTCAGAAAAAGAAATAGAAAGACAACAGAAAAAGAAATAAAACGATAATAGAAAAAAAAGATTATATATACCATACCCTTTACCCCTCACTTTCATTTATCACTAGCATTTCAAACTAAATTTATTTTAACATTTGTTCCCCCTATTATTTGTTTTTATTGTCTAAGGCCTAATTTTAAGTAGACTTAGCCTATGCTTTGTAAGGATAAGTTTCATATGGACAAACCCCAAGACTGAGGGCTTGGCCTATTGCTTTGGTTGTCCCCACTGTTTGCAAGAATATCAAGAATTATCCACATGGGGAAGTTGAATTTTCCTCCTTTCTCGCCATTCCCTCAAGGGGACTTTGCACATACTTTTTTATTCACTTAAACGTGAATTTTAATTAGGATTTAGGAACAGGAGAGGGTCTTCCACAGTGACTCAGCAGTTGAAAATGGAAGTTAATGGTCTGCAGAGGGGAGGTGGGAGAGTGCAAAGGCTAATAAGGGTTTAGAATGCGAGTGTGAACAGCAGGTTCTTGTGACACCAGGGGTTGGAGGTTTGTTATCAGCAGTGATCAAGGGAGGGGAGTGTTAATGCTCTGTTTATGATACCATTTGTATATTCTCCCACCCACTTCTCCAGGAGATTTGATACTTTGATTTCTGTCCCAGTCATTGCAGGCGGAGACATGCAGTAATTTACTCTCGATATGGAGGAAGGTCCTGGGTCCTGGGTATCCACGGCTTGTCTGTTAGAAACAATAAAGAGGATCGAGAACCATGATTTTTCCTAATATTTTAGAAGTGCAGACTTAGTCCATACAGCCTACGAGGCCTGTCCTCCCTGGTTTGTAATCCTGGAACAAAGGCCTTTTAACTGGTGGATTCCACTTAAGCCCTTTTCCAGCTGGTGCCTGAAAAGCCCTCCTTTTGGAGGATTGGAGGTCCAAAGGAATTTAAATGCCAAGGTAGAATTTCTCCAGTCACTTTGTAAACCTAGTAAAACCATTATAGAAGTATCTGCAGAGGGTTGGAGGAAAGGGAAGTGGCTGAAGGAGTTGCCTCTTCACTCCCCCTGCCCACGTGCTCTCCTGCCATCCACCATGGGTCCCCCATGACATACCTGCTCAAGGCCCAGCCACTCTGACTTTCCCTTTATGTAGAGCCCACGTCATTAGGTTTTAAATCTACCCACAGTACCCAAAGCAGTGTTTGATATAGAATCAACTCTTTTAAATAAAACTTTTTGTTTTAAAATACTTCCAAGCCTATGAGACAGTTTCAGAAGTAAACACCATACACAGGACTCCAACATGCTCCTACCCCCTTAGACACCTAGATCCACCAGTTTTAACATTTTGGCACATTTGCCACATCATTTTATTTATCTATTTTTCTACTTTCCTGTCTATCCATCTATCTTTCTGTATGTCTATCAATCCATTTTCTGAACATTTGAGTCTAGATTGTACATATCATGCTCCTTGAACACTTAATACTGCCATGTAATTGTCCTAAGAACGAGGATATTCACTCATGTAACCACCTTAAGTGTATTTGTCAAGTGCAAGAAATCCAACATTTTTTCCTGTGTCCCAATAATATTCCTTTGAACCTTTTCTTCTCCCTTGTTAGAACCCATCCAGGATCATGTATTGTATTTGATTGTCGTTATCTCTTCAGTTACTCTTCTTCTTTTTTTTTTAAATTATGGAGACCTATGTACAACATAGACTTCCCCATCTCAGCCACTCCCAAGCAGACCATTCAAAGCGGCTAGTCACATTCATGATATTCTGGTACCCTCATCACCTTCCATTACTGAAACTTTCCAAACTCCCCAAGAAGAAACCCTATGCTCATGAATTATGCATTAACTCCCCATTTCCCCAGCCCCCTGTCCCCCACTCTGGAAGCCTATATTCTAATTTCTCTCTCTAGGAACTTTCATAGTCTTGTGTTTTCTTTGTAGTTACCATAGGGCTTATATTTAACATCCTAAATCTGTAACAATCTAGTTTGCTTTCATGCCAACTTAATTTCTATAGTCTGCACAAACTATATTCCTGTACCCCTCCATCCCCCCACTTTTATGTAGTTCTTATCACAAATTATATGTTTATACATTCTGAGTCCAAAATCACTGATGTCTCATTACATTTCATACATTTGCCTTTCAGATCTGGTAGGAAGTAAAAAGTGGAGTTACAAACCAAAAATACAATGGTACTGGCTTTTATATTTACCCATGTCATTACCCTCACCAAATATGTTTATGTCCTTATGTGGCTTTAATCTATTGTCTATCGTCCTTTCCTTTCAGCCTAAAGGATTCTGTTTAGCATCTCTTAGAGGATCAGTTTACTGGTAACAGACTCCCTCAGCATTTGTTTTTCTGGGGATAGTGTAATCCCTCCCTCATTTTTGAAAGGCACTTTTACCGAATATAGAATTCTTGGTAGGCAATTTTTTGCTTTCTTCTTTAAATATATCAACCCACTGCCTTCTTGCGTTCATAGTTTCTGATCAGAAATCAGCATTTGTTTTATTGATGCTTCCTTATTTGTGACACATTGATTCTTTCTTTATCTTTGGCATTCAACAGTTTGATTATGACATGGCATGGTGAGGGTCTGTTTAGGATTTATTTTGTTTGGAGTTCATTGAGCATCTTAGATGTGTATATGTCTTGTGTTAAATTTGGAAAATTTTGGCCATTTGAATATTTCCTCTGCCCCTTTCTCTCTTTCATCTCCTTTTGGGACTCTGACAGTGCATATATTGGTAAGCTTCATGGTGTCCCAAAAGGTTCCTCAGGTTCTGTTCATTTTTCTACATTCCTTCTTTCAGCTCCTAAAAGTAGAATGATTTCAGTTGTCTTAGCTCCAGGTTCTCCTGATTCTTTCTGCTACCAGCTCCAAACCATTACTGAACTTCTCTAGGCAATATTTAATTTCTGTTACTGTGGTCTTCAGCTCTGTTTGGTTCCTTTTCATAATTTCTTTCTTTCTATTGTTATTCTCTTTGTGTTCATCATTTTCCTGATTTCCTTTAATTCTTTGTTCATGTTTTCCTTTAGCTTTTGGACTGTATTTGAGGCCAGTTTTTTTCTTTATTAGAGAAGTTGTGGGTTTAACAGAACAATCATGCATATAATACAAGATTCCCATATACCATCTGTATTAGCTAGGGTTCTCTAGAGAAACAGAATCAGCAGGAGATATCCATAGATATAAAATTTATAAAAGTATCTCACATAACAGTGGGAATGTAGAGTCCCAGGTCTGTAGGGCAGGCTGCAAGCTGGTAATGCCAATGGAATTCCTCAACAAACTCTCAGGAGAGGCTGACTGGACAACCATGGGAATGCAGGAGTCCCAAATCCAAGGGCAAGCTGTGAAACTGGTGACTGATGAAGGGTCTGGATGAACTCCACAGGAGAGTCTCACTGGCTGAAGCAGGAAGAGTGACTGTCTCTTCTGAATCCTCCCTAAAAGCCTTCCAATGATTAGATTACACATCATTCTTTGCAGAAGACACTCCCCTTGTCTGATTATAAATGCAGTCAGCTGTGGATGCAGTCAATGTAATCGTGATTAAGTCCATGAAATGTCCTCATAGCAACAGACAGACCAGTGCTTGCCTGACCAGACAGCCGGGCACCACCACCTGGCCACGTTGATGCATGAACCTGACCATGACACCATCCTGTTATCAACATCCTGCATTGGTGTGGATTTAAGGCCATTTAAAAATTTCTTTTCTGGTCTATCTCTGGTCTGGTCCTCTTCATTGATGGTTTCTAATGCTTTAATCTTATCCTTTGCCTGGAACATTGATTTCCTGTTTCCTGGTATGTTTTGTAATCTTTTGTTGAAACCTGGACGTTTTGATGTTTTAATGGATTAAGGCTAGAATATAGACTCAGAGGCATCTGTTCCTGTTCTAGTGTGCTAGCTGCCAGAATGCAAAAGAAATAAAAAAGAAAAAAAAACCTCATACATACCTTACCCCTCTCTTTAATTGATCACTAGCATTTCAATCTACTAATTTTATTTTAACATTTGTTCCCCCTATGTTCTGGTTTGCTAGCTGCTGGAATGCGATATACCAGAAATGGAATGGCTTTTAAAAAGGGGAGTTTAATAAGATGCTAGTTTACAGTTCCAAGGCTGAGAAAATGTCCCAATTAAAACAAGTCTATAGAAATCTCCAATCTAAGGCATCCAGAGAAAGATACCTTGGTTCAAGAAGGCTGATGAAGTTCAGGGTTTCTCACTCAAGTGGAAGGGCACATGGTGAACACAGCGTCATCTGCTAGTTTCTTCTCCTGGCTTCCTGTTTCATGAAGATCCCCGGGAGGCATTTTCCTTCTTCATCTCCAAAGGTCGCTGGCTGGTGGACTCTGCTTCTCATGACTTCATCATTCTCTGCTCTCTCAGAATCTCCCTCATTCTTCAAAATGTTTCCTCTTTTATAGAACTTCAGAAAGTAATCAAGACCTACCCAAATACGTGGAGACACATCTCACCTAATCCAGCTTAACAATCACTCTTGATTAAATCACGTCTCCAGGGAGATGATCTAATTACAGTTTCAAACATACAATACTGAATAGAATTAGAAGAAATGGCTGCCTTTACAAAATGGGATTAGGATTAAAACTTGGCTTTTCTAGGGTACATACATAATTTCAAACCAGCAGAGTTCCTTAAACTCATACCTGGCTAGTATTATGACAGAGCTTTCTTTGAATGTCAGGAGCTAACAAAAACAACAAAAAAGAAAACACCTTTCCAAGTCTTTGCAGATTGACCTGTGAAAGTAGCCTCCTTCGTGACTTATACATAGAATGAGCTTGCAGAATAGTTCCAAACCAAAGTATAGGAGCCTCCCTGATCCTTTCTGTGCATGCATCATGTCTTGAGCTTGTGCATGTGGCCTAGGAACTCCTCTTTTGCACAGTACTGCATGTCTCCTCTTCCCTAGAAAACAGTTTCCTCAGAGCCTAGCCACTACACAGCCAGCAGCCCTTGCCCCACTGAACCACAAGGCTGCTCTCCCACAGTTTCCTGTAGGAACACTGTGTGAGCCACCTTCTACGCATAGGGTATGTTCCAGGACGGTGAGTCCCTCAGGCCGTCACCAAACAGAATGGCCAGACATACATGCTACCAATATGTGCATGAGGGTTACCCTCTGGAACTGAGACCAGGGTTCTATACTGGGAATGCAAACCAGGCCACACTGGTGAGGAGTGAGGGGTGAGGCCAGCAGGACACCATGAATTCCTACCACTTTTTTTTTTTTTTTGCATGGGCAGGCACCGAGAATTGAACCCAGGTCTCTGGCATGGCAGACGAGAATTCTGCCATTGAGCTACCTTCACACCACCCGAGATCCTACCACTTTTAAGTGGCCTTTTTCTTGATTTGGTAAAGAGTTGCAGTAACAGGGTGAGCACCCCTCTTGCTGGTTGTTCAGAGCTTCTTTGGGAAAGGAGCCTTGAACCATCTTACCCCGCCATCTTGATCCAGCAGGATCCAAAATCAACTTTTAATATTGGGAAATGAGTACATTCTCCTACCTTTAGGTCTTTGCTCTGGCTGTTCCCTAGGGATGAACACCCTTCTATCACAAGTTCTTGTCCATATCCTGTCCACACCCACACTTACAGTTACCTCCTCCAGGCACCTTCCCAGGTTCCAGTGGTCAAGTTGCATCACTGTCTACCACCCACTCCAGAGCACTTTGTCGGTGCCTTTATCATTCCCATATTGCAGGTGCCACAATGCTCTGGATGGAGGGGCCCTGGATTTGTTTGTCTTTGTTCTAAAATATAGGTTCCAGAAGGCAATTATCCCTACATCTGGGACTGGCATACAATAGCTGCTCAATAGGTATTTGCTGAATGACTGAATAAAACTCTAGAACTGTATCTTTTTTGAGCCTTGGATTCACCACAGCAGCTTCAATTGGATACAGATCAACAAATGTTTTTTAAAGTCTTCATTAAACAGAGTTCAGGTCCTTGGACCTTTGCAGGAATGCCCTCTTAAAGGGGAAGTTCCCATATGCCATACCGCCTCTCAGAACTACAGCCAGGCTCATTCCAGACCTCCAAACCCCATTACAGACCAAGAAAACATTGTCTCTGAATTGTGAAAGATGATATCTGAAAGTCTGACAAAAAGCACAAGCAGCATAGTTGTTGCTCAGCTTGGGGGCCACGGGAGCTGTTTTGAAGAAGACGGAACCATACTAGGGTTGAAACTGATGCTGGTGATACTGTGTTTTTGAATTTGAATCTCACCTGGGATTAATTTTTTTTCTGTCCTCTCATGACTTGATTTTTCTCACATGCCAATGTATTTGTAGGTATGCTGGACTTTAGGGTATGGAGTGGTAATTTCTCATCTTCCATTTAGTTGTTTTAGTGGTATCTTCAGTGTCAGGTCCTGTAGCTGAAGGCCGTGTGTTTTAGTTTGTAAAGGCTGTCGGAATGCAATATACCAGAAATGGAATGACTTTTAAAAAGGGAATTTATTAAGTTGCAGATTTACAGTTCTAAGGCCATGAAAATGTTCAAATTAAGGCAACTAGAAAAAGATACTATAACTCCAATGATAAGGCCAATGAAGTTCAGGGTTTCTCTCTCAGCTGGGAGGGCACATTGCAACGGCTGTTAGCTTTCTCTCCTCATTTCCTAAGGATACCCCAGGGGCATTTTCATTCTGCATCTCCAGAGGTCTCTGGCTGTGGGGGTTCTGTCGGTTCTAAAAGCTTTTTCCAAAATGGTTCCCTCTCAAAGGGCTCCAGTAAGCAGCCCCACCCTTGAATGGTTGGAGACGCATCTCCATGGAAACCATCTAATCGGAAGTTATCACCCGTAATTGGGTGGGTCACATCTCCATGGAAACAATAAAAAAGATCCCACCGAGCAGTAATGAATGAGGATTAAAGAACTTGGCTTTACTGGAGTACGCAACAGATTCATACCATGCTACTCTAATTATTGTTTGTGATTACATTGTAAGCTTTAAATTGTAACCTTTGTAGTCTAAGTAGAATTCATCATCTGTATTATATTTTGGATTTGCAGTTTAATTTAGTATTGTTTTACAGTGACGTTTTGCATTTTATATTAGTTTGAAGTAAATTATTTAATTTTTGAATTCTGGAATTTCGATCATTTACTGTAATTTGCAATATAATTGTTGTGAAATACATGAATAAAGATGAAAAAAAAAATCAGACACAGACAAACAGTTTAAAAAAAAAGTCACCAGTATTTTTCAAAGACATTGGAAATCAACCCTGGCCATGAAAACTGGTATGTATATACCGTATTCATAATTAATTTTCCTACTGTTGTGGATTTCTTTCCTTCTGTGGGGCAGAGAACACTGTTTTACTTATGCAGATGCCAGAGACCAAGTTTTAAATATTAATAAGTCTCACCCATACTGAGTTTTCAGTACTTGCTGAGTGATTGAGTGGTTGTTGTATAGGAAAATAGAGGTGCTGTTTCCCCAGGGGCTTTTTGTTTGGTTTGTTTTAGTTATTTGTATGTCACAGATAAGCATTCATTTCCGAACGACTTGACCTCTTTTTCAGGGAGGTTCCCTTGAAGGATGCTAAAGAATATGCTGAATCCATAGGCGCCATCGTGGTTGAAACAAGTGCAAAAAATGCTATTAATATTGAAGAACTCTTCCAAGGAATCAGTAAGTACATTCAACCGAGTTTCCAGCTTAGCCTGCATTTTTATGCTTCTAGGAGTCAAAGGATAAAAATCAGAGCTCTGAAAGAGAATGTTTACTCTGTGCGAGTTTATCTGCTGCAATGGACATAAAACCCTTGATAATGCATTTGTGAATACTTGTATCTCTTTTACCTCCCAATTCTAAATTTCCAAAATTCTATGCTCTAACCTGTTATCTCTGTGTTTTGCGAATTAAAATGAAGTAACCCAATTACAAAATAAAACTTAGTTTAATTAAAAATGACACATCCTCCAGCAGTTTACCTTGATATGTTGAGGGAAGAAAAAATAAGATAGTGATAAGATAAAGAAATCCAGAGTGACTCATTCAGCTGAATGACCCCAGGCAAACAAAATAAGGGAACCTTTTTTTTTTTTTTTTTTTAATTTTTTTATTAATCAAAAAAAAGAAAAGAAATTAACACAGCATTTAGAAATCATTCCATTCTACAAATGCACTCAGTAATTCTTAGTATCATCACATAGATGTATGATCATCATTTCTTAGTACATTTGCATCGATTTAGGAAAAGAACTAGCAACACAGCAGAAAAAAATATAGAATGTTAATATAGAGAAGAGAATTAAAATAATAATACTAATAATATATATATATATATATATATATATAAAGGAAAAAGAAAAAAAACAAAAACAAAAGATACAAACACACAAACAAACAAACAAAAAACCATATTTCAGGTGCAGCTTCATTCAGTGTTCCAACATAGTTACATTACACCTAGGTATTATTGTGCTGTCCATTTTTTAGTTTTTGTATCTAGTCCTGTTGCACAGTCTGTATCCCTTCAGCTCCAATTACCCATTATCTTACCCTGTTTCTAACTCCTGCTGGTCTCTGTTACCAATGATATATTCCAAGCTGATTCTCAAATGTCGGTTCACATCAGTGGGACCTTACAGTATTTGTCCTTTAGTTTTGGGCTAGACTCACTCAGCATAATGTTCTCTAGGTCCATCCATGTTATTACATGCTTCATAAGTTTAGTCTGTCTTAAAGCTGCATAATATTCCATCGTAGGTATACGCCACAGTTTGTTTAGCCACTCGTCTGTTGATGAACATTTTGGCTGTTTCCATCTCTTTGCAATTGTAGATAATGCTGCTATAAACACTGGTGTGCAAATGTCCGTCTGTGTCTTTGCCCTTAAGTCCCTTGAGTAGATACTTAGCAGTGGTATTGCTGGGTCATAATCCATTCTGCCATTCTATGTCTTTTGATTGGGAAATTCAGTTCATTAACTTTTAGTATTATTACTGTTTGGATAATATTTTCCTCTACCATTTTGGCTTTTGTATTATATATATCATATCTGATTTTCCTTCTTTCTACACTTTACTCCATACCTCTCTCTTCTGTCTTTTCGTATCTGACTCTAGTGCTCCCTTTAGTATTTCTTGCAGAGCTGGTCTCTTGGTCACAAATTCTCTCAGTGACTTTTTGTCTATAAATGTTTTAATTTCTCCTTCATTTTTGAAGGACAATTTTGCTGGATATAGGAGTCTTGGTTGGCAGTTTTTCTCTTTTAGTAATTTAAATATATCATCCCACTGTCTTCTAGCTTCCATGGTTTCTGCTGAGAAATCTACACATAGTCTTATTGGGTTTCCCTTGTATGTGACAGATTGTTTTTCTCTTGCTGCTTTCAAGATCCTCTCTTTCTCTTTGACCTCTGACATTCTAACTAGTAAGTGTCTTGGAGAACGCCTATTTGGGTCTATTCTCTTTGGGGTGCGCTGCACTTCTTGGATCTGTAAATTTAGGTCTTTCATAAGAGTTGGGAAATTTTCAGTGATAATTTCTTCCATTAGTTTTTCTCCTCCTTTTCCCTTCTCTTCTCCTTCTGGGACACCCACAACACGTATATTTGTGCGCTTCATATTGTCATTCAGTTCCCTGATCCCCTGCTCAAGTTTTTCCATTCTTTTCCCTATAGTTTCTGTTTCTTTTTGGAATTCAGATGTTCCATCCTCCAGTTCACTAATTGTAGCTTCTGCCTCTTTAGATCTACCATTGTAGGTATCCATTGTTTTTTCCATTTTTTCTTCTTTGTCCTTCACTCCCATAAGTTCTGTGATTTGTTTTTTCAGATTTTCTATTTCTTCTTTTTGTTCAGCCCATGTCTTCTTCATGTCCTCCCTCAATTTATTGATTTGGTTTTTGAAGAATTTTTCCATTTCTGTTCGTATATTCAGCATTAGTTGTCTCAGCTCCTGTATCTCATTTGAACTATTGGTTTGTTCCTTTGACTGGGCCATATCTTCAATTTTCCGAGCGTCATCCATTATTTTCTGCTGGTGTCTGGGCATTTGATCAGATTTCCCTGGGTGTGTTACGCAGCTGGTTGAAAGCTTTTTCTGTGAAATCTCTGGGCTCTGTTTTTCTTTTCCTGCCCAGTAGGTGGCGCTCGTGACGCTCGTCTGTCTGCACCGCAGTTGGCCCGGGAAACCGCGCGTGGAGGTGGGGGTCGCTGGCCGCCGCGGCTTGGGAGAGTGCCGGTCCTAATTGCCCAGCTGGCCCGAAACGCCAAGCGTGACGGGAGGGCCCCGCTATCCAAAATTCCCAGTCAGGCCGGTGAGCCACGTGAGTGGAGGGGACCCCAGTCGCCAGCCGCCCCGGCCGGGAAAACGCGCGCCCCTCGGGTAGCTCACCGCAGCAGATTCTCCCTGCCCGTTCAGCTGTTCCGGAATGGGGTACGCTGTCTTTTTGGTCTCTGTCGTGACTCCGGGAGCTGTTTCGTATTGTTTCTGTTTCTTTAGTTGCTTTTCTGGAGGAGAAACTAAGACCCGCGCGTCTTACTAAGCCGCCATCTTCTCCGGAAGTAAGGGAACCTTTTAACAACTTATTTTGCCTGATGGAACATCAATAAAAAATAACATTTCCATCCCATGTGACCTGAAATTGGAAATTGTGTGGGCCATCCATTTGTACAGGTGTCTGCACTTCTGATAAGTTGATGGAAGGGGAGAGCTCCCTCATCTCAGTTTCTAGTCACGTGCTTTTTACTTTCTCTGTGCTGGTTCCCCACAAATAGCATTTATCCAAAGCTCTTTCCCAGCTAATGGCCTCACCTACATCTCTCTGTAGCCTGAGGATTCAGAATGGTCAGAATTCGCATTCTTAAGTTCTCCCTGGCATGGTTTTTTGGTCCTGCCCGTGGCTGTCTGAGGCGCTTGCAGGGAACTTCAACCAGCATTCATTTGGGGCATTGCAGAAAGTACATATGTTTAGTTAAGTGTTGGCTACACCTTAGGAAATGTGGGCCCCCTGACCATTTAGCAGTTGTGTTCAAATTCCTTGGCCATAGAAGGTTCCAGAAGGAAAACTGATGACGGGTCTTGCTTCTGCCTGAGCTCACTGTTGGCAGCTCTCAAAGTCAAGGGGGCTGGCACTTCCCAGAACAGATCCGATTTCTGTTGAACTGGTTTTCGTTCATTACTTTATACCCTGAGAACCCACAACAGAGACTCTCTTGTTTGTTTCTTTTGGCTTAAAGGTGAATTCACTGGAGATGGGGAACTCTGACCTGTGTTACTCTGTGAGGCAGTGCCAACAGAATGCTTGTGAAACCCCCCTGCAGCCCCAGCTCTCCTTGTTCCCTGCAGTCCACATCACCTTCCCTTCCTTCCACCTTGGCAAGGTTTTTTTTTCTTCCTGCTCTTATTTCATGCTTTCCACAAAATAGTTATTTTAGCTTGCTGACCTGAATGGCTGAACTCCAGAGTGATAACAGAAAACCCTCATTTCCTAGGGCCCTGCTCCTTCCCAATAATGAACGGGTCCCATGCTCTGATTTAAAGAGCCCACTCAGCTGCTCTTTAAGTTTTGTAACTCTTGGTGACAGCCAGGAGAGTGGAAGTTGAGCTCATTCCGTTAACCTCCTGTATCCCCAGATCCAGCTCATTCTCTTCTGGTGACTTTGAGCTTCTCTGGTATTTTAGGCTAGTTGCATGACTAAATACATTTCCTTTTCTTGTAATTAGTAAAGCAAGATAGCTTCTGCTGACTATTACGTCCATGCCCTTCTTGTGCCCAGCACCTTATATTTTGTAGGGCATTCTCCCCAACGCTGGCTCCTTGGACGCCTGCTGTGGCCTGCAGAGTAGAGAGCAGGCTGCAGGCCCCAGAGCTGCGGACCTTGTACATTTTGAGATTTCTGCACCAGCACGGAAGCTATCTGAGGCTTATGAGAGTCATTATTAAAAGAGGAAATGAAATGAGGGCGTCAAAGAAGGACAAGATCCTTTCTTTGCATGGCTCGGCCAGTGTAAATCCCTTCTCGTGTCTGAAGGCTCTACGGCTCCAAGTGATGGGGAATTTGAACAATCAAATCCTTAGATCCAGCTTTCCTCCCGGCTGGAGGAAAAAACAAGTGTGCTGCTTAAAGCACCTGGGTAGTTATGGCCTCACAGTAAGTAATCCCTATATAGGCTTTAGAATACATGCCTCACCTCATCTTTCATGTGAAATAAATAATTGTTTGTTGCTGTTTTGTTATGCCATGGTTATAATTGCCTTCACAAAAACAACCAAACAAAAAGCTTACAACACACAGTCCATGGCAGAAATCTCTGTCCATGTAGGTAGTTGCAAGCTCTGTGGCTTCCCCTCTCTTTACTCCTTCAAGTGAATTTCTTCAGATTGGGGTTTTGTAGCCTAATTACAGGTTAATTTAAAACGCAGCACCAAGCACTCCTAAATATACTGCAGCAGACGTTTCATCTGTTTTCCTTTTCCCTGCTCCTACTTGTATTACATGCACTCCTCCCTGAGCTTAAAATAGAACCAGATATTGCTGACACCTAAGCTCCCCAAAGCAATGTTCCAAGGCAAATATGCCTGGGAGAGAAGATGCAGTGAAAAACCGAGAATGACTAGTGCAAGGCAAAGTCCTTTAAAAAGGTGTGGTTAAGCAAAATAAATTCACAGTGACTTGGATGGAAAGGCAAACAGTTCTCTTTTATGTTCCTAGAGTGTTCATAAACCAGAAGTGGGACAACTGTGTGTTCTGGACATGAGCTATTACATCTGCTAACTGGGATTTGTTTGCCAAAATATTAAGTATTTTTTAAAGACTAGAAGAGATTTAAGTGCTGTCCTGGTGTGGACAGTCTGTGCACAGTCTTTAGACCCACAAATAATGCATAATCTTTTGATTGCTTTTTTTGATCTTTTAATTTTTCCAGAGACTTCTTTCAAAATCACATTTTGGATGTACTCCCCCACCCCCATTGCATGGAGCTAATTCTCTTCCATACGTTTCTACACAGGATCTGTTCATTTTTCTGTTTGGGGTTCTTATAGCTTTAGTTTCAATGCTAAACATTTCCTCTCTGAGTTCAAATATAAGGAGAAAAATTCTTGGCCAAGAAAATAATCATACATTTGAATTTTTGAAATAGTTGTATGAAAGCCCAAAGGACCTTGTGTTGCCATATACTTATTATGGTGCTAAAAATTAAAAGCAAAACCAAAAAATCTTGATGGTCTTCCATCTGGAACTACTCTTCCTGTCTGTGTGTTTGGCGTAACCTGAAAGACAGGTCTCCAGGGCTGTGATTTCGGTGTTTGCTCCTTGGCAGGTTTGTCTCTATCCTCTGCTGGATACACTTACTCTGGCCCTGTACTGCGGTGTCACTCCTTTTCTCTCTGTCTCTCCCCTCAAACCCCAATTCCTTCAAGGTCCAGTTCAAATCTTCCTCCGTCATGAAGTTTCCATCCGTTCCAGCTCTCTCCAGTGGCGTCTCCCTTGGTCATTTGCACATAGTTTATCTTTCAATAGTTCTCCAAGGGTTTCTGTTACCTGCCTTGTCCTCAGTGAGACTGGAAGTTCTTGGGGAGCAGAAGTTTCATTCTTTTCTATTCCCTACAAAGATCAGACCGGTAAATAGTGGTGTGCTGAGTTCAGGGGGTTGGATTTAGACCCTCATCCTTTTCTGGGGGGTCATATTTCAGAGGGTCACTCAGTCAAGTTAATTGTAGTTACTTTTCTATGGGGACTCTTAGGATTGACTGACACCAAGAAGTTTGGCCAAGCCGAGTTTCTTTCATTCTTTCATTCACTCAACAAGCCAGACGTCGGGGATTAATGGTGAACAGGACAAACTGAAATTGTGTGTGTCTGTGTTGGCAGGACAACCTTTAACCAAAAAGTGAAATAGGGGTATAATTGCACATTGCAATACATGCTATGGAGGAAAAGGACAGGGACTGTGAGAGATAAGACAGGTTGGGTGGGGACAGCCTCCCCAAGGAAATGACTTTAAGCTGGGCCTGCCTGAAAAATGAGAAGAAGCTAGTTGGGCAATGTGGTAGTTAGAGTCACGTGTCAACTTGGCCAGGTGAAGGTACCTAGGTCTATTGCTGCAGACATGAGCCAATGGTACATGAACTTCATGTGTTGCTGATTACATCTGCAGTTGGCTAGGAGGCGTGCCTGCTGCAGCGAATGATGTTTGATTCAATTGGCTGGTGCTTAAATGAGAGAGCTCAACGTAGCACAGCCCAAGCATCTCAGCATACCTCACCTCAGCACTCACAGCTCAGCCCTCGCAGCTCAGCCCAGGCCTTTGAAGATGCAGAAAGGAATCACCCCAGGAAAAGTTGTTGGAACCCAGAGGCCTGGAGAGAAGGCCAGCAGAGATCACGCTGTGCCTTCCCACGTAAGAAAGAACCTCAGTTGATAGCTGCCTTTCCTCTGAAGAACTAATGGCATAAATCCCCTTTTATTAAAAGCCAATCCATTTCTGGTGTGTTGCATTCTGGCAGCTAGCAAACTAGAACAGGCAGAGAGCTAAAAAGTTCTTCCTGGGTCAGTGCGACAGTGGCTTAGCAGGCAGAATTCTCACCTGTGATGCCGCGGAGACCCAGGTTCAATTCCCGGTGCAAAAAGAAAAAGAAAAAGTTCTTCAGGCAGCGGAGCACAGTCCCCAAGGCAGGAAACTATGTGGTCCATTAAAGGAAGAGAGGGGCAACCAGTGAGCTAGAGGGTGGTGGACTCGAGTGTGGGCCAGAGAGGTGAGGTTAGAGATGTGGGTATGAGGCAGACCATTGCAGGGCCTCGAAACCGGAAGGAAGGAGTGGGAGTTGGGGGTTGCAGTGTATTATAAATGCCATCAGAAGTCCCTCAAGTATTTTAGGCTGGAGTGTGGCATATCCAGTTGACATTTACAGAAAGGTCACCCTTGGAGAATGGAAGGCAGAAGTTTTAGCCATGCTCCAACAGCTAGGATGTTGTGGCAATCATCGAGAAGAGAAATGGCTAGAACAAGGGTGGAGAGAAATGCAGATAGATTTCAGAAATATTTTTGAGATAGTGCCACTACCGGGGAATGAGTTGGATATCTGGGACAAGGGGGAGGGCGGTGCCCATAGTCGCTCCCAGGCCTCTTGTTTCAACAACTTGGGGCACGGCGGACCTAAATGGGGAAGGTTGGCCTGGGAGCAAGTTCTCTGAGGCTGGATTTGTGATTGTGAGGAGCACAAGTTTTGTTTTCTGGGTTTTAATTATTCAACTCCAATACCTCTTTCTCCCCCCACTCTCTTCCGAAGGACAAAGAGAGATAGGGTTATAGGCTCACCAGAAAAATGTCTGGTTTGGGACGGGACGCCAGGCAGGCAGCTGTGCTTTTGCTCTAGTTAGTTTGGAAGTGATGGTGGTGAAGACAAACGCAGGGCTTTTCTCCTGAGCGTGTTATTTGGGCACACTGCAGACATCAGACTGAGTTCTTTGTTTGTTGTTAGTTTGAGAACAAGGTGGGAAATACGTGTTTTTTTTTTTTTTAAGTGAATATAATTAGAGGTGAAAGCATATGGGTATAGAAAAATTAGAATAGGGTGTTAATTGGAAAGACGAGGAGACTTGTGGGCTGTATTTGTGTCTTATTCTATAATCGCTAGTTGCACAGGAGTGTTATCTCTTTTAAACCCAAGGGATTTTTTTTTAATTCTCTAGGAAGTCACTTTTACTTCTTTTTGGGTTAGAACTGGATAAAGAAATTTAAAAAGAAAACAAAGACATTTGCAAATTTTCTAATAGTGGCAAAGCTGTCAGCTGAAGATAAGTTTAGCTGTTAGGGGACAAGGAGAGGACAAAGTTTTCCACTTTTATTCCTACCGAAAAATATACTTTAACCAATGCAGGAGCAGCAGATGCCTGTGACATGGGGTCGTTTTAGAACCTTGACACATGAGTAGCAAAGCCTCAAAAATGTCTTGTCTTTTCACCCAGAATTCCTAAGGTCACTTGTGCAAATTGCAGTAATAATGTTTAGCGTGCAGCAAGCTGTTTGTTGCCCAGCCAGTGTGTAGATAGATATCTGTCGACTCATGAATGCGTGCGCCATCCTGTGAATAGACAGTACTGTTGTCGCTATTTTACATATGGGGAGTTTGGGGCGCAGAGAGGTCTGTCACTTGTTCTTGGTCATACAGACGAGAGGCCCAGGGTTAGCAGGCATGCCATAAGACAGCCTATCGTCGGTATCGCGTCTCGTGGTCGCATTATTCATGATTGTGAAAAACAGGAAATGCTTTACCCGTCCAGCAGTTGGGAAACAGTTTTCAAAAAGCATGGTACACCAGCACAAACACATGATTACAAAATGATGATGTAAATCTTTATTTACTGACTTTTAAGTCAGATAAATCATTGGCTGTGAAATTAAAGTTACTGAGAAGTGTATATAATATTCCAATTTCCTGAAATACGAATGATGAAATACATATGCTAGTAAAAATATATATATTCTTCTGGGGAAAAAAATGGGAAGGATATGCATTAAAATGTTAACCATTGTTTCGTGGTAATGAGATAACAGGGAACTTGAAAATGAAATCTTTATTCTGGAAATTTCAATCATATATATATGTAGAATAATATAATGAACCATCACAGACCCATAACTAAACTTGTTTGCCCTCTACCCCAAACTGCGTCATGTGTAAAATAGCAATTATTATAAAGAGAATTCTAGACACAATATCATCTGCAAAATATGTTCAGTATGTATGTTTTTTATATAATAAAATTGTCACAATAACTAATGCTATAATCATATTCATTAATATCATTAAATATTCTATTTTGTTTCAAATTTCCAAATATCTCATAATTGCCATAAATGGTTTCTTTGTTTGCACTTTATAGGCTGTTGAATGAGGCTCCAAATAAGTTCCAGGGATTATTAGGTCTTGTAAGCCCCTCTTAAGCGATAGGGTCTCCCTGCATCTCCCACTGTTTATTTCCTTCATGCGATTTGTTATTGAAGAGCTTGGATCAGTTGTCCTGCAGATTCTCCCACAGAATTGATTTTGCTGATTGCATCTCCTTGGTGTCATTTTAGGGTCCCCCTCTCCCTGCTGTGCAGACTGCAAATTGGCTGGTGGATCTAGAGGCTGCATCAGATTCAGGTTCAATTTTAGGGAGGCAAGGGTATTTCACAGCTGGTTTTGTTTTGTTTCATCAAGAGATACTTAATATCTGACTTTTCTGTGTGATATTAGTAGCCATCCATTTACAAACCCTAGGTCCATTCATTCATTAGGGGCTGCATTTTAAGTAATTGTAATTTAAATTTTATATTACTGTGTTTTAGCCTTTTTTTAATGATGATCACATAAATATACAATAAAATGACAGGCCTGGCTTAAAAACTTAAAAGAAACATAAGCTTGTCTGTGTTGTAGACATTTGCGGTTTTGGATTTCTAGCCCTTCCCCTTTTCCCTCTCTCTATTGGTGGCATAAACCTTCCTTCAAGTCCGTAGATGTATAACTTAAGTCTTTTTGATCCCCGTCTTGACTTTCCCACTTGCAGTCAGTTGCTGCATGCTGCCAGGTCTCTTCCTGCAGTTTCACTTCACATTTTTGCTTTCTGCTTCCCCCTGACCTCTCTTGGACAAGTCCCCGGCGCGTCCTGCCTCCTAAAGCATTCTAGTCCTGCATGGAATGTGAGCTCATTCTTCATGGCCAAACTCTTTCTCCGACTATCTAAGGTCTCCTAGGAATTCCGATATTGAGTTCTCTGGCTGCAAGAGGGAAGGCACAGGGAATGACCTCAGATTTCATGGCTGCCCTGTTCTGTATTCTTAGGGCAGAATTCCATTTGTGCTCCACAAAATGGAGAGGCTCGGGGGCCAGTATCAAGAGTAAATTTTGCCAAGTGCTAGTAAACTTGGTTGATTTACTGATCTCAGATGATTCAGAAAATCAGGATCGAGAAACAGAAGTTATACAACTGCCAACCCTTAAGGCCAAACCGAAGATGGCTGAGCCAAGTAAATCCTGGGAGTGGAAGGAGCAGGAGAGCAGACTGGAGACAGCCGAAGTTTCAAGGAGGACTCAGAGCTCGCACAGGAAATGGCTGCTCCACCCTACAAGGAAAGGGAACAGCTGCAGCGAAGCTTGCTGCTTTATTTTTGCTCTTTGCAAAAGCATTACATCCACCAGTCCAGAGCGGAGTAAAATTTATAGGCTTAGAATTTGTTTTCATGTCTTGCATTCCTGAGGAGTCATTTATAAAACCTGCTTTTTCTCTAGGCTGTCAGCTTTCGGGAAAACCAAACTTGAACAGAAAAGCCTTTTAACTTTTCCCAAACAGAGTCTTACACCATCCAAACCCTATTAAAATAAACACTCAGGTCTAGATTTATACTCAAGGACAACTTGTTACAGAGGTTGCGGGCTTAGAGGACATTTTGTAAGAGTAGAAATACACAGATGAAGCTCAGAGCGTTTTCAGATGTTTATACATATATATATTCTTTGTCCAACTCTGTGCCCATGTAAATAATACTGATTTAACAGTGTTCCAAGGTGATCACCTTGGAACAGAATACCGTGGCCCTCTTCCAAGGCCGTTCTTTTGTGTAAGTGCATTTAACCTTTCAGTAGGTTCTAAATACCTGAGACCACAAAATCGGAGCTCCCGCTCTGCTTTCACAGTGCCCTTTCCAAGGGGGGCTTGCCTCATTGTTAGGATCTGGCTTTCTTCTTTCTCTGCTTTCAAGTGGGAGCACTTCCTTTCTGCTAGCTCTGCTGGAAGCTGGAATGTGCATGACTCCTCCCAGGTGGAGTGCTCAGTAGAAGCGGGGGCTGGGGAGCGGCAGGCAGGGTCCACGCACATCCGCTAATCCACGCCCAAGACCTGCGTCCTGGGGTTTCCTGGTCTTGTCATCAGTCCCTCCAGAATGGCCGTGTCTACACCGCATTATAATTCCAAGTCACCTCCTGGTCTTTGTCTCGGTGAGGCTCAGATAGGAAATAACTTGTCCACATGCACGTAACCGGAATACTGACCTTCTCAACTCTCCAAACCCTTTCCACCAAATGAGAAAAATGAACTCTGGAGAAACAGCAACAGTTCTGTCTTTGGGAAATATTTTGTTCTGATAAGAGTGATATGGAATATTCTGAAGATAAAAGGACCTGAGGGTGCACGGATGGTTCCATGCTAAAATTCTTGCCTGCCATACGAGACCTGGTTTGATTCCCAGCCCGTGCACTCCAAAAAATTTTTTTTCAACACATGGTGCTCTGATAACAGGATATTCACATGGAAAAGAATGAAGTGTGACCCCCACCTAACAACATACAAAAAGAAGAAAAGGACCTGGCACTTCTAAGAAGCTGGCTTCTCGCTGCCCTGCCCCCTACATGGGACATAACTCCCTGGGGTGTAAATACCCCTGGCAACGTGGGATAGAAATCCCTGTATAAGCTGGGACCTGGCATCAAGTGATTGAGAAAACCTTCTCAACCAAAAGAGGGAAGAGAGAAATGAGACAAAGTGTCAGTGGCTGAAAGATTTCAAACAGAGTTGAGAGGTTATTCTTATATTCTTATGCATTATATAGATATCCCCTTTTTAGTTTATGTTGTGTTGGAGTGAATAGACAGAAGTACCTGAAACTGTAGAGCTGTGTTCCAGTAGTGTTGTTTCTTGACGATGATATAATGATATAGCTTTCATGATGTGACTGTGTAATTGTGAAAACCTTGTGTCTGATGTTCCTTTTAACTAGGGTATGGACAGATGAGTAAAAAATATGGATAAAAATAAACAAGTAATGGGGGAACAAAGGTTAAAATAAATTGAGTAGATAGGAATTCTAGCGGTCAATGAGAGAGAGGGGTAAAAGGGTTATGGCATATATGAGGTTTTTCTTTTTTGTTTCTTATGCTGCAGTGATACAGGTGTTCAAAAAATGATCGTGTGAGGAATATACAACTATGTGATGGTATTGTGAGCCACTGATTGTACACCATATATGGAATGTTTGTATGTTTATATATTGTTTTATCAATTTAAAAAATGCTGCTGAATAAAAGTCCTTTGAGGGATGGGAGAAAAATTATGGAACTATTAAACTTTACCACTGGGGAAACCCTGGATACTGTGCCAAACATTAGGGACACCCAAATCAATAAGCCAAGCCCTTGATCTTGAGACTTGCTCTTGTGAAGCTTATGTATGTAGCAGAGCTTACCCTACCTACAGGTATGCCTAAGAGTCACCTTTAGAGGACCTCAGATTTGGCCTTTCTCTCTCTAAGCCCAACTCTGCAAGTGAAACCATTGCCCTCCCCACTACCTAACATGACATCCAGGGGTGAAAGTCTCCCTGGTAGCATGGGAAATGACCCCCAGGGATGAGCCTGGCACTGTGGACTCAACATTGCCATCCTAACAAAAAAGGAGGAAAAGGAGTGTAACAACTAAGGTTGCAGTGGCTGAGAAAGTTCAAGTACAGTCAAGAGGCCACACTGGAGGTCACTCTTACACAAGCTTCAGTTAGACATTGCTACCTATCATAACTTTCCAAACCCCAAACAAAACCATTCCTGCCAATCCTAAAGAACACCTAGGGCATTATATAAGACTCCACAAAGGTTTCATGCACTAGGATAACTTTCCAGAAACCTACAACCTCCAGACGGGTCCCTGGACCAGATAAGTCCTGAAATGCAGAGGGCCCAGCCTCTCCAGAACATCAACTAGTTCCATCCCCCTACCCCATATTATTGACAGCCCCTTCCAACATGAAAAAGTTAGAATGGGCAGGACCCAAATACCCCTAAAGAGTGGGAGAAAGGTCCAAGGTGATGGAGTTACAGAGGGAAGGTTGGGTTTAACAAATGAATATGATTGCTGAATCATTATATTGATTTTTTTTTAGCCTCCAGTACCTTAGAGCAGCTAGAAATAAAAACCTAAAATTGTGGAATTATAACCCATACCAACCTCTGAAATATGTTCTATAACTATTTTGTTGCAATGTACTTTGAAATTTATTGCTTTTTTGTATATATGTTATTCTTCACAAAAAGGAAAAAAAAAGTCAGTTGTGAAGATAAAAATATATATATTTCTTCTAGCCTCCAATATTCTGGAGCAGCTAGAAGGAAAAATCTGAGATGATGGAATGGTAGCCCATGACAAACTCTGGGACCTGTCCTATAACTACTTGTTGAAGTGTGCTTTGAAAATTATTGCTTTTTTCTTTCTTTGCTTTGTGTATATGTTATGGTATACAATAAAAAAAAGTTAAAAAAAAAAAAAAGGAAACATAGACAGGTGAGTTGTAAAATTAGGAAGAAATTTGAAGAGGTCTTCATTTTCCGTCTCATTTTGCACTCCGATTTTTGAAATCTTGCAAGTCAAGGACCCAAGAGAACTGAGAAAAGAACATGATGCTTTTATTTTTTTCTAGTTAGACATGCAACATTGATAAAGATTTTCATTAAACAGACCTTTGTAATGAAAAAATGGTGCTGAATAGTTACATGATGATAGTGTGAGCCTTTATTGTATACTTTGGATGGTTGTATGGTGTGTGAATATATCTCAATAAAAGTGCATTTAAAAAAAGCAAAAGAAAAAAATGGTACTGACAGCTTAAAATCCATATTTCGGGTATTTTCCTAGGGAAAAAAATTTGAAAACTGCCACAGAAGGTATGTACATAAGGAAGGACCAAAAGGTTACTGCTGTTTTGCTAACTTCAGAGTTCATCTAAGAATAACACCAAGTTGATGTTAATATAAAGTATTGATTTTTATATTGTCAAAATCAGTTAAACATTTCACCCCTTAAACTGATAGGTAAATAGTACTTGTCTCCTGGTTGCACCCATCAAAGTTATAATTTTGTACCAAAAATATTTCCGGTGCCTCCTGAGGGTGTCAGGTGGTGTGATAGGGACCTTTGCTTTTTGCACCTAATGAGGTAGGGCCCTGGAACATCTAACTCGGCCACATACATCATCCCTCTGAAACGCAGCACTTTCTCTCCAGGAGTCAGGGACACTTCATTAGAGTAGCTCTTTAGAAAGTGCTGGTTGTCGAGCCCTCACTCTACAGGTCCTGGCTTGGGACCCCTTCTTTCTCCAGGGAGGGGCATCAGGCTTGAGACTTTGCCTTCTGGCCCCCACAGTTCTGCACAGGCGATGGGCCTGGAGCTGGGCAGGGTTGACCTCGGACCTGGTTGAGCCTGCCGGGCCTTCCTGGGGGGTGGACCAGGGTTCGGGCCGGGGGTCCGGCTGGGCGCTGAGGTGTGGGGAGTCCCCATGTGCACCCTGCCGTAGGAGTTCTGTTGAAGGTTGACCCACCATGGACTTCAGATGGAGTGAGGCTGGAGACCCCTCAGCCCTGCGCTGCTACCCCTGGTACCTTGATGCAGGACCAGGAGAAGCTGGAGCAAAACCTTGAGAAGACCCGGGACATCGAAGCTGTACAGGAAGAACTTGGACAGTTTGGACAGTTTGCCCAATTCTTTTTTTTTTCTTAAATATTTTTATTGTGAAATATATATACAAAACAATACATTTCAAAATGCATTTTAACATAGTTATAAAATGTATTTATTTTTTTATTATTTTTTTAATTTTTCTAAAATACCAAAAACCACCAAATGCAATCATTCTTAACTTTTTAAAAATTTTTTAAATTTTATTTTTTAAATATCAAAAAACACCAGACAAATGTAAACATTCTTATGTTGATCATTGCGTTCTACATATATAATTAGTAATTCACAATATCATCACGTAGTTGCATATTCATCATCATGATCATTTCTCGGAACATTTGCATCTATTCAGAAAAAGAGATAAAAAGAAAATAGAAAAAAATTCATACAGATCATACCTCTTACCCCTCCCTTTCATTGATCACTAGCATTTCAATCTAAATTTATTTTAACATTTTTCCCCCATTATTTACTTTTATTCCATATGTTTTACTCATCTGTTGATAAGGTAGATAAAAGGGGCGTCAGACATAAGGTTTTCATAGTCACACAGTCACTTTGTGAAAGCTATATCATTATACAATCATCTTCGAGAAACATGGTTACTGGAACACTCTACATTCTCAGGCAGTTCCCTCCAGCCTCTCCATTACATCTTGACTAACAAGGTGATACCTACTTAATGCGTAAGAATAACCTCCAGGATAACCTCTCGACTCTGTTTGGAATCTCTCAGCCATTGACACTTTATTTTGACTGATTGCTCTCTTCCCCCTTTTGGTCGAGAAGGTTTTCTCAATCCCTTGATGCTGAGTCTCAGCTCATTCCAGGAATTCTGTCCCACATTGCCAGGAAGGTCCACACCCCTGGGAGTCATGTCCCACGTAGACAGGGGGAGGGTGGTGAGTTTGCTTGTTGTGTTGGCTGGAGAGAGAGGCCACATCTGAGCAACGAAAGAGGTTCTCTGGAGGTGACTCTTAGGCCTAATTTTAAGTAGACTTCACCTATCCTTTGTGAGTTTGCCCAATTCTTGAAACAAAAGAGGCTCACCTGGGGTACACTCAGGCTGATGTGGGGCTCCCCATGGGGTTTCTCTTTGGAAAGGAATTCACCCCAATGGCCATCTACCATTTTGAGGCTCTACGGCTGAGTTTCAAGGACATGCAAAGATGTGGCCCCTGCTACATATGTTGGTGGAGAAAGCTGACAAGACGTGCAAAATGGAGCCCCTCCCGCAGCAGGCCCAAAGAGAAAGTGGACAAGCATGGAGAACTGAATGAGAGGCCACCTGGAGAACACATTCCTGCAATGCCCCAAACCCATGCCCCAGCAGATCAGCCACAGGGCTCAGCAGCTCGGGCTCAATGAGGGCATGGTCCGAGTGTGGTTCTCTAACCGGCGCCAGAGGGCAAAATCAACAGTCACTATTGGAAGGGAGGGGACTTAAAGGCTGCTGAGTTTCCACTCTGGAGACTTTCTCCTCTTATAAGGGGCAAACACTTCCTTTTAATTGTGATTCAAAACATACACACATACGCATACACATACACACATCATGCCCAGAAGAGGGAAATACACACTGTCATGGTTAGGGACAGGTGTCAACTTGGCCAAGTTGTGGTACCTGTTCATCTGATTGGGCAAGCGCTGGCCTGTCTGTTGCAATGAGGACATTTCATAGGATTAGGTCATGATCACGTCAGCTACATCCACAGCTGATTCCATTTGTAATCAGCCAAAGGGGAGTGTCTTCTGCAATTAGTGATGCTAAATCCAATCATGGGAAGCCTTTTAAGGAGGACTCAGAGGAGAGAGGTTGCATTCCTGCTTTGGCTGGTAAGCCTCTCCTGTGGAGTTTATCCAGGCCATCCATTGGAGTCATCAGCTTCGTAGCCTGCCCTGTGGATTTTGGACTCTGCATTCCTACAGTCACGTGAGACACTTTCATAAATTTTATATTTGCAAGTGTTCCCTGTTGATTCTGTTTCTCTAGAGAACCCTAACTAATACACACACTTACATGAGAATGGCCTGCAAAAACATTGAATAGCTTTGTTTCTTTACAAAATGACAGAAGCAATAGCTGCAGAAATCATTGTCACCTTTTTAGTTTCTCCGTCATGAGATGAAGAGCTATACCGTTCATTTTGGATTTTGGACACTTGCCAATGACCCTAACCTTCATGCATTAGCTTTGATGAACCGTCCCACCGTTCAGCCTGCACAGTGCAGTGTAGGACCCTTGGAAGTCAACTATTTCTGCCCCTTGTGAAAATGCAGCTCTGCCAGGGGGGGTTGACTTTTCTTTCTGGGCCTTAGGTAACAATCAGCCTAAGGACTTTGTTTTTTGTAACTAAATTCCTTTTCCCTTCTTTTTCTAATTACTAGTTACTTAGTAAAAACTAAGATCCTACTTAGCTAGTAAAAATTCCTTATTTTGGAGCTAGTGTTTCATGCCCTTTTCAGTGAGAGAGAGAAAAGCAGAATAGAGAGCTAATATGTACCACGGGATGAGCGTGGCTTTAGGATCTATCAGAAAATTGAGTTGCAGGTTGAAGAGCCAGCTGTACCACTTATTATCAGTGTGGCCTTTTTAGCAAATAGAACATATTCTCTTAATTGTAATAGGATGGTGATAATTTCACAGAAGTAAGTGAGGATGGTATCTGTGAAAATCTTTGAAAACTGTGAGGTTCTAAGCAAATATTTGTTTCCAGATTCCATTGCATTTTCTTATAAACAGCTTTATGGAGATATAATTCACATACCACACAGTTTAACCCCTTTTAAAGCATACAGTCAAGTGGGTTCTAGAATATCCAGATATGTGCAACACCGCCGACAATTTTAGAACATTTTCACTACCTGAAAAAGAAACCCCATACCCTTTAGCTGTCACCTCCTATCCTTCTCCCTTGCCTTTTAACTTTTTATTGTAGGATTATACACAGAGAGTCTAGGATAATTACATTTCTAGGAGGATTACGGTACCCAATTCATCTCTATGTTGAGAAGCAAACAAGATGGGTCCCAGCGGTTGTTATTAAAGTCACAGTCCCTTGAGTGGTTCATGGAAGCAGGAGCAGTTCTGGGAAGACTGGGCAGGTAAAGAGAAGGGAGTTGGGAGCGTCCCCCTAGAAGCGAGTAGCATTCCAAGTCCGAGGAAGTCAGCCGTTTTATCAGGAAACAGCTTTGTCTTTTTCTCCACTTTCTAAGCATGAGTTTGACTTAATGCAGCCAAAAAGGAAAGGAAGGAAAGGAAGGAGAGAGGGAGGAAGGAAGGGGCAAAGAACCACATCTGTAGCTCCTCTGCTTTCTGTACAGCCCAAACATTGGTAGATGTTTGCAGCGAGGGCAGAATCTGCTGCGCTGTTGACGAAGGAAGAAGGAACTCAACTTTGGCTGCTCTCTCTTCCAGGTCGCCAGATCCCACCCTTGGACCCCCATGAAAATGGAAACAATGGAGCAATCAAACTCGGGAAGCAAACCACGCCCGCTGGTCGGCGGTGCTGCTGACGTCCTGGAAGCATCCAGAACCCACCCCGGGCCCTCCCCGCAGGGCCTGGGTCCCGGTGGCCTGGCACCTTCCAGTCAGAGAGTGAGCCCACTGGCTGTGCGTTAGTGAGGACCTGCAGGGAACAGGGCAGAAAACGCCCCTGGGAAAGGAGCTTATAAAATTCTTGGCTAGAGTCCACTGCAAAGTGGCTTTGTAGTGCGTGAAATACACAAGAGGATGGATTTCAGGTAATGAGTAGATGCTGAGTTGCTTGTTACAAGACCTCAAAGAATTGTTGAATTTGTACAAAAGTCTTAAGACTTATTGTGGGTGGGGGGGGGGTCGGGGAGGACTCCAAATAGTGTACCATTTCCTGTGTCACCTAGCCAAATTTCAGCCACTTCTTCAGCACCAGTGCCTTTGTCACCTAACCAGCCCTTACTGAACAGCAAACTTAATTGAGAAGGTCAGCTTTTAGCTGGCTTTGGAATGAAGCCTTTGTCTGAGACGGCTAATTAGACCATCACTCAATATCAAGATGAGCTCTTACAAAAGCGAAACACATTTTAGAAACTTTTCTCCACGCCTCTGATTTTTAATCGATCAGCAGTTTTCTACATTCGGGTCATAAATGAACAACCCAAATCTGACTAAAATATTGCATATAATTTGGGAGTTGGAAAGCCTAGTTTGAAAGCGTCATTTAAGTATTTACTATCAGTAAATACAGTGACTGATGTTGAATATAAATGGTATCCAGAGACCATCTGGCATGCAGCACCCCATAGTACTAATTATTAAGGCAATATGCCCTGGGCAGGCAATGGTGGCTCAGTGGCAGAGTTCTCACCTGCCATGCTGGAGACCTAGGTTTGATTCCCGGTGCCTGCCCATGCAAAAAAAAAAAAATCAAGAGAGATATGTCCTGGTGTCTTAGCTAGGGAAAAAAAAATCATCTGGAGGATGTTTGAGTCTAGATCAAAGGGCAATCTTCCCATAGCTGCTGATTATAGATTACAGGCAGTATCTTAAGATTCTAGCCCCCTAAACCCCGACAAAATCAGAGAAAACATTTTCAAAGTTGCCAGGCTTGGGGAGGCAGGTATCAGGGCAAACCCGAGATGCTGCCCTGGAATGCCGATGAACTGAGAACAGGTTTCTATGAATTCAGATTCCCTGTCTACTCAGTTAATTAAAAAGAGATGGGAAAGAAGAAAAGCTATTTCAAAGTATATTCAAAACCACTCGCCGTTGTAGCTTTCATAAAGACCTGTGATGAAGAAGCAGTTGGTTTCCTGTCAGGCTTATATTGAGAGGTGATTCTTAGAGGCAGAGCCTTTCTTGGGGCTTTTACAGGAAAACTGCAAAAAAAGGGCTTAGACACGTTAATCAGGGAGCAGAATGGCCAGGACTGGCTGCTACTTTGCTTCTTGCACTTCCAAGGGCCAGCCAGCATTTATTGAAAACCTAACCTCCAGCGTGAACTAACTGAAGACCTAGATCCCATAGTAGTTCGTGGGCTAGTGCTTTCGAGACCTGTCAGGGCCATGCCTGCTGCCCTCTTGATAGATTAGAGACACTATCTAAAGACACATCAGAAGAAGTGTCCTTGAAAGAGCAGGTTTTCAGGTGCCACGTTCTTGTCCATGTGGCTTCGTTCTGACCGCAGTCAAGGAGATAGGGCAGGATGAAATCACAGATTTGTTCTGTACCTCAAGGATGTGCCATCCATTTGAGGTTCTTACTGCTTCTCCCAACTTGCTAGAGTTGAATGAGCGTCTTAGGATGGGAAGGCTGGAAAATACTTATGTCCAGTTCAAATGAGAGAGCCTCTTAGCTTTTCCAGGCAGGTACCTCAAGAACTGTTGGCAAGAGGGACTTGGCTGGCTTGAGGGATCCTCTGCCGGTGTCTTGAGGGTTTTCTCCACATTGTCAGTATTACTCACTGACATGGTTCTGCTTGTAGACCAAGCAATAATCATGCTTCTTTTCAAAGGAAAAAAAAATCTGAGTTGATCATTGAGGTGCCCACTTTCCAAGTGTTTTCCAGGCTTGTCTCTTGGCAGTTGGCAAAGAGAGAATGGACAGCTCTTGGGCACACAAGCATTGGAATCTCCTCTGAGGAGAGATGCTTGGGCCTCATCCATCAGTGAGACTTTCCCATCTTTATTTTAGCTTGGGATTACTTACTGGATGCTCTAATAGTTGAAGTATAACCATATAACATTATATGAAGACCTTGAAATTCCTGTAGCTCCAAATGTAGTTTCATGAGAGGGACCATCCTTTGCTTCCTGTCCCAAAGCCCACTACTTTTCCCCGGTTTTCTTTTCTCTCTTGTTTGGTGTGTTTGTACATATGTAAATATGATTTATATCCGTTACACTGACTTGTAATCCCTTTGGCCGGCTGAGTTTGGCTCATGGCTCTCTGTTATATCAAGTCAGCCATGGCTTCTCATAGGGACTCCTTCCCAGTGGAAACCTCTAAGGGCTCATGCAGATGTTTGTTTTAGGTACGTAATTGACCAGCCATTTCAGAGCTAAAAATGGTACATTAGGATGCTGAGTATGACGTTACCTTGCAGGCTATAAAGGGTTGATGGCCTAAAACTAAACTTTAGCCAGTGATTGGGGGCTGTGCCCCAGTGAAACATGAATTTATTTTCTGAGGGAAGAACAAGTTCAGGGAACATGGCAGGTGATGGCTGAAAACTGTGGGCTCCACTTCTCATGTCTCTGCCAGGCTCCTGACAAGGTGAGGTAGCTCCTAAATTAAAGGGCTCGGATCTGTTCAGACTCATGAGGTGTACGGTTGACTCTCTTAGCTGCCATTGCTTAGACCAGGCCCGGTGACGCAGTGTCTGCTCTGCCGTGCGAACTGCCCCTTTTCCCATGTTTCTCTCAAGGGTTCTGTCTGGGCTGGACCCAGTTCATGCGTCTCGAAGATGTCACCACAGATTGTTACAACTTCTCCCCCTTGTATCCGCTAGCAAAGCATTCACCTTGACAGTCCCTACCTGTATCTATTATTTTGGGTTTAACACACACTGATTCGTACTAATAAATATTTTAAATTTTGCTGAGCCTATCTGTGTCTCGTTATGATGTTCAGTACAGTAATTTTATTTTTAAGTCACAGTCACATCCGTAATAAAAATGGCAACTCCCCAGAGCATCTTGTGCACCTGTGCATGGGAAGGGACGTTTGAGGGTGTTCACTGAATTGCTGTTTGCAACAGCAAAAAGGGAATGGCTGATAAAAATGTGGCAAAGTCACATGACAAAAAACCAGCGGGCACGTAAAACGAGTGCATGCTCTCAAATGCACCAGCGTGAATCTTGGAGGCAGAAGGTGGAGTGCAGGGCTGCCTTTCTGCATGGCCTGAGCCATGTGCCAGGTGTGCCTGGCACGCTGGCAAGGTGCAGGGCGTGCATAGCCTTAGACCAAGCAGTAATGCATCACCTGTGTGTGCATGCATGCTTGTGCGTGGTGTGTGATACACATATGTGTGTGAGAGGGTTGAATGTGTACATGTGCAGTCAGGGAAGAATCAGAAGGAAGTGTGTACTCACCTCTAGGGAGGGGAAAGTGAACAAGATCAGGGGGAGAACTTTGGGCAGTCAACTTTGTTGATAATTCCTTATTTACTTCATGAAATAAAAATCTGAAGTCACTGTGACAAAATGATGGTGTTTTGTAACTTGAGGGCGTTTTGTTTTATTGGTCTCTATTTTTCTGTTCCCCTCACCCACCCACAAGGAGGCAGGGGTTTGGAGAAAAGAAGCAATGAGCTGGATTCAAGTGATTTCGTAAACTAAATCGAATTACTAAAGACTTAGTAAGTGTAAGTGCCGCTTAATGCTCTCAGGAAATTTTATGAGATGCATTTACTTTGCATTTACTCAAAGTCCCCCTTCCATCCTTTGAGCCAACCCCACCTTCCCCCAGTGCACGCACGCTTTCTCACTCACACCTGTGCATCCTGTGCTTTCTATTCAGAGTCTCATTTCGTATATAGATGAACCTGGAAAAGCCGGGCGTGGAAAGGGAGAAATCAGTGCCTCATGTTCTCAGAATCCAAGTCACTGCCCCAGGAGCATGCTGTGACTGTTGTCAATGTGTAATCAAACGAGAAAAGGAAACAACCCACCTTCCCCAACAAGAGCGCCTGTGTTCTGAGTTTGTAAGCACACAAGCCTTTCACCTGCATTTACCAAGAAGCGGTTACCTATTTATGGCAATTTGGGGAAATGTGTCTAGAAATAATCTGATCCCCATGACTGGCTCAGCCCACCTTCCTCCCCCCAGCCTCTTTTCTCAACAGTCTTGTAAACAGGGCTCCTGTGTTCTCCTTTGTCCCACCTTGGGAGTTTATTTATGAGGAAGCCAGTGTCTGACAGTCACGGACTGGGGCATCTGGGGCCTTTGTGGCAGTTAACACTTTTTGCAAAACAGTATCGGGGGTTCTAGGACAAGGAGTCAGAGCTCTCCTTGCATGTTTTGTCCCTAAAGCAGGGCCAGCTGGCTAGAAGGGGAGGGAGACCTCATGCTAATTTCAGCATTGTGTCCAGGGACATCTCTCCCGCATTGCAAGACATACTGCATCAATGTGCTCTTGGACTGACTGTGTACGTGTGTAAGGTTACCTTCTCCCCTCTACCCCAGGGTTCTATTAAAAAAGTAAAAATACTGCACGAGAGGTTGGCAAGTATACCAAAAACAGGCACTCTTGTGCATGCTGGTCAAATATAAATTGGTACAATCTTTCTAGAGAGCAGTTTGGCAACTTCTGAAACTTTGGAAAGTTAATTCCTAGATCTAGGAATTAATTCTCAATGTCTATAAAATATACCGGTTATCTATTGCTGCCTCACGTATTTGCCCAAAACATAGTGGCTAAAAGCAATGACCATTTATTATCTCACAGTTACTGTGAGCAGGGGTTTGGGGAGGCTGAGCTGGGTGGTTCCAGCTCAGGGTCTCAAGTAAGGTTGAGTGGAGATTTTGGCAGGGTTTGCTCTCATCTGAAGGTTCGCCTGAAGCTGGGGGTTCCACTCCCCCAGTGGCCCGGTTCTGTGGCTGATGGCAGAGGCTCAGCTTCTCGCCCAGGGGACCTCGCTGTGAGCACCCTGAATGGCTGATCCAGGAGCGGATGTGGCCCCAGCGTCTTTCTCTGCTCTGGCTCTGATGTCACACCTTGCCATTATTGTCATTTTACACCAGCTTTTTCAGGGTTTGCCTCTGCTTTTACGACACTGAGAGTTCTACTGTCAAGATGATATTCCCTCTCATTTCCTTTGACAATTTTTTGGATACTGAGCTGACTGTGTAGAAACACCCTATTTCTATGTTCTGGGACAGTTTATATTGCTTTAAATATTTTCTCCTTGAAAGTTTAAAACACATCTGAAAACACCTGGATATGATGTCATTTTTTTTTTTTTTTTAATTTATTAAACATAGCATACAAACATCAACATTGTTACCATGTGATCATTCCATTCTTGGTAGATAATCAATAACTCACAATATCACCACATAGTTGTTGTATATGCACCATCATGATCATTTCTTAGAACATTTGCATGATGTCATTTCTAAAAAGAGTTCTTAATAATTTTATAAAAGACTTCCTTGATTTTTCTATTATAGATGTCTTGAGACAAGTTTGATAATTTGTCTTTTTCTAGAAAATAGTCCATTTCATACAGATATTCAAATTTATCGGTACAAGTCAATGTAGAATTTAGTTATATATTTTAAAACCTCCTTTGCTTATCCTAAATAAATATTTTTGTTCTTTTTTAAAAGACAAAAAGATGATATCCCCTTCTGTGTGTTTCGGGAGTCAGTTTGGGGAATCAAAGCCAGAACTCAGCTCTCCCGGGCCCTCCTTTCAGTAAATGGCCCCGAGGCTCACAAGGTCATCCTCAAGTATAAGTGTAGGGAGAGCGCATCTGTTAATCCTCACATATTTATCCTACTGCATCATGATTTTAGAGTGCTTAATGACAGGATATAAAGAAGTACATGATCCTATAACAAAAATAGCTGCATGGCTCTACCAGAAGAGGAGATATTGGTGGTTACTGTTAGACTGTTAAAAATACATACTTAGGGGCGGGCCGCGGTGGCTCAGCGGGCAAAGTGCTTGCCTGCTATGCCGGAGGACCTCGGTTCGATTCCCGGCCCCAGCCCATGTAACAAAAACGGAGAAACAGAATACAATAAAACAAGAAAATGTTTAAAAATGTTTCCCTTTCTTCCTTCCTTCCTTCCTTCTCTCTGTCTTTCCTTTAAAAAAAAAAAAAAAAAAAAAATACATACTTAAAAATGCATTTTGAAGTATCACTTTTCAGACAAGCGTTCTCCTGAGAGATGCTGAAGCACCAACTTTTAAACTCTGCTCCTCAGGGGTCCTGAGGCCATGGGAGGGAACTCGGGGGATCTCAACAGCATGGGCCGGGGAGGGCACTGTGTGTTTGGGGAGAGAATTCCACGTGAGATTTTCTTTGCAATAAGGAGGCTGATAATTCTGCTGCTAATAGTAGTTAGCAAAAACATTGCGCAACATTCCTGGAGTTTGCCTTTGACTCCACGTCTTCTCCCCTTGATAATTTTTCATCTGTGAATTCTCTAGGCCAGGGACAATCAAATGGGGCCACCCTGACTCTGCCAAAGTAAACCCTCAGGAGATGTGCATCATTTATTCATTTGAGGAAACAGTGCACGCCAAAGGGCCCTACTGGAGCTTTGACCCTGGTCCCTCTGACTGGGATGCTGGAACTATTTTTCAGGGCTCAGCAAAGGAAGGAGAAACCACACTAGATGCTTTAAAACATGGACGTGGCTTTTAAAATAGACTTGTTGGCAGGGCTGGGGGAGTGGGTCTCAGCCAAGTTCATAGAACAGGTTCCCTGATGCTGGGTACTGACTCTTTAGCCCCAAGAGGGCCTTCCCTCCTGCCCCAGGCTGGAGGTGGAGAGTCAGGAGACCACTGTTGGAATGTTGGATTTCATGAAAACTTTAACATGGATATAAAGCTCACAGTTTATGTTCCCATTTTTTCATGCATCCCAATAATGTCCTTTTGAGACTTTTCTCCTCCACTATTAGATCCAATCCAGAATCATGTATTGCATTGTCTTTTTTTTAGAAGCAGTTTTATTGAGATCTATTCACACACCGTACAGTCCATCCAAAAGTAGACAATCCACGGCTCACAGTATCATCATGCAGTTGTGCGCACAACCCGGTGATCAATTTTGGAACTTTATCATTGCTCAAAAAACCAAAAGCCAAAAACAAATCTTCCCAGATCCCTCCTCCCCCCATTATTGACCCTTAGCATTGGTGTGGTACATTTGTCAACTGTTGATGAAAGAGGATTAAAATCTTGCTGTGAGGGTGGGCCACTGTGGCTCAGCAGGCAGAATTCTCGCCTGCCATGCCAGAGACCCGGGTTCGGTTCCCTCTGCCTACCCATGCAAAAAAAAAAAAAAATCTTGCTGTTAACTATAGTACATAGTTTGCAATAGGTGCATTTTCCCCTTATACCTCTCTATTATTAGCTCCTTGTAATAGTGTCATACATTTGCTCTAGCTTAGGAAAGAACTTTGTACATTTGTACAGTTAATCACAGTCTTTGTCCACCACAGGGTTCACCGTGTCACACAGTCCCATGTTTCATCCTCTAGCTTTCCTTCTAGTGGCAAACAGGACCCTAAACTTCCCCTTTCATCCCCAGTCACACCCATAATTCAGCACTGTTAATTGCACTCACTGTTATGTGCTACCATCACCTCTATCCATTTCCAAATATTTAAATTCAAACTGGCTAAACACTCTGCACAAATTAGGAATCTGCTCCCCATTCTCTAGTCCCATTCTATCTCCCGGTCAACTTTATTCTAGATTTCATGACTGTGAGTTCACACATTATAATTAGTAATTATAATTTATAATATCTGTCTTTTCGTGCCTGGCTTATTTCACTCAGCATTATACCCTCAAGTTTCATTCATGGTGTCACATGCTTCAGGCCTTCATTTTTTCTTACAGCTGAATATATTCCACCTTATGTATACACCACGTTCTGTTTATCCATTCACCAGTTAAGAGACCCTTGGGTTGCTTCCATATTATTATTGTCTCTCTCTTTTTCTTTTTTTCAATGTGGAAAGATATATACAACCTAAACTTCCCCATCTCAACCCCTCAAGCAGACCATTCACAGTCACAATATGGCAGTACTGCCACCACCATCTATTACCAGAACTTACCCTCCACCCCTCCTGCATTCACTCAGAACCGCAGCTCCTTTGAGAGTGTCATGTTACATTGGGACAGCAGGCGTAGGACAGTCCCGTACACTGGATCACAGGGGCACCTGGTTCAGTCTCGTTTGCCTCCGGTGAGGGGGAAAAGTAGCATCTGGGAGGTGGGGCAGATCTCGTCGCAGCCGTCTTCCAAAATGTACCCATCCATTCAACAGATATTTACTGAGGAACCTGTGAGTCAGGTGGGCCAGGCAGACCTTCGGCCCCATCAGATGCATGCAATTATCAAGTACACCAAGGGAAGTGATGGCTGGGAAAAGACAAGGCAAACCAGAATGGCAGAAATGGGAAGAGGCATTCCTCTGTGGCCTCTGAAAGGACCACATGGGTGGAAACCAAATCTTGGCATCCTCTTAACATCCTGCCTCAGTTTCCTCCTGAGTACCCACATCCCAGATGAAGTGAGATCCTTGTCTGTAATGCACTTAATAGGGGAATTTATGATTACTATCATGCCACAGGCTTCCATCTTTGCCCTAGGACGGGGAAGAGTTCTTTCCTGTTGCCTCCTAGTCTCAGCTTCCTCCTTTCTGTTCCCTTCCTTTTTCTTTCCTTGGGAGACCCTGTGGCAAAGACACAAAAATCTAAACTCAGGCCACCTGGCCCACTCAGCTTCTGTTTCAGCCTGTGTGAAATGCCGATTCATATGAGCACATCTACAGTTCTGGAATACCAAAAGCTTCGCAAATGGGAGGAATTTTCCTAAGTAGCAAAACCTGACCTGAACTAAGGTGATGTGACATAACCAGCACGTCTCTGGCCAGGGCTGCAGAAACAGCACTGTGCTCGATTGCAGCACCACCCCCAAACCTACCCTGCCCCCCATCTTCACCAAGGCTCTGCTGGGACATTCTGTAATTGAGGCACTGCATGACTCATAGAATCCAGATGAAATCCCGAGCAGTGCTATACAAGGCCCCAAGGGCCTGTTTTAGCCTCCTCTAAGGACTGTGCTGTGATGCTGATTGGGGCAGCACATCCCTGAGGGCAAGCGGCTCCAGGGGCCCTGTTTGCAAAGAGGACCTGGGTTCAGCACCTCTTGGGGGGCTGCACAGCTTTACCCACACAAATCCCTCATCATAGACTTGGCACCAATTAAGTCCTCCAAAATCCTAATGGCGAATGATGAGTTTAGTGACCCGCTATGCACCGGACGCTGCTCTAAGTGATATTGCATCATCTTACCTCTTTTTGTTTTTACAACAGACCCTATGAGGTAGTGCAATTATTACCTCCATTTTACAGACGAGAAAACTGACACACAAGATGGAAAACGAATTGCTCAAGATCATAGATGAGTAATGGAGACAGAATTCGAGGGTTAGCTGCTACTGTTTTCTCCTTTTTTACTTGCTTTGTAACTACTGAAAATAATCACGGAAATCCATGTTTCTTAAATACTTCCCTGAGCTACATGTCTTCAAATTTTATCCCTTTTTATTAACCCCCAAAACTATTCTGAGAAGGATGACTCAACTGTTTTCTCAGAGCTGTGGAGATCTGGAGTCACTTCCTCAACTTTACACAGTAAGTGGGACCTGCCTTTACACCCAGTTCCAACCTGTTCCAAATCCCACATGAAGTTCTTGCACCTCAGGAGGAAGTTCTGCTGGGGAAGCTGATAGTCAAGCAGCTGAATCACCCTTAACCAGAAACTTCTGGCTTGACTGAGCTCTTCTTATCTGATCCAGAACTGCACGGGTCTCCCTCCTTGACTCAGGCCCCTTGATTTATCTTTTCCTTTTCCTGGATCCTGACATGGAAACCATTGCTCAGCTCGGCTCTCGCTTTTTGAAATGACTTTTCTGTCTGGCGCAAGCAATCTTGCCTTCCTTGGGCCAAACCCTGAGTTAGCTGCAGGGAGCCTGGTGCCATCCCTGGTGTCCCCAGGTGGGTCTGGGTGACCAAATGGGACCTGCTTTCTCTGCTCTCTTTCATCTCCTGTGTTCTCTGCATTTGTACTTATTTTCTCCTTTCCTGCTCCTTTGGAAAAGGATCCAGACCCAGCTCCAGGGCGTGCCTCTCACCTCAGCTCTGGTTTTATCACAAATATTGTTGTATGTGTATGTGTGTTTGTTTTGCTTTTGCTTCCATCTTAAAATTCCCCTTGAGCTGTCTTCCCCTTATCACCCAACATAGATGCACAGATCTTCTCTCAGTGTGATCAACTGGTGTCTTCCTCTTACCCATCTCTCTCCCTCATACTAATGAAATCCTTATTTCATTAACTTCTCACTTGAATGTGATCCTATCACTCATTCTGGTCTTTCAAAGGTCACCTCATTGCCCAACCAATGGCTTCTGTCCACTTCTCTGTCAGTGCAGGAGGCTGCTAACCACTTCCCCTTGAAACTCCTGGGCTGTGACTTCTTGGCCTGGGGTGCTGTGTTTCCTCCAGCTTCTTCAACTGCTCCTTTCCACTTTTCCCTTGCTGCCTCTTCTTATATTTCTGACCTGCTTAAAAGCAGGTATTTCCCAAATCCACATTCCCGATCCTTCTCAATCTCATCTGAGGTGATGGTTTCAACTATTGCCTCTAGGTGTTTGGCTTCCAAATTGTGGCCTGGCCTGCCTTCTTTGCAGAGATCCCACTAACTTCCCAGCTGACCAACATGTGTGCCCTCCGGTGTCCTCCTTCAGGTCCAGTACCCCTTCCGGCATGCCAGGCCTCTGTGTCATCTCTGCAGTCCCAACAAACACTGCATCCTGTCCCTGGCTCAGGCTTCAGACATCAGAGTCGGTTTCACAGACCACAAACCACAATGTCTCAGCCCACGGCCAGGCATTTACCAAACCATGTAAATGCTTTTTCTGGCATTTCTTCAATCTTCTAACCTGCTTTCCATTGTCCTACTTTAGACTCATGAAATATTCTATCTCAGTTATTGTGATAGTTTCTTTTTTTTAATAAGCTCTTTAAAAAAATGTTGTTTCTCTTTATTAGAGAAGTTATGGGTTCACAGAACAGTTGTGCATAAAATACAGGGTTCCCATACACCACCCCACCACCACCATCTTTTGTTGCTGTGGAATATTTGTTACGATTGATGATAGCACCTTTTTATAATTGTGCTGCTGATCAAAGTCTGTGGTTTAACTTAGGGGTCACAGTTTGCATACTGTAGATCCATGGATTAAAAAAATTATTCTGTTACTATATGTACAATCTAGCACTTCCCCCTTTTAATTATGGTCAGATACATATTTTGGTTCTGTTCATTGTGTTCACAAAGCTGTGCTATCATCCAGCATCCTTTACCAAAACATTTCCCTCATTCGTGCTGGTTTGAAAGAATGTATGTCCCCTAGAAAAGCCATGTTTTAATCAAAATCCCATTTCATAAAGGCAGAATAAACCCTAATCAATACTGTATGTAATTAGATCATCTCCCTGGAGATGTAACCCAATCAAGAGTGGTTGTTAAACTGGATTAGGGGGAGATGTGTCTCCACCCATTTGGGTGGGTCTTGATTAGTTTCTGAAGTCCTATAAAAGAGAAAACATTTTGGAGAATGGGAGATTCGAAGAGAGCAGAGAATGCTGCAGCATCACAAAGCAGAGAGTCCACGAGCCAGCGACCTTTGGAGATGAAGAAGAAAAATGCCTCCCGGGGAGCTTCATGAAACAGGAAGCCAGGAGAGAAAGCTAGCAGATGATGCTGTGTTCACCATATGCCCTTCCAGATGAGAGAGAAGCCCTGACCGTGTTTGCCATGTGCCTTCTCACTTGAGAGAGAAACCCTAAACTTCATCGGCTTTCTTGAACCAAACTATTTTTCCCTGGATGTATACCTCAGATTGGATATTCTATAGACTTGTTTTAATTGGGACATTTTCTCGGCCTTAGAAGTGTAAACTAGCAAATCATTAAATTCCCCTCTTTAAAAGCCATTTTGTTTCTGGTATATTGCATTCCAGCAGCTAGCAAACTAGAACACTCATTCCAGATAAGAACGCTGTACAGTTTAAGCCTTAACTTCTCATTTCCTATCCCCACCCTGTTCCCTGGTAACCTATATTCTAGATTCTGGCTTTATGTGTTTGCTTATTTTGTTTCAAATCAGTGAACTCGTACCATGTTTGTCCTTTTATATCTGGTGTACCTCACTCATCATTATGTCTTCAAGGTTCATCCATGTTGTCGCAGGTATCAGGACTTCATTCTTTTTTGCAGCTAAATAATATTCCATTATATGCATATATCATGTTCTGTTAATCCATTCATTGGTTAATGGACATGTGGGTTGCTTCCACCCTTTGGCAGTTGAGAATAATGCCACTATGAACATGGGTGTGCAAATATCTGTTTGAGCTCCTGCTTTTGATTCTTCTGCATATATTCTTTTGCAAATATCTCTTTGAGCCCCTGCTTTTGATTCCAAACAGTAGTGGAATTGCCAGGTCATATGGTAATTCTATACTTAGTTTTCTGAGGAACTACCAAACTGTCTTCCACAGCAGCTGTACTGTTTTACATTCCCGCCAGCAATGAATGAGTATTTCCAGTTCTCCACATCCTCTCCAACACTTATTTTCCTTTCTTTTTTTCAATAGCAGCAATTCCCATGGGTGTGGAATGATATCTCATTGTGGCTTCGATTTCCCTAATGACTAATGATGTTAAACATCTTTTCATGTGCTTTCTGGCCATTTGTGTATCTTCTTTGAAGAGATATCTGCTCAAGTATTTTGCCACTTCCCATATTTTAATGGGGTTGTTTGTCTTTTCGTTAAGTTGAAGTATTTCTTTATAAATACTAGATATTAACCCTTTATCAGATATGTAGTTTCCAAATATTTTCTTCCATTGGGTAGGTTGTCTTTTACTTTCAGGATAAAGTCCTTTGAGGAACAAAAGTTTTTTGTTTGGATGAGGTCCCATTTATTTTTTTCTTTGTTGCTTATGCTTTGAGTGTAAAATATAAGAAACCATTGCCTAACACAAAGTCATGAAGATGACTTCAAGGCATTTGATAGCTCTTGCTCTTATATTTAAGTTTTTGATCCATTTTGAGTTGACTTTTGTATATGGTGTGAGGTAGGGGTACTCCTCTTTTTTTGCAAATGGAGATCCAGTTTTCCCAGTACCATTTATTGAAGGGACTTTTCATTCACAATTGAGTGGTCTTTGCCACCTTGCCAAAAATCAGTTGGTCATAAATGTGAGGGTTGATTTCTGAGCTCTCAGTTTGATTCCATTGATCTATGTCTGTCCTTCTGCCAGCATCATGCTTTCTTGATTATTGTGGCTTTGTAATAAGTTTTAAGATCAGGAAGAGTGAGTCCTCCAACTTCGTTTTTCTTTTTCAAGATGGCTTTAACTATTTGAGGCCCCTTTATTTCCATATAAATTTGATGACTGGCTTTTCTATTTCTGCAAAGAAGTTTGTTGGAATTTTGATTGGGATTACCTTGAGTCTATAAATTGCATTGGGTATTATTGACATCTTAATGATATTTAGTCTTTCAATCCATGAATACATATATATCCTTCCATTTATTTAGGCCTTCTTTAATTTTTTTTAGCAATGTTTTGTAGTTTTTCTGTTTACAAGTCCTTTATGTCCTTGGTTAGATTTATTCCTCGATATTTGATTCATTTAGTTGCTATTGTGAATGTATTTTTTCTTGATTTCTTCTGATTGTTCACTGCTTATATATAGAAACACTACTGATTTTTGGGTTTTGAGTTTGTACCCAGCCACTTTGCTGATATCATTTGTTAACACTAGAATTTTAATCAACTTTTTTTTTAATAATTTCAAATTTACAATACAGTTGCAGAAATAATGCAAACCCCATACAGAGAACTCTAACATATTCTGCCCCTCCCCCACATATCTAGATCCCCCAGTTTTAACACTTTGTCACATTTACTGTATCATTCTACCAATATATCAATCTCTCTGTTTCTCTCTGTTTTGGTCAGGGTTCCCTAGAGAAACAGAACCAAGAAGAGAAATCTGTAAGTGTGAGATTTATAAAAGTGTCTCACACAGCTGTGGGGACACAAGCATCTAAGAACCATAGGGCAGGCTGAAGCAGGGCGACTCCCATGAAGGATCTCAAAGAACTACACAGAGAGGCTCACTGGCTTAAGAAGCAGTGAAAATTCTCTCTCCTCCCTTAAAAGTCTTCAGCTGATTGGATCAAATCCAGCTAATTGGATTATCTCATTTGTGGAAGAGACATCCTTATTGACAGTAGATGTAATCAGCCACAGATGCAATCAACTGACGATTGATTTAATAAACAAGCCTTCTAGTTTCTCAACCAGCCATGAAATATCCTTGCAGTAACATTAGGCCAGTGCTAAACTGACCAGACAACTGAGCACCATCACCTGGCTAAGTTGACACCTGTACCCAACCATCACAGTCCACCCCTTGTCAACTTGGCAGCTATACACTTCACCTTAAACCATACTTAATCTCTACACAATAAACAGACATATGTTTCACCTAACAATACTCAACTGTCCTGTGTACAAACAGAAATGCACCAGAACGCTCCAGAAAAGGGTGCAAGTCCGTAGGTGACATTCACTCTTAAACTTGATATCCTATAACTTAAATACTGTAACATGAACAATTCAACTTATGTTATATGATGAGAAGAAAATAAGATATTTGCTTTATGTATAAATACAAACATAAAACCAAACAAGAAGGAAATATTCATACCATCACAGTCCTTGTTTCTGTAACTGGTCATGTGGTCATAGTTCATATTTATCACTACCTTCTTCCACTACCCATTCCATATTCCCCTTCCTCTCAGCAAGCACTTCAGCTGCCATGGTTCTTTGCCTGGTGGGGTGATCCAAACCTTCATTCCTGAAGTTTCCGGGCCAGTGGTAGTCCTGCCTGGATTGGGTTGTTGCAGTTTTCAATTGACTTTACTCACAGGGCATGGTATTACTAAGAGATGTCCTAGGGGAGCTCCTGTATTCCAGGGAAATTCTCCTTTACCTTCATTGTGTAGTTGCAGTCCTATTTCCCCTTGAGAGTCAGGATCAGTCACCCCAGTCAGTACAATAATCCCCTTCCTTGTCTGTTGCTTTAGAGACATGAAAAGCCCAAAGTGGCCACCTGGCAGTTTTAACTTCCAGTTCAATGGAATCATTGTTGTGTCTCCTGGTAGGATCACTCCTCCTTCTGGAACTAAGACCTGTAGACCATCAGAGCTTAAGGTTTCAGGGACAGTAAGTAAACATTTTTATAGTGGATCACCAGGGTAATAATGAATGGTACCACTCCCATTTCCACCCCTTGATTCCTGGACCTTTGAACCCTGGCTGTGGGATAAACAGCACCATAGAGTGGATGCTGATTTAGAGCAAACACAGCCTCCTGGAGACCATTGCCCAAGCCATATTGCCACCTAGTTGGTGCCATAGTTGGGTCTTAAAAAGGCCATTAGAAAATGGGGAAAAAAAGAAGCCATCCCACCATTCTATCAACCCAGCTGCCTCTGGATAATGGTGGCCATGATAAAACCAGAGAATTCCATGCAGTCCATTCCTGCATTTTATTTCCTGTGATGTTGGTTCCTTGATCAGAAGCAATGCTGTGCATAATACCATGATGTTGGATAAGGCATTCTGTAGTCCAAGGATGGTAGTTTTGCTGGAAGCATTGCATGCAGGGAAGGCACACCCATATCTGAGTATGCATCTATTCCAGTTACAACAAATCACTACCTCTTCCACGATAGAAATGGTTCAATGTAATCAACCTGCCACCAGATAGCAAACTGATCATCTTGGGGAATGGTGCCATATCAGGGACTGAGGGTGGGTCTCTGCTGCTGGTAGATTGGACACTCAACAGTGACTGTAGCCAGGTTGGCCTTGGTGAGTAGAAGTCCATGTTGCTGAACCCATGCATAACCTCAATCCCCAGCACCATGCCCACTTTGTTCAGGAGCTCATTGGGCAGTGGCAAGAGTGGATGGGGAAACAGGATGACTTGTACTCACAAAACGGGTCATTTTGTCAACTAGATTATTAAAACCTTCCTCTCCTGAAGTTACCCTCTGGTGAGTATTCACATGGGACACAAATATCTTCATGCTTTTTTCCCGTTCAGAAAAGTCTATCCACATACCTCTTCTTTAGACCACTTTGTTGCCAATTTTCCCATCATGCCCCTTCCAAGCTCCTAACCATCCAGCCAAACCATTAGCAACAGCCCATGAGTCAGCATACAAACACACCTCTGGACAGTTCTCCTTCCAAGCAAAATGAATAGCCAGGTGCACTGCTCAAAGTTCTGCCCACTGGGAAGTGTTCCTTTCACCACTGCCCTTCAAGGACATCCCAGAAAGGGACTGTAGTGTTGTAGCTGTCTACTTTCAGGTGGTTTCTGCATATCATGCAGAACCATCTGTTGACCAGGCCAGTGTTTTCTCTTCCTCAGTCAACTGAATATAAGGAACTCCCAAGAGGCCATAAATCCGGGTTGGGAAAGAGAAGATAATGTGGCAGGAGAGGACACCATGAGGGACAGTTCCTCATATAACTTACTTGTGCCTTCAGGACCTGCTCGAGCCCTATCTCTTACAGCTGCATAATATCCCATCATATGTATATACAGCAGCTTGTTTAGCCACTCCTCTGTTGATGGACATTTTGGCTGTTTCCATCTCTTGGCAATTGTAAATAATGCTGCTATAAACACTGGTGTGCAAATGTCCGCTTGTGTCCTTGCCCTCATGTCTTCTGAGTAGATACCTAGCAATGGTATTGCTGGGTCATATGGAAGTTCTATACTTAGCTTCCTGAGGGACCACCAAACTGCCTTCCACAGTGGTTGTACCATATAACATTCCCACCAACAGTGGATAAATGTGCCTCTTTCTCCACATCCTTTCCAGCATTCATCATTTCCTGTTTTAATGATAACAGCCATTCTGGTGGGTATGAGATGATATCTCATTGTGGTTTTGATTTGCATTTCCCTAATAGCCAGGAAAGTTGAGCATCTTTTCATGTGCCTTTTAGCCATCTGTATTTCCTCTTCTGAGAAGTGTCTGTTCATGTCTTTTGCCCATTTTGTAATTGGGTTGTCTCTCTTTTTGTTGTTGAGTTGAACAATCTCTTTATATATTCTGGATACTGGATCTTTATCTGACATATTGTTTCCAAATATTGTCTCCCATTGTGTAGGCTATCTTTTTACTTTCTTGAGAAAGTTCTGTGATGCATAAAAGTGTTTAATTTTGAGGAGTTTCCATTTACTTCTTTCTTTCTTCAATACTCATGCTAGGTCTAGGAAACTGCTTCCTAGTACAAGATTTATAAGATATTTCCCTACATTTTCTTCTAAAAGTTTTATGGTTTTAGGTATAATGTTTAAGTCTTTGATCCATTTTGAATTAATTTTTGTATGGAGTGTGAGATATGGATCCTCTTTCATTCTTTTGCATATGGATATCCAGTTCTCTAGGCACCATTAATTGAAGAGACTATTCTGTCCCAGGTGAGTTGGCTTGACTGCCTTATCAAAGATCAATTGTGCATAGATGAGAGGGTCTATATCTGAACACTCTATTGAATTCCATTGGTCAATATATGTATCTTTATGCCAGTACCATACTACTTTGATCACTGTAGCTTCGTAATACGCATTAAAGTCAGGTAGTGTGAGATCTCTGACTTTGTTTCTTTCTCAGGACATTTTTTTTAGCTATTCAGGGCACCCTACCCTTTCATATAAATTTGGTTATTGGTTTTTCTATTTCTGAAAAGTGAGTATTTGGGATTTTAATTGGTATTGCATTGAATCTGTAAATCAGTTTAGGTAGATTTAACATCTTAACTATATTTAGTCTTCCAATCCATGAACATGGTATGCCCATCCATAAATAGGTCTTCTGTGATTTCTTTTGATAATTTGTTTTAGTTTTCTTTGTATAGGTTTTTTGTATCTTCAGTTAAATTTATTCCTAAATATTTTATTCTTTTGATTGCAATTGTAAATGGAATTTTTTTCTTGATATCCCCCCTCAGATTGTTAATTACTAGTGTATAAAACACTACAGATTTTTGAGTGTTGATCTTGTAACCTGTCGCTTTGCTGTACTCATTTATTAGCTCTAGTAGTTTTGCTGAAGATTTTTTTGGGTTTTTAACATGTAGTATCATATCATCTGCAAATAGTAAGTTTTACTTCTTTCTTTCCATTTTGATGCCTTGTATTTCTTTTTCTTGTCTAATTACTCTGGCTAGAACTTCCAACACAGTGTTGAATAACAATGGTGATAGTGGACATCCTTGTCTTGTTTCGAGCCCTATCTCTTATATACAATTTCCCATTTTATGATAAAGTGCAGCTTGTGCACACCCAACTTTATGGCTTGGTGGGTCAGACAACACCCAGCTCATGATAGGCAACTCAGGTCTCACGTTAACTTGATGGCCCATGGCTAAGCATTCAATCTCTACTAAGGCTCAATAGTAGGTCAGAAGATGCTTCTCAAAAGGAGCAGAGGAGCGTAAGCCTTTACTCCAAAATCCTAAGAGCTTGCATTGTTCAAAGGATAGGGATAGAAGGGAACTTTCTGAACATAATAAAGGGAATATATGAAAAACTCACACCTAGCATCATCTTAAATGGGGAAAGACTGAAAGCTTTCCTCTAAGATCAGGAATATATGAAAAACTCACACCTAGCATCATCTTAAATGGGGAAAGACTGAAAGCTTTCCTCTAAGATCAGGAATGAGACAAGGATGCCCACTGTCACCATTGTTATTCAACATTGTGCTGGAAGTTCTAGCCAGAACAATTAGACAAGAGAAAGTAGTAAAAGACATCCAAATTGGTAAGAAAGAAGTAAAACTCACTGTTTGTAAGGAAGAAGTGAAACTCTCACTGTTTGTAGATGATATGACACTATATGTTAAAAATCCTTAAAAAATCTATAGCAAAGTTGCTAGAGCTAATAAATGAGTACAGCAAAGTGTCAGGGTACAAGATTAACACTCCAAAATCAGTAGTGTTTCTGTATACTAGTAATGAGAAATCTAAGGAGGAAATCAAGAAAAAAATTCCATTTACAATAGCAACCAAAAGAATAAAATATTTAGGAATAAATTTAACTAAGGATACAAAAGACCTATACACAGAAAACTATAGGAAATTGCTAAAAGAAATGAAAGACCTAAATAAATGGAAGGACATACTGTGTTCATGGATTGGAAGACTAAATATAGTTAAGATGTTAAATCTACCTAAACTGATTTACAGATTCAATGCAATACCAATTAAAATCCCAAATACTTACTTTTCAGAAATAGAAAAACCAATAACCAAATTTATTTGCAAGGGCGGAGTGCCCCAAATAGCTAAAAATATCTTGAGAAAGAAAAATGAAATGGAGTGTCTCACACTATCTGACTTTAAAGCATATTACAAAGCTACAGTGGTCAAAACAGCATAGTACTGGCAGAAAGATAGATATACTGACCAACGGAATCAAATTAAGTATTCAGAAATAGACCATCTCCTTTCTAAATAATTGATCTTTGATAAGTTAGTCAAGCCAACTCAACTGGGAGAGAGCAGCCTCTTCAATAAATGGTGTTTGGAGAACTGGGTATCCATATACAAAAAAATGAAAGAGGATCCATAGCTGACACACTACACAAAAATGAACTCAAAATGGCTCAAAGACTTAAACATTAGAGCAAAGACCACAAAACTATTAGAAAAAAATGTAGGGAAATATCTTATAGATCTTGTGATGGAAGTGGTTGCTTAGACCTTACACCCAAAGCACGAGCAATGAAAAGACAAATAGATAAATGAGATCTCCTCAAAATTAAATACTTTTGTGCATCGAAGAACTTTATCAGGAAAGTAGAAAGGCAGCCTATGCAATGGGAGACAATATTTGGAAAGCACATATCAGATAACAGTTTAATATCCAGAATATATAAAGAGATGCTACAACTCGACAACAGAAAGACAAACAACCCAATTAAAAATTGGACAAAGGATATGAACAGACACTTTTCAGAAAAGCAAATGAAAATGGCTAAAAGGCCCATCAACCTCACTGGTTATTAGGGAAATGCAAATCAAAACCACAATGAGATATCATCTGACACCCACTAGAATGGCCACTATCAAAAAAAACAAACACACACAAAAATCAATCAAACAAACAAACAAACAAAAACAACAGAAAATGACAAGTGCTGGAGTGGGTGCAAAGGAAGAGGTGCACTAAAGGCCTGCATTGTGATTCTCCTACAGGGGTCTGCCAAAGCATCTCTATTTGCCACTGACACTTTAGCACCATTGGATCTGCTGGATCATATAGCCCTAATGTGGTAAAGCAGCTTGCACAGCAGCCTGTACCTGTCGTAGAGCCCTTCTTATTCTGGCCACCCCTCAAAAGTAGTAGCTCTTCTAGTCACTCTGTAAATGGACTGAAGTAGCACACCAAATTAAGAATATGTTGTCTCCAAAATCTAATAAGCCAATTAGGCATTGTGCCTCTTTTTTGGTCATAGGAGGGTCTAGATGCAACAGCTTATCCTTCACCTTAGAGGGGATGACTTGACGTACCCCACACTACTAGATAGCTAGAAATTTCACTGAGGTGGAAGGCCCCTGTACTTTTGTTGCATTTATTTCCCATCTCCTGACATGCAGATGCCTAACCAATAAGTCTAAAGTAGTTGCTACTTCTTGCTATTAGGTCCAATCAACATGATATCATCAATATACTGGACAAGCGTGATGTCTTGTGAAAGAAAGAAATGATCAGGGTCCCTGCGGGCAAGATTATGATAGACGGCTAAAGAGTTTATACATCCTTGAGGAAGGACAGTAAAGGGATACTGCTGGCCCTGCCAGGTAAAAGAAAATTTTCTGCTGGTCATTACTAACAGCTATTGAGAAAAAAAAGCATTTGCCAGATCAGTAGCTTCATAGCAGATATGAGGGAATGTGTTGATTTGCTTAAGCAATGATACCACATCTGGAAAAGCAGCTGCAATTGGATCACCACCTGGTTAAGTTTACAATAATCCACTGTCATCCTCCAAGACACAAGCCACATAGGAGAGTTGAATGGGGATGTGGTGGGAATCACCACCTCTGCAACTTTCAAATCCTTAAGAGTGGCACTAATCTCTGCAATCCCTCCAGGAATCCAGTATTGCTTCTGATTTACTATTTTTCTGGGTAAGGGCAATTCTAATGGCTTTTACTTGGCCTTTCCTATCACAATAGCCCTCATTCCACAAGTAAGGAAACCAGTGTGGGGATTCTGAGTATGTCAATTCCAATTATGCATTCTAGAACTGGGGAAATAATCACAGAATGGATACAGGGACCCACTGGACCACTGTGAGATGAACCTGAGCTAAAACTCCATCGATTACTTGACCTCCATAAGCCCCTACTCTGTCTGTTGGACCAGAATGACATTTTGGGTCTCCTGGAACTAGTATCACTTCTGAGGAAATGTCTAGTAATCTGCAAAATATCTGATCATTTATTTTTTCCTAGTGCACAGTCATCCTGGTAAAAGGCCATAGGTCTCCTTGGGGAAGGCTGGGAGGAAGGTTGACAGCGTAAATTTTGGAGAATGTAACAGGTTCCTTCCCTCTGTGTATCTGTAAGGGGCTCTAGGTCTGTAATAGTCTCAAGTCTGGGAAGTGGTTAAGGAACCGTGACTATCTGTTTTTGTAATTCACATTAGACTTCTGTTAATGTGACCTAGAACTCTTCTGTTTATACAGCTCAAACAAGAATTTAGTAGATCAACCATCTATTTTACTTCTAGGTACCCCACGATCTACGTCAACACCCTAAGTCTCTGTGAGTCAGATTATTTTGACTGCTGCTTTGAGTCTGCTGTCCTTTATGGTAGCCACACCTTGTCTGTGGTGATTGTTGCCACACAGCTTCTGCCAACTCGGGATCTGGTCATCCCCATTGTGTTTAAAGATTCCAGCTCAGTGACAGTAGTTCCTACAGTAATATCTGACCTACAAAGAAGGGCAACTACAGAGCTCTTCAGGGATGATGAAGCTGATCTCACAAATTTATTCCTCAATGTCCTGGTAAAGGGTGTGTCCTCTGTACATTCCTAGGGTATTTGAGCAGGTCTTCATGATAAATCCACTCTAACATTCAGATCTCTCTAAGCCTTTTGATCCCCTCATCTACATTATACCAGGGCAGTTCAAATCCTTAAGTCTTCAGGTAATGTCGGTCACCTTTTAATCCATGTGTCAGCCAACCACACAAACAAACTGTTAATGCCCTTTCTAATCCTTTAAGCTACAATACTGAATGTAGAATCTCTGCTTAGTGAGCCCATATCAATAAAGTCAGCTTGATCCAACTTTATATCCCTTACACCATTATCCCACACCCTTTATATCCATACCCACATATATTCCCTGACTTCTGTCTACATAGATTGAAAACTCATGCAGTTCTTTTGGAGTATAGTTTACCTCCTCATGGGTTCACACTTTGTACCTCACCTTTAGGGGCCTGTTGGGACTTTATTTATAGGTCTTGAGGAAAAAAGGGGACTGGGGATGGGTCATAAAAAAATTGGAAGTGTTTTTCAAGCCAATTACCTCAGGGCATTTTGTTGTACTTTCATCTTGTGAAATAGGATTAATTATTCTGACAGAAGAGTTAGGGCTGTTTCTGCAGGGGAGGTGGTTACAGGTTTAGCAGGCACTGAAAGGTTAATCTCTATGGTGGACATTGGATGGTAGACTCCTCAGGGTAGAGTGGAGGCCAGGGAGCTCTTTCCTCAAGGCAGGCTGAGGTCAGAAAGCTCTTTCCTCAGGACAGGCTGGTGGTTGGGTAGCTATGTTTTCAGGACAGATCATTACAGATCTATATAGCAAATCCAGTGTCTCCATGTCCCCACTGCCATCATTATCAACCCATATGTCCCCATCCAAATATTCAGGATCCCATTCTTTTCTAATCAAATGTATTTAGTTGTGACTATCTCTTTAGTCTCTCTCTCTCTCTTTTTTATTTTTCAATTGTGGTAATACTTACTTTAACCGTAGACACCCTGCAAGTTTGAAAATTTAGTTTGTGTTGTAGATCTGCTACTCACACAATGACACACTGGGTCTGGTTTTCAGAGATCTCAAGTCTGTGACCACAGGAAATAAAATTTTCTTTCAGAGCACATAGAAAGTTTTACATCTTTCATACAGCATTTAACTTGCAAATTTGAACCTTCAGCTCATCTCTTTCCCTCATAACTGTATCCAGCATATCTAAGAACAATCAGCCAAAATTATTATATCTCTTAATTCCACAAAACTCCATGAAAGTGTCAAAAACACTCTCACCCAGAGCCTTGCTTTGTATAGCATACAATGAGCAGAATCAAATTGTGATGTTTTGTGTATCTCTATTGCCAACTCATGCCATGGACTGTCAGTGCCATCTTGATTATTGCAAATAGAGTCATTAATGCCTTTGAGTCTAATCAGAGTAGAAAACCAATTGCAAAACCCCATTTTTATGATTCTGCTTCTCAGGAACCACTCCCAGTGCCAAACTGTATTAGACAGGATTCTTTAGAGAAACAATCAACAGGAGATATTTACGAATAGGAGATTTATAAAAGTGTCTCACACAACCATGGGGACACAAGAGTCCAAAATCCATAGGGCAGGCTGTGAGGTTGACAACTCCAATGAAGGGTATCAACGAACTACATGGGAGAGACTTGTCAGCTAAAGAAACAGTGAAAATTCTCTTTTCTCCCGTAAAAATTAACTTAAATGATTAGATCAAATTCAATGGATTGGATTCTCTTGTTTGTGGAAGACACATTCTTCTTTGATTGTAGATGTAATCAGTCACATATGCAATCAACTGACTGAAGATTTAATTAACCAGCTTTCTGGTTTATCAATCAACCATGAAATAGCCTTGCAATGATGGTTAGGCCAGTGTTTGACTGCCCAGACAACTGGTCACCATTACCTGGCCAAGTTGACACCTAAACCCGATCATCACAATCTCTAACTATTATCTGTCAATGTATCTATTTTCTAAACATATGAGAGTAGGCTGCACACTGCTCCTTGGACATAATACTCCCATGTACATTTCCCAAGAACAAGAATATTTCACTTAACTAACCACCTTATGACAGTTATCAAGTTCAAGAAATTTAACATTAATATAAAACCCACAGTATACTCCAATTTTTTCATATGTCCCAATAATGTCCTTTTCTCCTCCAATCCAGGATCCAGCCCAAGATCATGTATTGCATTTAGTTGTCATTATCTCTTTAGTCTCTCCCTCTCTTTAAAAAAAAATTTTTTTTTCAATTGTGGTAGTAAATGTACAAGATAAACTTTCCCTTCTCAGCCACTGCCAAGCAGACTATTTAGCGGGGTTCATCACATTCACAATGTCATGCAACCATCACCACCTCCCACTATGAGAATTTTCCCATATCATGATAGTTTCTTAGTGGTCTCTTTGAATTTTGTCTTTGGCCCCCAAATCCATTATTGAATACTACAAATAACAGTGAATCTGCCAAGGTGCAGCTCAGATCAGATCATTTCCTCAAATACTTCTGTGGTTCCCATTGCAACTTAAATGCAATTCCAACTCCTTAAGCTGTCATGAAAGCCCACCCTCATCTGGGCTCTGCCTCCAGCTGGGTCGCTGGCTGTTAGTGCTGCTCCTGTCCTCCCCAGTTCTTTAGTGCTTCTCCACATGAAGGCCATCCCATTTTCTCCTTCTCTACCTGGCCAGGTACCACCTGCCCTCCCATTGCTCCAAATAATGCCATGGCACTTCCCCAGTGGGAAGAAGAGCTCTGTCTTCTGAGTATTGTAGAGTTTGGGGCAGCAATTTAGCCTATGAGTTAAGGTCAAATAGTGTTCATCAGAGATTGTACCTTTTATTTTGCATGAAACACCATCAATCTAGTATTAAGTTGTCTTTTTTTCCCCCTGTTCACTCAGAATTGTAGCTGAAGATCAAGAAATGAATTAGCTATTAACTTGAATTTCAGGAAATAAGGGAAAGTCAAATGGTAGCTACTTCAATCCTATTCTGTGAGGTTTTTTGTTGCTGATGTTATCCTGTATGGCAGGGTCACAGTTCATTCTTTTTTCCATGTGAGTATCCCATTACTGCAGCACCATTTGTTGCATCTTTGTTTGTTTGTTTGTTTTGTACTAATTGGTACTAATTCCTTCTTAAATGTTTGATAGAATTCACATGTGAAGCCATCTGGTCCTGGACTTTTCTTTTATGGGAGCTTCTTAATAACTGACTCAATTTCTTTGCTTATGATTGGTTTGTTGAGGTCATCTATTTCTTCTTGAGTTGATGTTGGTTGTTCATGCCTTTCTAGGACGTTGTCCATTTCATCTGCATTTTTGAGTTTACTAGCATAAAGTTGTTCATAGTATCCTCTCATTACATCCTTTATTTCTGCAGGGGCAGTGGTTATTTCTCCTCTTCATATCTGATTTTATTTATTTGTATCCTCTCTCTTCTTCTTTCTGTCAACCTTGCTAAGAGTCCATCAACTTATTGATTTTCTTATAGAACCAACTTCTGGTTTTGTTGATTTTCCCAATTATTTTCATGTTCTCAATTTCATTTGAGGTCATCTAATCTTCGTCATTTCTTTCTTTTTGTTTGTTTTGGAGTTAGTTTGCTGTTCTTTCTCTAGTTCTTCCAAGTGAGCAGTTAATTCCTCAATTTTTGCTCTTTCTTCTTTTTTTAATATAGCCATTTAGGGCAATACATTTCCCTCTTAGCACTGCCTTTGCTGCATCCTATAAATTTTGATATGCTGTGTTTTCATTTTTATTTGCCTCAAGATATTTACTGATTTATCTTGTAATTTATTCCTTGAGCCACTGGTTGTTTAAGAGTGTGTTGTTGAGCCTCCACGTATCTGTGAATTTTCTGGGACTCTGCCTTTTTATTGATTTCCAACATCATTCCTTTATGATCTGAGAAAGTGTTTTGTATGATTTCAATCTTTTTAAATGTATTGAGACTTGTTTTGTGACCCAGCATATGGTCTATCCTTGAGAATGATCCATAAGCACTTGAGAAAAAGGTGTATCCTGCTGTTGTGGGGTGTAATGTTCTATACACATTGCTAAGTCTAGTTCATTTATTATATTATTTGAATTCTCTATTTCTTTATTGATCTGCTGTCTAGATGTTCTGTCCATTGATGAGAAAAGGGAATTGAAGTCTCCAAATATAATGGTAGATGTGTCTATTTCTCTTTTCAGTATTTGCCTCATGTTTTGGAGCATTCTGACTTTGTGCATAAATATTTATGATTGTTATATCTTCTTGCTGAATTGTTCCTTTTATTAATAGTGTCCTTCTTCATCTTTTAAATTGTTTTACATTTGAAGTCTAATTTGTTGGATATTCGTTTATCTACTTTTGCTTTTTTCTAATAGTTGTTTGCATGAAATATCTTTTCCCAACCTTTCTCTTTCAACCTATGTTTGTCCTTGGGTCTAAAATGCATCTCCTGTAGACAGCATATAGATGTTTTTTTAATCCATTCTGCTGGTCTATGTCTTTTGATTGGGGAGTTGAATCCATGAACATTTAGTGTTTTTACTGTTATGGGAAGTTCTTTCTTCTACCATTTTGCCTTTTGGATTTTATATACGTCATACCTAATTTTTCTTCTTTTTACCTTTACTGATAGTCCTCATTTGTATCACTCTTTTCCATACCTCTGTCTCCTGTCTTTTCCTATCTGTTTCTAGTGCTCCCTTTAGTATTTCTTGCAGAGCTGATCTCTTAGTCACAAATTCTCTCATTGACTTTTTTGCCTGAAAATATTTTAATTTTCCCCTCATTTTTGAAGGACAATTTGCTGGATATAGAATTCTTGGTTGGCAGTTTTAATCTTTTATATCTCAAATATATTATACCACTTTCTTCTCACCTCCATGGTTTCTGCTGAGAAATCTATACATAGTCTTATTGGGCTTCTCTTGCATGTGATGGGTTGCTTTTCTCTTGCTGCTTTCAAAATTCCTTCTCTTTGACCTCTGACATTCTGATTATTAAATGTCTTGGAGTACATCTATTTGGATCTATTCTGTTTGGGGTATGCTGCACTTCTTGGGATCTGTAATTTTAAGTCTTTCTTAAGAGTTGGGAAATTTTCATTGATAATTTCCTCCATTAGTTTTTCTCCTCCTTTTCCCTTCTCTTCTCCTTCTGGGACACCCACAGCATGTATATTCATGCGCTTCATGTTGCCATTCAATTCCCTGAGTCCCTGCTCATATTTTCCCCTTCTTTTCCCTATATTTTCATTTGCTTGTTGGATTTCAGGTGTCCCATCCACCAGTTCACTAATGCTATCTTCTCCCTCTTGAAATCTGACATTGTAGGTTTCCATTGCTTTTTTCATCTCTTCTACTGTGTCTTTTGTTCCCATAAGTGCCATGATTTGTTTTTTTCAGACTTTCTATTTCTTACTTTTGTTCATTTCTTCCCTTCTTTATATACTCCCTCAATTCATTGATTTGATTTTTGATGAGATTTTCCATGCCTGTTCTAACATCCTGAATTAATTGTTTCAACTCCTGTATCTCATTTGAATTGCTGGTTTGTTCCTTTGACTGGGCCATATCTTTAATTTTCCTAGTATGATTTGTTATTTTTTGCTGGCATCTAGACATTTAATTTTCTTAATTAATTTATTCTGGAGATTGTTTTCACTTTGTTTTACCTAGGATTTTCTTGCTGGATGACTTTGTTTTCTATCTGTTCTTTGACATTCAGTTCAGCTTATTCTGGACCTCTAACTTTTATTTTGTTTAACAGATCAGATTTTTCAGTTCTTGTTTTCTTGTTTGTTGTCCTGCCTATATGGTGCCTTTTTTTTCCCTTAAGAGGATCTACTTAGGTATTATAAACCCCAGTTAGATTTTCCCAGACCAAACTGGCTTCCTCTCAGGAGGTTAAAGTCACTTGCATCAGTTTTCCCTGAGGGTGAGACCTAGCAGCTTGAAATACTTTCCTATGAAGCCTCTAGACTCTGTTTTTGTCCTATCCTGCCCAGTGTGTGGTGCTTGTCTGCCTGCAAGTCCCACCAGCATAAAGTGATGTGGTACCTTTAACTTCAGCAGACTCTCCTTGCTGGGGGTGTGATTGAGACAGAGGAGAGGTTGAGGGTGGCTTTATCCACTTCAGTTTTCCAGACTCGGGGGTCTGAATTCCTTAAGGGAGGGATTTTACCTGAGCTGGGCCCCACCCCTGTCCTGGGGAAGGCACAGCCTCCAAACAAGCTTAATTCTGCCCTTGCCTGAGGCAGTTGGAACCTGAGAAGCCTTGCAGTTGTATCCAAAGAGCAGTCAAGCCATAGAAACACAGCCACAAAAGAGAAAAGAAAAAAAATCTTTTTCAGAGCAGGATTCCATTTCTTGGGTTTGCTGATCAAGAGCTTAAGTTGGTACATTGCTCTATCTCCATGTGCCCCCTCCTTTCTTTCAGGGCCTAGACACTTTCAAGTATTTTGTGCCATCCGCTCCAAAAAAAAAAAAACAAAACCTGTGTTTATTTTTTCTTTTCTTTTTCTGTCAACGCTGCCCCCTCTGCACTTGGGCAAAACCCAACAACGTAGCAAACTCACTGCCCTCCCCCTGTCTACGTGGGACATGACTCCCAGGGGTGTGGATGTTCCTGGCAACATGAGACAGAAATCTGGGAATGAGCTGAGACTCAGCATCAAGGGATTGAGAAAACCTTCTCGACCAAAAAGGGGAAGAGAGAAATGAGACAAAATAAAGTGTCAATGGCTAAGAGATTCCAAACGGAGTCGAGAGGTTATCCTGAAGGTTATTGTTATGCATTAAGTAGATATCGTCTTGTTAGTCAAGATGTAATGGAGAGGCTGGAGGGAACTGCCTGAAAATGTAGAGCTGTGTTCCAGTAGCCATGTTTCTTGAAGATGATTGTATAATGACATAGCTTTCATAATGTGACTGTGTGATTGTGCAAACCTTGTGTCTGATGCTCCTTTTATCTACCTTATCAACAGATGAGCAAAACATGTGGAATAAAATAAATAATGGGGAAAAATGTTACAATAAATTTAGATTGAAATGCTAGTGATCAATGAAAGGGAGTGGTAAGGGGTATGGTATATATGAAAATTTTTTCTGTTCTTTTAATTTTTTTTTCTGAACTGACGAAAATGTTCTAAGAAATGATCATGATGAATATGCAAAAACAAAAACCAAAAACCAGCAACCTCAGCTTTTACTTGAGGTTCAGCTGAGTTGGGGGCCTATTTTTAGTAGTCAGAATTTATTAATTAATTCCACAGTTGGAGCTTGGTTGAGCTCAGCCCCTTGCTATTAGTAAAGTCTCTTTCCTTTCCCTTCTGGAACCAGCCTGTGGGGAAGGAGTGCAAGCCTCCCCAGCTTGGGGGACCCACGGTTCTGGGTGGGATCACAGCTGGTCCAGCTTGTCCAAACTGGTGCACGCCGTGTGTCTAATCACAGATGTGGCCCCAGCAGTTGTTCTGTACTGTTCCTGGCTATTTACTAGCTGCCTTGAGGATGAGTTAAATCCCATACCTCACTAAGCTGCCATCTTGGACCACCATGTTTTTTAATCCATTCCTGTGGGTGCAGAACTCTTGTGGGTGGGAAATTTTGATTAGGTTGTTTCAATTGAAATGTGACCCACTCCATTCAAGGTAGATCTTAAGCCTTTAATGGAGTCTTTTATGAGAGAATAAAAGGCAGAAAATATCAGGAGAGCTCATAGAAAAAACCCCAAAGAAGTTTAGAGAGTGCTCAGGGAGAGAAGGGCCCCAGACATGCTAAGAGAGGACCCACAATAGGTCAAAGAGGAGGCCACTGGAATTAGGGGCTGAAAGCAATGAAACCTGAGAGTGAAGGACCAGGAGATGCTGGCCATGTGCCTTGCTATCTGACAGAGGAACCCCAGATGCCTGTGGCCTTTCTTCAGAACAGGGAGAATCCTGTTGATGCCTTAAATTGGACATTTTCATGGCCTTCAAACTGTAAATTTGTAAACCAATAAATCCCATTGTAAAAGCCAACCCATTTCTTGTATATTGCATTCCAGCAGCTTTAGCAAACCAAAACAGATTTTGGTACCAGGAGTGGGGTGATGCAATTTGCAAATACCAACAATGCTGAATGGATTTATAAGTGGATAAGGGGAAGATTCTGGAAGAATTCTGAGATGCTTGATATTAAAGGCCTATATTGCTTTGAAGAGACTATTGGTAAAAAATATGAATGCTGAAATGATGAATGTGTCATTGCAAATGGGAAGAAAGTGACCTTCATTTTAAAGTGGCAGAGAATTGGGTAAAATTGGGTCCTAATATAGGATGAGAGACAGAATTTAAAAGTGATAAGCCTGTATACCTAGCTGAGGAAATTTCCAAGCTAAATGTGGAAAGTGCAGCCTGGTTCTTCCTTGCAGCTTATAGTAAAATGCAAGAGGAAAGGGTTAAGCTGAGAAGTGAATTCTTGGATACAAAAACCCCCCAAAATTGAGTTTGGAAAATTCTGAGCTTTTGGAAAGTGATGAATCCCAAGAGAATACTGTCCCATGTGAGGATTTAACCAACTCTTTCAGTACAAGTCAGGATTGGAGATGCAGCTATCTAGAAAGTATTTGTGGAATATTTTATGGCCTGATGGTTGGGACCCCTGTGTACTGCATGTGAAATAGGCAAATTTGTTGTGAGATCTGTATGAATGGAACCACTACCAGCCTGCGCTAAAAGGGATAGATTGAAGGAAAAATAACTTCAAAGGCAGAATTATGGAAGCTGAGGTCTGGAACCAGGACACTTTGGGCCAAGAGAATGGACCCACCCATGCACATGCAAAGGGTGAGTTTGCCCCAGAGTTTGCAGAGGTTGGACCTTTCTCCCCACTGTTCAGGAAGATTGCTGCCACCCCAGGGCTTTCAGATGCCTGGAGAATTGAGGGGAGCTTGTCCTCTCTGTTGTTTAGGAAGGGTTCTGCTGCCCCAGGCCTCAGAGAGGGTGAAGGACGTTCCAAGGGGATTAGGGAGAACCTAGTCACCAGTCCCACTGTTCTGAAGTGGTTGAGTCCCTGCCCCAGAGATGACAGAGAATCCATGTGCTTCCCTGATGCCTCAAGAGCGTGGGGCTGTGAACATAGCGGTAACCCCAATACTTGGAGATGTTGCCACCTTCACCTCTGGTTGGAGACAGCAGAGCTGCTGCATAAGCCCCCTGAGAGGGTGGGACTGCTGCTCTCTTGAGTCCAGAGGATAAAACGTCATTCTATAGATGACTTTTAGACCTGGGAATCTAATGCAGTAGGCCCTGCAAATTTTTGGAATGGCTTGGGTCCAGTGACTTCCTGTTTTCTTTCCAGTTTCTCCCTATGGAAATGGGAATGTTTATCCTATGACTATCCCTTCTTTTTATATTGGAAGCACATAACTTGTTCTAAATTTCACAGATTCACAGCTAGAGGAGGATTTTGCCTTAGGTCAGACCACACCTGTAACTGATTTTGATGAGACTTTATATTTAATACCATTACAGAAATTATTTAAGGTATTTGTGATAATTGTGATGGAAAGACTGTATTTTCTATATTTAATAATTTTTTTAGGGGGTCCAGGAGGTGGAGTGTGCTGATTTGAAGCTGTTATGTACTCCAGAAAATGCCATGTTCTTTTAATCCACTCCTGTGGATGCAGACCTTTTGTGGGTGGGAACTTTTCATTAGGTTGTTTCAACTGAGATGCAATCCACTCCATTCAAGGTGGGTAGTAAGCCTTTACCAGGGTCCTTTATAAGAATAGAAAACAGAAAAATCCAAAAGAGCTCAGAGAAAAACACCCAGAGGAGTTTAGAGCTTAGAAAGAGAAAAGCCCCAGAAATGTTAAGAGAGGACACACAGAAGCTCAGAGAGGAGGCCACTAGAGCCAGGAGCTGAAAGCAACAAAAATAATTATAAATTTGTTGGTATACAAGGGTTGGTGTACAAACATGTATTTCCTAGTTATAGTTTCTGAGAGGGCCTAGAGGCAATGACATTCAGTATCAATCAGCAATTGAGCCCAGATTTTGGTTTCTAAACACCATTCTTCAATAAAAGGGACCAGGGCTCTATAAAGAAATGGCTGATTCTAGCTTGGGGCTGGTAATATACAGGATGAGCCTGGAGCATGTTATAGTGACTAAAGATGAGGAAATGCTCAAAAAAACAAAATGATGGGTAAAAGGGATACGGAAATCATCATAAGCTCTCTCCATGTCCAAAGCTGTAACAATGAGTATTAGATCATAACTCAAAGTATAAAATAAACGTCTATGAGTCAAAGCTGCTATGAATGGCTGAATGAATACATACATGGGGAGAGGAGACAAATCTCCCCAAGAGAAGACTTCCAAATAAATTATGTAAATACTTGCCTGCAAGGACGTGGAGCCTAATTCCCCACTTCTTGAATACAGACTGTGCTTAGAAACTTCCTTCCAAAGAGGAGAGCATGGAAATGGGGGAGGAAGCAGTGGAGAAACCTGGCAAACACTACCTCAACCAGGTATGGTCAATGTCAACATCATCAGTGATAAGTCACAGTGATAGTATGTCTCCTTGATATGACGTGGTGAGAATGACTCTGTCCCTCTGTGGTCTTCTTCCTCAAAATACATATCCCCACTCTAATAATGAGAAACACATCAGACAAATCCTGAAGGACATTCTACAATAACTCATCACTATTCCTTAAGATCATACACACAAAAAAGGAAAGTCTGAAAAACTGTCACAGTTCAGAGGAGCCTAAGGAAGCAAGACAACTAAATGTAACATGGTTGTTCTAGCTTGCTAGCTGCTGGAATGCAATATACCAGGAACATAATGGCTTTTTAAAAGGGGAATTTAATAAATTGCTAGTTTACAGTTCTAAGGCCGAGAAAATATCCCAATTAAAACAAGTCTATAGAAATGTCCAATCAAAGGCATCTAAGGAAAGATACCTTGGTTCAAGAAGGCTGATGAAGTTCAGGGTTTCTCTCTCAAGTGGAAAGGCACATGGTGAACACAGTCAGCATTCCTCTGTCATCTGAAAGGGCACATGGCAAACACAGTGTCATCTGCTAGCTTCTTCTCTCCTGGCTTCCAGTTTCATGAAGTTCCCTGGGAGGCGTTTTCCTTCTTCATCTCCAGAGATCGCTGACTCGTGGACTCTCTGCTTCATGGTGCTGCAGCATTCTCTGCTCTCTCCGAATTTCCTTCATTCTCCAAAATGTTTCCTCTTTCACAGAACTCCAGAAACTTATCAAGACCCACCCAAATGGGTGAAGACATGTCATCACCTAATCCAGCTTAACAACCACTCTCGATTACATCACATCTCCAGGGAGATGATCTAATTACAGTTTCAAACATAAAAAAAATAATGCTGAATAGGGATTAGAAGAAATGGCTGCCTTTACAAAATGGGATTAGGATTAAAACATGGCTTTTCTAGGGAACATACATCCTTTCAAACCAGCACAATAGTCTCCTGGATGGTGTCCTGGAATAGAAAACAAAACAAAACAAAATTTTAGGGAAATCTAATGAAATCTGAATCAAGTTACGGATGTTAGTTAAAAATAAAGTATCAATATTGGTTTCTTAGTTATGACAAATGTACCAAAATAAAATGGTTAACAATAGGGAAAACAATAGGATGTGGGGATAGAGGAACTCTCTGTATCATATTTGAAACTTTTCTGTAAATTTCAAACTATTCCAAACTTAAAAGCGTATATAAAAATGCATTGCCATTGAAGTTATTTTCATTCTAAAAGGAATAAAGAGGGCATTGAACACAATTAGAATTCAAGACAATACACTAATTCTATGAGGATTTTGTGGTTTAGAAGGAGGATAGTTATTCAGGAAAGGCAGGAGTAACTTATAGAAGAGATAACATTTTTGAAATGATTCAGAAAGGATGGGCAGCTTTTCCACAAGGTTTTAAAAGGTAGAGGTCATTCAAGGAAAAGGCAAATTTTTAAAAAATAGGGAAGAAGAAACAGAAAAATAAGCGAAGGATGAATTGAGAGGATAGAGTACCTTCACGTCACCTGGAGCATATGTCGGTATAAGGCAGTAATAAGAAAGCCAGAAAGGCCCGGTGGTGCTAGCATCATCCATCCTGAATTTCAGATTAAGAAGTATATACATCACTCGGTAGGCAATAGGGAAAACATTAAAAGTTTATGGACAAATGAGTGATGTAATCAGAGATGTCCTTTAACAAGTTTGAAATGGCTGTGATGTAATAGAAAATTGTAGAAGAAAGTCAGTTTGGAGAGACTATGGGGGAAGCTTTCATAATAGAAATAGGAGGCAACAGGGATCTGACAATAGATTCAGAAAATGGAAAAAAAAATGTTCCAACGAGCCATGCGGATGTTCTCAAATTGATTGTGATGGTGAATGCGTAACAACGTGATTATACCGAGAGCCATTGATTGTACACTTTGGATAAATTGTGTGGTGCTTGAATAAAACTGTTTAAAAAATAGGAAATCAAATATCTAGAACATAGGTGACCAGAAGATATAATGAAGGCATAGATGGGGAGCTGTGCTCAAATTGTGCACAATATATAATAAGGTTGATTAGTAAATGTTTGGAAATGGGTGGAGGTGATGGGAGCACATTATAGTGAGTACAATTAATGGCAATGATATGTGGATGCATTTATGGTTGAAAGGGAATGTTTTGGTCATGTATGTGACTAGAGCAAAAGCCAGAGGATGAAACATGGGACTGTATGACATGGTGAATCCTCTTCATGGTGAAAATGTTCTAGAATTGATGGTAATGGTGAAGGCACAACTATGTGAATTCACTAGAAGACTGTATACTTTCGATGGATTGTATGGCATGTGAATTTATCCCAATAAAACTGCTTGAAAATGTTTTTCCAAGGATGGAATCTAACAAATTTGAGGTATAGAGTGAATATAAGAACAAGGACATCAGAAATGAAACCACGATTTAATAGTTGTTGTGAACAAGAATGATGGGACCATTCACAGGGTAGACTGATGGAAGAATTCATGGATCGGGGGAGATGGACAGAAATGACTTTTGATGTTTTAAACTGGATTTGTCCACAGAGCATCTAAAAAGAGGGACTCCATCAAGTTGGTAGTATGGATCTAGTCCTTTGAGGAAAGGCTGGAATTACAGATTTGGGATCTATTGAAAATTAATTTTTTTTATTAATTAAAAAAAATTAACTAACACAACATTTAGAAATCATTCCATTCTACAAATGCAATCAGTAATTCTTAATATCATCACATAGGTGTATGGTCATCATTTCTCAGTACATATGCATCGATTTAGAGAAAGAAATAGCAAGACAACAGAAAAAGAAATAAAATGATAACACAGAGAGAAAACAAAAATAAAAATAAAAAGTACAAAAATATATAAGAAAAAACAAACAAACAAAAAAAACTATAGCTCAGATGCAGCCTCATTCAGCGTTCCAACATAATTACATTACAGTTAGGCAGTATTGTGCTGAACATTTTTTTTTTTTAGAAATCATACCATTCTACATATGCAATCAGTAATTCTTAACATCATCACATAGATGTATGATCATCGTTTCTTAGTACATTTGCATCGGTTTAGAAGAACTAGCAATATAACCGAAAAAGATATAGAGTGTTAATATAGAGAAAAAAATATAAAAGTAATAATAGTAAGAACAAAACAAAACAAAACAAAACAAAACAAAAACCTATAGCTCGGATGCAGCTTCATTCAGTGTTTTAACATGATTACTTTACAATTAGGTATTATTGTGCTGTCCATTTTTGAGTTTTTGTATCTAGTCCTATTGCACAGTCTGTATCCCATCAGCTCTAATCACCCATTATCTTACCCTATTTCTAACTCCTGCTGAACTCTGTTACCAATGACATATTCCAAAGTTTATTCTCGAGTGCTGATTCACATCATTGGGACCATACAGTATTTGTCTTTTAGTTTTTGGCTAGACTCACTCAGCATAATGTTCTCTAGGTCCATCTATGTTATTACATGCTTCATAAGTTTATCCTGCCTTAAAGCTGCATAATATTCCATCGTATGTATATACCACAGTTTGTTTAGCCACTCGTCTATTGATGGACATTTTGGCTATTTCCATCTCTTTGCAATTGTAAATAACGCTGCTATAAACATTGGTGTGCAAATGTCCGTTTGAGTTTTTGCCCTTAATTCCTTTGAGTAGATACCTAGCAATGGTATTGCTGGGTCGTATGGCAATTCTATATTCAGCTTTTTGAGGAACCGCCAAACTGCCTTCCACAGTGGTTGCACCATTTGACATTCCCACCAACAGTGGATAAGTGTGCCTCTTTCACCGCATCCTCTACAGCACTTGTCATTTTCTGTTTTGTTGATAATGGCCATTCTGGTGGGTGTGAGATGATATCTCATTGTGGTTTTGATTTGCATTTCTCTAATGGCCAGGGACATTGAGCATCTCTTCATGTGTCTTTGGCCATTTGTATTTCCTCCTCTGAGAGGTGTCTATTCAAGTCTTTTTCCCATTTTGTAATTGGGTTGACTGTCTTTTTGTTGTTGAGTTGAACAATCTCATTGTAAATTCTGGATACTAGACCTTTATCTGATATGTCGTTTCCAAATATTGATTCCCATTGTGTAGGCTGTCTTTCTACTTTCTTGATGAAGTTCTTTGATGCACAAAAGCAGGAGTTCCCATTTATTTATTTCCTTCTTCAGTGCTCTTGCTTTAGGTGTAAGGTCCATAAAACCGCCTCCAATTGTAAGATTCATAAGATATCTCCCTACATTTTCCTCTAACTGTTTTATGGTCTTAGACCTAATGTTTAGATCTTCGATCCATTTTGAGTTAACTTTTGTGTAGGGTGTGAGATATGGGTCTTCTTTCATTCTTTTGCATATGGATATCCAGTTCTCTAGGCACCATTTATTGAAGAGACTGTTCTGTCCCAGGTGAGTTGGCTTGACTGCCTTATCAAAGATCAAATGTCCATAGATGAGAGGGTCTATATCTGAGCATTCTATTCGATTCCATTGGTCGATATATCTATCTTTATGCCAATACCATGCTGTTTTGACCACTGTGGCTTCATAATATGCCTTAAAGTCCGGCAGCGTGAGACCTCCAGCTTCGTTTTTTTTCCTCAAGATGTTTTTAGCAATTCGGGGCACCCTGCCCTTCCAGATAAATTTGCTTATTGGTTTTTCTATTTCTGAAAAATAAGTTGTTGGGATTTTGATTGGTATTGCATTGAATCTGTAAATCAATTTAGGTAGGATTGACATCTTAATTATATTTAGTCTTCCAATCCATGAACACGCTATGCCCTTCCATCTATTTAGGTCTTCTGTGATTTCTTTTAGCAGTTTTTTGTAGTTTTCTTTATATAGGTTTTTTGTCTCTTTAGTTAAATTTATTCCTAGGTATTTTATTCTTTTAGTTGCAATTGTAAATGGGATTCGTTTCTTGATTTCCCCCTCAGCTTGTTCATTACTAGTGTATAGAAATGCTACAGATTTTTGAATGTTGATCTTGTAGCCTGCTACTTTGCTGTACTCATTTATTAGCTCTAGTAGTTTTGCTGTGGATTTTTCCGGGTTTTCGACGTATAGTATCATATCGTCTGCAAACAGTGATAGTTTTACTTTTTCCTTTCCAATTTTGATGCCTTGTATTTCTTTTTCTTGTCTAATTGCTCTGGCTAGAACCTCCAACACAATGTTGAATAATAGTGGTGATAGTGGACATCCTTGTCTTGTTCCTGATCTTAGGGGGAAAGTTTTCAATTTTTCCCCATTGAGGATGATATTAGCTGTGGGTTTTTCATATATTCCCTCTATCATTTTAAGGAAGTTCCCTTGTATTCCTATCTTTTGAAGTGTTTTCAACAGGAAAGGATGTTGAATCTTGTCAAATGCCTTCTCTGCATCAATTGAGATGATCATGTGATTTTTCTGCTTTGATTTGTTGATATGGTGTATTACATTAATTGATTTTCTTATGTTGAACCATCCTTGCATACCTGGGATGAATCCTACTTGGTCATGATGAATAATTCTTTAATGTGTTGTTGGATACGATTTGCTAGAATTTTATTGAGGATTTTTGCATCTATATTCATTAGAGAGATCGGCCTGTAGTTTTCTTTTCTTGTAATATCTTTGCCTGGTTTTGGTATGAGGGTAATGTTGGCTTCATAGAATGAATTAGGTAGTTTTCCCTCCGCTTCAATTTTTTTGAAGAGTTTGAGGAGAGTTGGTACTAATTCTTTCTGGAATGTTTGATAGAATTCACATGTGAAGCCGTCTGGTCCTGGACTTTTGTTTTTGGGAAGCTTTTGAATGACTGATTCAATTTCTTTACTTGTGATTGGTTTGTTGAGGTCATCTATGTCTTCTTGAGTCAAAGTTCGTTGTTCATGTCTTTCCAGGAACCCGTCCATTTCCTCTAAATTGTTGTATTTATTAGCGTAAAGTTGTTCGTAGTACCCTGTTATTACCTCCTTTATTTCTGTGAGGTCAGTAGTTATGTCTCCTTTCCATTTCTGATCTTTTTTATTTGCATCCTCTCTCTTCTTCTTTTTGTCAATCTTGCTAAGGGCCCATCAATCTTATTGATTTTCTCATAGAACCAACTTCTGGCTTTATTGATTTTCTCTATTGTTTTCATGTTCTCAATTTCATTTATTTGTGCTCTAATCTTTGTTATTTCTTTCCTTTTGCTTGCTTTGGGGTTAGCTTGCTGTTCTTTCTCCAGTTCTTCCAAATGGATAGTTAATTCCTGAATTTTTGCCTTTTCTTCTTTTCTGATATAGGCATTTAGAGCAATAAATTTCCCTCTTAGCACTGCCTTTGCTGCGTCCCATAAGTTTTGATATGTTGTGTTTTCATTTTCATTCGCCTCGAGGTATTTGCTAATTTCTCTAGCAATTTCTTCTTTGACCCACTCGTTGTTTAGGAGTGTGTTGTTGAGCCTCCATGTATTTGTGAATTTTCTGGCACTCCAGCTATTATTGATTTCCAACTTCATTCCTTTATGATCCGAGAAAGTGTTGTGTATGATTTCAATCTTTTTAAATTTGTTAAGACTTGCTTTGTGACCCAGCATATGGTCTATCTTTGAGAATGATCCATGAGCACTTGAGAAAAAGGTGTATCCTGCTGTTGTGGGATGTAATGTCCTATAAATGTCTGTTAAGTCTAGCTCATTTATTGTAATATTCAGATTCTCTGTTTCTTTATTGATCCTCTGTCTAGATGTTCTGTCCATTGATGCGAGTGGTGAATTGAAGTCTCCAACTATTATGGTATATGAGTCTATTTCCCTTTTCAATGTTTGCAGTGTATTACTCATGTATTTTGGGGCATTCTGGTTCGGTGCGTAAATATTTATGATTGTTATGTCTTCTTGTTTAATTGTTCCTTTTATTAGTATATAGTGTCCTTCTTTGTCTCTTTTAACTGTTTTACATTTGAAGTCTAATTTGTTGGATATTAGTATAGCCACTCCTGCTCTTTTCTGGTTGTTATTTGCATGAAATATCTTTTCCCAACCTTTCACTTTCAACCTATGTTTATCTTTGGGTCTAAGATGTGTTTCCTGTAGACAGCATATAGAAGGATCCTGTTTTTTAATCCATTCTGCCAGTCTATGTCTTTTGATTGGGGAATTCATTCCATTGACATTTAGTGTTATTACTGTTTGGATAATATTTTCCTCTAACATTTTGCCTTTTGTATTATATATATCATATCTGATTTTCCTTCTTTCTACACTCTTCTCCATACCTCTCTCTTCTGTCTTTTCGTATCTGACTCTAGTGCTCCCTTTAGTATTTCTTGCAGAGCTGGTCTCTTGGTCACAAATTCTCTCAGTGACTTTTTGTCTGAGAATGTTTTAATTTCTCCCTCATTTTTGAAGGATAATTTTGCTGGATATAGGAGTCTTGGTTGGCAGTTTTTCTCTTTTAGTATTTTAAATATATCATCCCACTGTCTTCTAGCTTCCATGGTTTCTGCTGAGAAATCTACACATAGTCTTATTGGGTTTCCCTTGTATGTGATGGATTGTTTTTCTCTTGCTGCTTTCAAGATCCTCTCTTTCTCTTTGACCTCTGACATTCTAACTAGTAAATGTCTTGGAGAACGCCTATTTGGGTCTAATGTCTTTGAGGTGCACTGCACTTCTTGGATCTGCAAATTTAGGTCTTTCATAAGAGTTGGGAAATTTTCAGTGATAATTTCTTCCATTAGTTTTTCTCCTCCTTTTCCCTTCTCTTCTCCTTCTGGGACACCCACAATACGTATATTTGTGCGGTTCATATTGTCCTTGAGTTCCCTGATACCCTGTTCAAATTTTTCCATTCTTTTCCCGATAGTTTCTGTTTCTTTTTGGAATTCAGATGTTCCATCCTCCAAATCACTAATTCTATCTTCTGTCTCTTTAAATCTATCATTGTAGGTATCCATTATTTTTTCCATCTTTGCTACTTTATCCTTCACTTCCATAAGTTCTGTGATTTGTTTTTTCAGTTTTCTATTTCTTCTTTATGTTCAGCCCATGTCCTCTTCATGTCCTCCCTCAATTTATCGATTTCATTTTTGAAGAGGTTTTCCATTTCTGTTCGTATATTCAGCATTAGTTGTCTCAGCTCTTGTATCTCATTTGAGCTATTGGTTTGTTCCTTTGACTGGGCCATATTCTCAATCTTTTGAGCGTGGACTGTTATCTTCTGCTGCTGGCGTCTGGGCATTTATTCAGCTTTCTCTGGGTGTTGGACCCAGCAAGGTTGTAAGATTTTTCTGTGAAATCTCTGGGATCTGTTTTTCTTATCTTGCCCAGTAGGTGGCGCACGTGGCACACGTTTGTCTCAAGTGTTTGGAATGGGTCTCCCCCGGTCACCGATCTCCGCGGCCTGGGGATTTCCGATCCAATTCTCTCCGTTGGTTCAGGGGCCGCACATGGTGGGTGCGTCAGCTGCCGTGACTTGAGGGGACCCTGTGGCTGGTCGCGGGCCACAGTGGGCCTGGGGGATTCCCCACTGGACCAGGAAGCCTCCCGCGGGGGTGGGCACTGTGGCTTGGATAGCCCTCTGATCCGAGACTCGTAGCCGCGGACTTGAAGTCGAGACTCGAAGCCGCCCGCAAAAGAGGGGCGCCGGCCACCTCTGCTTGGGAAACTTGCCTCTCCGAGACTCTCAGCTGACCTGGGAAGGAGGGAGGAAGTAGCTCCGACCGCCGCAGCTACCGCTGCTCGGGAAATCACGCGCCGCTCGGGGGTCTCACCACAGCCGAGTCTCGCCGTCAGACTAGCCAGTCCAGACTTTGGATAGCCCTCTGATCCGAGACTTGTAGTCACAGACTCGAAGCTGAGACTCGAAGCCGCCCGCAAAAGAGGGGCGCCGGCTGTCTCGGCTTGGGAAACTTGCCTCTCCGATACTCTCAGCTGGCCCGGGAAGGAGGGAGGGAGTAGCTCCGACCGCCGCAGCTGCGGCTGCTCGGGAAAACGCACGCCGCTCGGGGGTCTCACCGCAGCCGAGTCTCGCAGTCAGACTAGCCAGTCCAGGCTTTGGATAGCCCTCTGATCCGAGACTCGTAGTCGCGGACTAGAAGCCGAGACTCGAAGCCGCCCGCAAAAGAGGGGCGCCGGTCGCCTTGGCTTGGGAAACTTGCCTCTCCGAGACTCTCAGCCAGCCCAGGAAGGAGGGAGGGATTAGCTCCGACCGCCGCAGCTGCGGCTGCTCGGGAAAACGCACGCCGCTCGGGGGTCTCACCGCAGCCGAGTCTCGCAGTCAGACTAGCCAGTCCAGACTGGGTTACGCTGTGTGTCCATTCCCTGCCGTAGCCCCGGGAGCTGTTCTGTACTGTTTCTGTTCACCTATTAGTTGATTTGGGGTCGGAGGAACTAAGACGCATGTACCTTACTAAGCTGCCATCTTGGATCCCCTGAAAATTAATTTTTATGAATTACTGACATTCTCAAAAGAAAGAGGATTCAGAAGGAGATATTTCTGAGGACAGAGTTTGAGAGTGATAGGAAACAGTGGTCAGCAAGGTAGGAGGGCTGGCTATGAATGCTGTAGAAAGGTCTCAGGTTACAAGACTAGGAAGGATTGTTGGGTTTAGGAGCTAGAGGGCACATTGATCACCTTCAAAATAGCTTTTCTCAATAGTTGGCACAGAGGAAAGTTTTAAGGAGGAGAAAGTTAAACTCTTCAAGACTTTTGGCAGTTAAAGAAAGGGGCTGGCCATGAGATGCCTGCAAGGGCTGCAGGATCCAGCGAGATTTGGTTTGTTTTTATTTAGGACAGATGGAACTTTTTTTTAATTAAAACATTTTTTTTAAACATAACAACATACAAGCACAAATATTCTTACCATTTGATCATTCCGTTCTTGGTATACAATCAATAACTCACAATATCATCACATAGTTGTATATTCATCACCACGATCACCTCTTGGAACATTTGCATCAATCCAGAAAAAGAAATAAAAAGAAAAAAGAAAAAAATGTTTACGTACCATACTCCCTCTCCCTCCCCCTCACTGATCACCAGCATTTCAATCTAAATTTATTTTAAGATTTGTTCCCCCTATTATTTATTTATTTTTAATCCATATGTTTTACTCAAACAGATGGAACTTTTAAAACTTTCATAAGCAGAGAGGAAGAAGCCCGTTAAGAAAACAAAGAGATAGAGAGTGTGGCATGAAGGATTGACTTCAGAACCCACCAACTGGGCATTTGCTTGTTATTACATGATTTGGTTGCCTTGTCAACCATCTCTAACTCATAGTTTAGTTCCAAATTAAGCTAGTTTCTATTAATGGATTTGTACTATAATATTATTTCCATATACTAATTTAAGAATGTTTAAACAGAACCTAAAGCATTATATAAGAAATACAAAATGATTTCACTACTCAGACATTAGTAAATTTCTGTGATAGCTATTTTCATACACTACAGAAAGGAAAAAAATTCTGAGACAAAAACAAGATGGCAAGGAAAAGATAACCTAAAATCTTCCAAAGTCTGTAGGTCACTGGAGAATTGTTCTGGGGGTAAAGTTTAATTGAGTGTGAAATGTTATTCACTTCATGCCATTCGCTGTTGGTGTGGTTGTTATGAAGTGGATGCCCATATATACTATTAGTGGCCTTGTACTTTGGTTTCAGCCTTTGGGTAAACCACCATGGCAATAAATGTCAAGAGCCAGAAATATGCTCAGGCCCACTAATCACAACGTGGGATCGTTTGTCCTAAAAAATAATATGAGAGAAGAATAAATTTACAAGCCAGAAGATTTATACCAGTATAAAAGTAGCTATAATAGGGAAACTTGGGAAAACACTCAAGTTCAATGACTAGTTAGTATAATACTAACTCAAATATCCACCTGAATGACTAATGAGTACATCGGTAAGAAGTGTTATTATACAACCCCTAGAAGATATAAGTTTAAATGGAAAAATACGAACTTGTGCACTGAATACAGCTGTATGTATCTGGACAGAAACAGGAAAATGATCATTCAAAAATTAAAATGACTGACTTGGGATGGTGAGATTATGAGTGGTTGTGGGTTGTTTTCTTTTTTTCCCAAAATTCTATCTGTTGTATTTTTTTTGTCAAATGTCTTAGTTTCTGAAGTTGCTAAGACAAATACCACACCATCTGGCAGCTTAACAACAGGAATGTGTTGGCTCACAGTTTCAGAGACTGGAAGGCTTGCCTTCTCTCTGGGTCAGTAGCCATGTGAACCCAGCAATCCTTGGGTTCCTTGGCTTTCCCCTCACATGGTGATGTCCTCTTCTTTCTCTTCAGGATTCCATTGACTCCTACTTTCGGGCCCCCACCATGACTTTCTCTTCTGTGTCCAATTTTATTTTTTTCCTTATAAGGACATCAGTCATACTGGATTAAGTTTCACCCTCATTCAGTTTGGGCACAGTTTAATAACATCTACAAAGATGCAATTTACAAATGGATTTACACTCACAGGACCAGAGGTTGGGACCCAAACATGTCTTTTGTGTGGGACATGAGTCAATCCCCATCAGCAATAAAAAAAAATAAAGAAATGTATTGTTATGCTAAAAGAACTTCTTCTGTCCTGGAGCAAAGATAGGAAAGAACGTGAGAGGTAAAGGAGATAGCCTCTTCTGCTTCAGTTATCATGGAAATTATGGCAGAATCCTTTCACCTACAAATCTTAAACTGGAAAATATGATTTCTAGTAGGACTCCTTTCTTGCAGAATTCTATAGCATCCCTGTTTTGTATATTGCTTGTGTTTTAGTGGTGAGTCATACTAAATTTCCATTCACCTCACGTGCCCTATCCATTAAATAACCAAAATAGTTTATAGTTTGAGAAAATGCTTTTATTATTCCACAGGACATTGGTGAGAATGTTGATAACCATTTATAGAAAAAAATAAAAGTCCTCAATGTGTATACACAATCACTTTAACTTATCTCTGAGATGATTGACTCTTTAATAAGACAGCAAAAGGAAGAAATTACAGACTGACTTCATCTTAAACTATTTTCTCATTGCATTAGAATTCTCATTGTATTGCATCCTGGATTGTTTTAGTGCCATCTATTGTGCTCAGACTCAAGAGTTTAGTAGTTTACATATAAATATATCACTAGGAGTAAAAATCATTAAAGAGATGACTGATGGATTTAATTACATAAAAATTGAAGCATTCCTATATTGCTCCAAAAGTGTTATAAGCAAAATTAAAGAAGAGATTGAGAAAAAAATGACAATAACTGGCAAAAGTTAAGGACATTAAAACTTATGTAAAGATGCCTCAAGAAATTTTTTTTTTTAATTTATTTTTTTACATGAATAGGCACCGGGAATCAAACCCAGGTCTCTGGCATGGCAGGTGAGAACTCTGCCTGCTGAGCTACCCTGGCCCACTCGCCTCAAGAAATGTTAAGCAAAGAACTTAATATGGCAATTTGCAAAGGAAGAGATACAAATTGGTAACAAATAAAAAAAAGTTCAACTTAATAAAGAAATGAAAATTAATACACTAATGACATAACTGTTTTGTCCATCAAATGTTCATTCACACCTTGCTGATAGTTAAAATTGGAATGATTTCTTAGAAGCATTTTGATAATATCTATTAAAAGTCCTGAAAAAGGCCCATTGCTTGATCTAGGAATGCTGTGTGTGGAAATGTATTCTAAGAAATAGGAATGTCTGAAAAGATACAACCATAATATGTTTATGATGATATTATTTATAATAACAAAGAATTAAAAGCCAACTAAATGTCCATAATTAGAAATTTATTTAAATAAATTATAGTTCATCTATTTGAGGGTCATGAAACAGTCATTAAAATGATTCTTTTCATAAATCTATTTCCATAAGGATAATATCCCCAGAGAAAGAGTCAAAAACTCAAAAAATAAATTGAACTCATTTGTGCTTTTTTTTGCATGGGGAACCACGGGGAATTAAACCCAGGTGTCCAGCACAGCAAACGAGAACTCTGTCAGCTGAGCCACCGTGGCCCGCCCTCATTTGTGCTTTTGACACCCATTACTAACTAAACAACAAAAAAAATTCCATAGGTCAGGGGTCAGCAAGCTATGGCCCACTGGCCAACTGCCTGTCTTGGTAAATAAAATTTTATTGAAGCACAGTCCATTTGCCTATGAACTGCCTGTGACTGCTTGCATAGTACAACAGCAGAGCTGAGTTCTTGTAGCAGAGAACATGTGGCTTCAAAGTCAAACATGTTACTATCTGACCCTTTACAGAAAAAGTTTGCTTGCCCCCTGCTACAGGTAAACTTTTTGACATGGAAAATATTCTAAATGCATCCTTTAAAAAGATTACAAAACAGTATCGCTTTTGAAAAGCTTAGAAAAGAGATGAAGACTATGCATCACAATTTAATAGAGGTACCTTATCTCTATTCCACTTTTAAGTGTTATGAACGTGTATTATTTTTGTCACTATAAAGCCAAAAAATTATGCAGGCCAAAATGCATAAAACAACTAATGCTTAATGTAGCTGGTGTGTGTGGTAGAAATGAATTTCCCCTCAGTGCTTCCTCCAGCTTCCTTCCAGTGTGCAGAGCCCAACAGCTGAATGCCGCGTCGTTTGACCCCCTTGCAGCTGGTTCTGGAGGCAAATTAGATTCCACTGATTAGAAGAGCCTGCAGGAGATCGAGACCTCCCATCCTCACCCCACCCCACCCCCACCGTTGCAACCCTGCAGGTTCCTGTTGAGGTCTAGAGGTGGGGCATTGGGGCAGAATCCCAGCAATCATCTCTCACCTGGAGGAAAGTTGTAGCAGTGGCTGAGCGATAGCAGAAAGTTCTTGAAGCCAACAGTTCCAGCCGTTGAGCTTTGATTATCCCACTTGCCTGAGATCAGGGGATGGCACAGCTTCCCTGGCAGGCCAGTGCCACGGTGTGGTTCATTTTTTTTTTTTTCTAGAAATCATTCCTGAAGCCTCAGCTAAAGCCAGCTTTTCCAGCCATTTTGTGACCACCTAAATGGTTCTCTGCCTGAAATAGCTGGTTGTTTCTGATTCCGAAGACAGAATCCCAATAGACAGGGTTCCTGAGCAATTTGGCAATGAGCCTGTGCTGAAAGAAAAAAATATACATTTTATGTCAAGTCAAGTGCCTGGAATTCATCTGAACTGCAGAATGAAGAGTCAAAATAATCGGTACTGCTCAGTCAAACAGGAAGCACAATAAGACCTTCCAGTATAAATGTAACAGGGTCCCAGATATCCTCACTTTTACTCAGATGTGCATGGACGATGCAGCTTTAGCATTTTTCTAAACTGGATCTACTTTTCCTCGTGAGTCTTATCTCAGCGGGGTTGGGGAAGGGGTGGTGAAAGGCTGGAACCTGGAATTAAATCTCCCATTTGTGGAATTTCAGCTTTAAAAAAATACTCTTTGTGGTCACTGCTCCGTCTTGCCAATTCCCTCCCTCTCCCCGTAATGTCTGGCTGCAAAGGGTGATGTGGACTTTCGAAGCCGAGCTGATGGCCTCTGTGAAGCAGCTGGTCTGGACTGGTGACCCCTGTGTCATTCACGTCTGGAGCTTGGGGTCCTAGTCATTGCTCCTGGTCATAAATTCCCCTGCTCAGTGGCTTCTTTGTCCCTCCTCTTGGCCTCCACTTGTCTTAGGTTGCCAGCACCGTTGTCACCAACTGCCACAGACTACTTGGCTCAAACCACAAGCATCTTATCGCACATCTCTGGATGCCAGAAGTCCACGTCGGGGTGTCAGCAGGCCACACTTCCTCTGAAACTGAAGGGTTTCAGGGGTGGCTTGCTGGGAGTTTGTGGCATATTCCAATCTGTTTTTCCACCTCATGGCCGTCTGTCTCTCTGTGTCTACATTTTCTCTCCTTATAAGGACCAACCATATTGAAGTAAGACCTACTCCAATCCATCTTGGCCTCATCTTAACTCGTAACATCTCCAAAGAACCTACCTCCAAACGAGTTAACTTTCACAGGCCTAGGGGTTAGGGCTTGGCCATGTCTTTTTGGGGGGGACATAATTGAATCTCTAACACTGGTCTTTCCAGGACACTCATAGCCCCACTCGGGGGTGCAGGGCTTTGGGATCTCTGGTTGCCCCTGCCAGGCCCCAGGCCACATCTCCAGCCTTACCGGCTGCTGGTGGCCCCTGCTGCCCTGGGGCCTGTGCGGTATGGGAGCCGTGGGGTCAGATGCACATGGGGCTCTTCCTGGCCTTCCAGGTGGAGTACGAGGCCCCTCTGCATCCATCTGAATACATCTGACCACCCCCGTGCCAAGATATCCTCTGGAGAAGGTAGACCAGACCCTGTGCCAAGGTGTTCCCTGAAAAGGGTAGACTGGTCCTGTACCAAGGTGTCTGCTGGAGAGGGTAGACCAGCCTCCATGCAAGGTATTGCTGGAGAGGGTAGGCCAGGCCACCTTTTCCATCCTCTTGCCTCCGCTCTCCATTTGGACCCCTTGCCCCTCCTTCCCACACTCTATCGGGGGTGGGGGTTGCAACGTTTTTGCTTCTTCCTCTCACTTAGGGACTCCTTCTTTCATATTCTGCTCCTTTCCAAAAAGCTGGAACCCCTGTACAGGACAAGGTACAGAGAGAGAGAAGCTAATTTACCAGTAAGCCAAGGTCCAAAGATGCTGTTCTTTTGAAGCTAATAAAATCCACTCCTAAGGATTTATGTGAATTTTTACTATTTCCTTTCTCAGAACATTGGCCAAGGTGGTGAACAGTGAACAGACAGAACCTGATCTTTGCCCTTATCCTTTGCTTTAAGACTGAGGATAAAGACACGAGAGGCCCCTCAGCTGAAGAAGTTCTTTACATTCGAGAGTGAGGAAAGCAGGAGACCTTCCTTTACACTTGATCTCAGCCAAAAGGCTAAGAAGCAATGCCTCCTGCCCTTTAAACATTAGTTACAAAGGCTTCATCAGTCTTTGCTCAAAGCTCCCCCAGTGAGAGAGGGCAGAGCCTTCTTTGGCAGTATCTGAGAAAGCAAAGTGGAAACATGAGCTCTTCCCTGGAATAAGATTGATGTAATTGAGAAATATGGATTTACGAAGACCAAATCTCTCTCCCCATCTCCATCAAGGGTAAATAAAACGACAAAGGATAAGAAAATGTATTTTGATATAAAAATCCAGATCATTGAACCAACATCATAAGATACAGATCATGTAGCGCTCTTATCATTTAAACAACCGTCTTGACTTCAACATTTAAATTATTGGCACGGAGCTAAAGCAGACGAGTGTATGTGGAGAAAGCAAAAATTCCACATTGTCCTGGAGCATTGAACTGTATGTGCTGTGTTGAGTGAGGGTGGGAAACAAGCAAATTATTTTGAACTGACTTAAAGAAATCTTCCTGGGAGAAAGGTATGTGGATTCAGATTCCACGGGAAGAGGTAAATGAAGCTGATGGTAACAAAATTAGCCACAGGGGACTGTGCCCCTCCAGTAAATGGTTAGCATGAGGAGAGGAGGAACGGGCACAGGTGTGACCAGTTGTGCCTGCATGAGAGGGGGTTACAGACCAGGGCTCAGAGAGCAGGGAGGCTGGGAGTGAGGCAGAGTGGCAGGAGTTTGGCATACTTTGGCCAGCCATCTTACTATCTGGTGGCTAACAAGCTCTCCTTGGTAAATGCATGTGGCGGGTGAGTCATCGAAGAGAAAGTCAGCCCTAGGGAATCCTGGAGTGAGATGTAGGAAAGTCGATTTCGACCTACCAAAGCAGTTCAGAGCCTGGGCTTTAGAGCCTACCCCACCTACCAGCTCTGTGACCTTGAGCAAGCTACATCTCTTCTCTGAGTCTCAGTTTTCCCCCCTTCGTACCAGGGGTGGTCACAATGGCATTGACCTCGCTGTGTTGAGGTGATGTGTGAACAATGGCCGTGGGTGCTTCCCAGGGGACTGAGCCCAGGCTCTGTGCTGGAGCTCTCATGAAGTGCTTGGATGTTAGTCTTGTGACTACAGATAGGCCATCGGCTGTGACGTGCTCCACAAATACACAGCGTTACTTATGATGCTAGGTTGGGAAAAGGTGGAGGGTACAACTTTGTCTTCACTCTGAGACATAACTGATGGATAAGGTGTGGGTGTAGGCAGAGAACTGAAAATGGAGAATGGCGAAATTGGAGCACTGGAAGAACAGGAAGAGAAGCTGGACAATCAGGAAGAAACCTATGAAGGTGACTCTAAAGGTATGGGGGAGGGAAGAGAACTGTCTCAGGGACCCAGGCGTAGAGGCAACAGTCAGCAATATTGACCCAAAGTTAAAAATCTACCATCGTGGAAACAAAAATACTACCTAAAGGATCTAAGTAATGACATGTGGCTTGACCTCTGTTGAACGTGATCATTCAAAGTCATACATGATTTATCAGGCTTCATTTGTGATCACTATGAATGACTTTCAGTCTCCCTTGAAGTGTACAATCAGAATTCTTTTGTTTCTTCTTTTCCTTCATCTGACTTTTTTGCTCTATTGGTTTACTTTTTTTGTTCAGGAAGCCCATTACAGTTTTGCTCCAGCAATACTGTCCTCCTGGTCCCAGAGCTCTCAGACCAAATCCAGGTCCAGAAAAAGGCTGTGGTCCCCGAGATACCTGAGCTGCCCGCAAAGGAGACTATCATCCCTCAACCCACAGACATGCTCCAGTCCAAGGAAGGTGGCATCCCAAAGCCCTCAGGACTAAGAATCCAGCCCAGGGAAGGTGATGTCTCAAAACCCTCAGAAAAAAACATTTGGACAAGAGAGAGCAACTCCCCAAAGCCCTCAGAAAAGACCATTCAGCCCAAGGAAGGTGATGTCCTGAAACCCTCAGAACTGGCAACCCATACTGAAGAAGGTGATGTCCTGAAGCCCTCAGAACAAACTATCAAGCCCAAGGAAGGTGATGCCCCAAAGCCATCAGAAAAAACCATCCAGCCCAAGGAAGGTGCTATCCTGAAGCCCTCAGAACAAACCACACAACCTGAAGAAGGTGATGTCCTGAAGCCCTCAGAACAAACCACCCAGCCTGAAGAAGGTGATGTCCTGAAGCCCTCAGAACAAACCACCCAGCCTGAAGAAGGTGATGTCCTGAAGCCCTCAGAACAAACCACCCAACCTGAAGAAGGTGATGACCTGAAGCCCTCAGAACAAACCATGCAACCTGAGGAAAGTGACATCTTAAAGCCCTCAGACACACTCCATCCTGAGGAAGGTGACATCCTGAAGCCCTCAGTACAAACCACCCAGCCTGCGGAAGGTGATGTCCTGCAGCTCACAAAACTAACAATGGAGCCCCTGGAAGGAGACAGGGTGAAAGGCATCCAGGGCAAGGAAGACTTCGAGGCTGCTCTCAAGGAGGCTGGTGAGAGACTGGTGGCTGTGGACTTCTCAGCCACGTGGTGTGGGCCTTGCGAGACCATCAAGCCCCTCTTCCACACCCTGTCTGTGAAGTACGACGATGTGGTATTCCTAGAAGTGGATGCTGATGAGTGTGAGGAGCTTATTAAAGACTGCGAGATCTTTTGCATACCAACCTTTCAGTTTTATAAAAAGGAAGAAAAGGTGGGTGAGATTTGTGGTGCCATTAAGGACAAACTGGAGGCAGCCATTACAGAATTAAAGTAATTATGTATTCTGAAAACATTGACTCAGCTGTCTATAGCTTGTGAGTTTTTCTGTTGTTGTCATAAAGAAGATCAGGTATAACAAGAGTAGGTGCCAAATGCCCCTTTATTGTAAATTGTAAATATAAATTCTGTCCTTTTCACAAAATAGTCAAAGCCAATGTGGCAATGTTTCTGTTGATAGGAAAGGATAGAATTTCCTTTGGTGGAGGTTGAAGTCTCACTGCCCGCTATTTTCCAACCTTGATTTTTTTTCACTCTCCCTTGGAAATTCAGCACATTGTTTACAGCAACATTGGGAATTTAGCTAATTCTCCCATAGAAGTACATGATCTAAAGACGAGAGACTTCTCTTTTCATGTTCACATGTCTTTGGGCTTCCTAATAAGATGCTTTTGGAAATAAAAAATCCGAAGGATTCACATATCTTAATTAACTTCCTTCTTGTGCAGAGAGTAAAATAGAGGTCTTGGGAAATTAAATATATGTGATTTGTTGGTGGCAAAACTGAGCCCATAATTTTCAAAAATTATGTTCAAGGCTCTTTCTACTACTCCATGGTCACAAAATCTGAGACAGAGCTCCCAGCTCCCAGTTTCTCAGACCAATAGCTTTCATGTGACCCTTGGTACCATTATGACATAGCTCCCTGGTGGGAAAGCCCAGTTTCGTCCCCTTGGCAACTGGGTTTCTGAAACCTTCCCCTAGATGTGGTCCATGTATGTTCGGTCCAGAGTGTTTTAAAAAATTTGAATCAGTTGCCAACATTTTAAAAACCAGGATTTCCATTAAAATCTAGATATCTAACTTTTCTTGAAGAATGGTAAGATCTTGCAGTGGGGGCTTGCCTTATCTCAAACCATTTACTCCTCAGGAGCTGGGTTGCAGCTACCTTCATTAGATGATGGGACATGCACTCTCTCGTCCCCTGTTGCTTAACCTGGCTGGCTTCTTTCATTCATTTATACAGTTGAGTTGCCATACCGAGTTATTTTTTTTAATTGTGAAAAATAACATATATTTAAAGAGCAACAAATTTCAAAGCACATCACAATTATAGAACAGATTTCAGAGTTTAGTATGGGTTTCAGGGATACAATTTTAGTTTTTCTCCTTCTAGCTACTCCAAGACACTGGGGACTAAAAGAAGTATCAATATAATGGCAATCCCTATCTTAAGGTTTTCCACAAAAATGGCACCCCATCAATTCCCAGAGTGTGCCTGCCCCAACTCTCCTCAATGATGCCTTCAGTCAGAGACCTCACAACACAAAATCCGGACAACATCAAATAAAATACAACACATACTTAGACTTTTTTCCAAGAAGATTTGGAATAATCTACAAAAAGCATTAATGATAAGGCTAATAGTAGAAGGAAATTAGAAACATAAAAATAAGGAACAAATATGTCAATAATGAGGGCTTATATAATCACTCTGAGAGGCAAATTTTATCCCATACATCTTGTCAATGGGAGGGAGGTAGAGTGGGAAAAAGGGAAACTCAAGAACACACAAAAGTCATTACCTGAATGGAAGAAGTATCTGAATTTGAAAAAGTAATACAATTTTCTTTCTTAATCAAATACCTGAATAAAATTTCTCATCTGGGACCTTAACTTGGAGATATTCAACAATGGCTATTTTTTTTTAATAATAAATTCAGAACTATTTTTGTCTGGCTATTCCTGGTAATAATCTTTAATAAAAGTCCAAATGTGATTGTAAAGCACTTTTCAATGATAAAATTATGTATTCAAGGTGTATGAGTATGTAGCTTTCCTATTTTCATTCAAACGAACATTTACAAATGTTCCATACCTGTTGTTTGTCTCTGACAGAGACCGTCTTATGTTACTATGGAATCTGGGAACTGCTTTCATGTGACTGTGAACAACTTCTTAGGCATGTAGTCAACCCCACTGTTCCCAATGTCCTTGAACAATTTAGTGAGTTCCTCAGCACCCCAGACTATGTAACTTGGGGGAATAGGGACCCTGAAATCTAACATTAGCAAGTTGGACCAACTGCTTTTTCAAGGCTGTGACATTAAAGACATTTCTACTGTAGGTTGTCCTTTATATTTGTTTCTAAGTGATGTAGTGAACATCCTTGAAAATGATTGTGATCCAAAAGGATAGATACTGTATGATTCCACTTTTATGACCATAGTAAACATAAAATCAGAGACTTATAATACAGAATATATGGGACCTAGAGATACATGGAAACCAGAGATGGGTGAATGGTTAGCTAATGAGGTTGAACTTAAATGTAAGGGAATAAATAGAAGTGAAGGCAGTTCACTAGTGGGTCTACAAGTATATTAACATATTGAAGGTGAACATGATTGAAAGGGGTTGTATGTGTCCCACCGATTAACTCTACAAATATAAATAAGTTCTTGCTTATATATTAACACTACAAATATAAATAGGTTCTTGCTTTGAAGTAAACTACTTCAAAGGTGTGAATTTTGTACAGTGTATAAGTATGGGTTATACGGGGTGTGCTGGTTTGAAAATGTTTATGTACCCTAGAAAAGCCGTGTTTTAATCCTAATCCTGTTTTGTAAAGGCAGCCATTTCTTCTAAATCCCTATTCAGTACTGTAAGTTTGAAACTTTAATTAGATCATCTCCCTGGAGAAGTGACTCAATCAAGAGTGGTTGTTAAGCTAGATGAGGTGGAGATGTGTCTCCACCCATCCTAGGTGGGTCTTGATTAGTTTCCTGGAATCCTATAAAAGAGAATGACAAGAGAGAAAGTTAGGAGATTCTGAGAGAGCAGAACGACATAGCCACGAGAAGCAGAGAGTCCACCAGCCAGCAACCTTTGGAGATGAAGAAGGAAGCCTCTTGATGAGCTTCATGAAACAGGAAGCCATGAGAGAAAGCTAGCAGATGACGCCGTGTTCACCATGTGCCCTTCCAGCCAAGAGAGAAACCCTGACTGTGTTTGCCATCTGCCTTCTCACTTGAGAAAGAAACCCTGGACTTCATCAGCCTTCTTGAATCAAGGTATCTTTCCCTGGATGCCTTTGATTGGACATTTATATAGACTTGTTTTAATTGGGACTTTTTCTCGGCCTTAGAACTATAAACTAGCAACTTATTAAATTCCCCTTTTAAAAAGTCATTCCGTTCCTTGTATATTGCATTCCAGCAGCTAACAAACTAGAACAGGGGGAAGCTGCTATTATATGTTATCGGATATGTTTAACAGGAAAACATTAACAGTACCACAGTATCAATGCAACACCAGGGATAAATAATGGGAGTAGAGACAAGAGTTAAGGAAAGGTTTAGATTTCCTATTTGGTGAGGGTATGTTTTTTTGTTGTCTTTCTCTTGGGAACAATGAAATTATCTAAAATTGAGAGTATTAATGGATCGTTGACTTTAGACATTATACATGATGCCTAATGAATGGAGGTGGCTGAAGGATGCATTGACTGAGAAGTAGATTGGTGAATGATGGTGTATACATATGATCAAATATCATGCTGCTACAAAAGGCGAATGAAGTTGCAAGGTATGCAACATTGTGAATGAAGCTGTGAGACATTTGGTGAAGCAAAATAAGCCAGAAACAAAAGAGCAATTATTGTATGGTTGCATTTAGAAAATACTAATAAGAAAACAGAGGCCTAGATTGTAAACTCTTTTAACAGTCACATTTAGCCTGGAGTGGTAATTATTATTTCTGGATTTTGAGAGGCTGTTTTATATATGTACAAACCTGGTATTTAGAGTTAAAAATGAAGCCAATCAGGTGGGGATTAAGGTAATTCTGAACACAGGAGTGAGGAAAACATTGTATTTTAGAACCTAATCTACTCTTTGAGACCAAAGGAACAAAGGTTTATTTTGTCCAGAACCTAAATTTTCTGTAGCACATAATCTGACTCAACCTGTCTGGATAGCTCATTTAAACAATCCAAACACAGGGAGCCCAGAATAAAAATAAGGGCCCTTAATCCTGTATAGCTTAATGTAATGCTTGGATAAATTCCAGAACATATTAAGCTGATAATCAAAAATTATTGGCAAAGTCCCTTGAGGAATGGGAGAAAAAATACAGAACTATTAAATTTACCACCAGGGAATCCCCTGATACTGTGTCAAACATTAGGGACACCCAAATCAATATGCCAAGCTCTTGATCTTGAGGTTTGCTCTTGTGAAGTTTATACATGTAACAGAGAAGCTTAGCCTAAGAAGCTTAGTGTATCTATAGCCAAGCCTAAGAGTTACTTGTGGAGGACCTCTTTTGCTGCTCAGATGTGGCCTCTCTCTCCCTCTCTCTCTAAGCCCAATTCTGCAAGTGAAATCATTGCCCACATGACATCCAAGGTTGAAAGTCTTCTTGGCAGCATGGGAGATGACTCCCAGGCATGAGTGTGGCTCTGGCACCATGGGATTAACAATGCCATCTTGACCAAAAAGGGGAAAAGAATAGCAGTGGAACAAATAAGGTATTTGTGGCTGAGAGAGTTCAAATAGAGTTGAGAGGCTACACTGGAGGTCACTCTTACACAACCATCAGTTAAACATTGCTACCTACCATAACTTGCCAACCCCCAACCAAAACCATTCCATCAAATCCTAAAGAACACCTAGGGCATTATATAAGACTCTACAAAAGTTCCATGCATTGGATAACATTCCAGAAACTTACAACCTCCAGGTAGGTTCCTGGACCAGATAAGACCTAAAATGCAGAGGGCCCAGCCTCTCCAGAGCATCAACTAGTTCCATCCCCCTATCGCATAGTATCAATAGCCCCTTCCAACATGAAAAAGTTAGAGTAGGCATAGCCCAAATACTCCTAAAGAATGGGAGAAAGATCAAAGGTGACGGTGGAGTTATACAGAGAAGGTAGGGCTTAACAAACAACAAACAAACATACAAACAAGCATAACAAACATACAAACAAGTATGATTGCTGAATCATTATACTGATACTTCTTTTAGTCTCCAGTATCTTAGACCATCTAGAAATAAAAACTTAAAACTCAGAAATCTGTTCTACAACTAATTGTTGTGACATGCTTTGAAACTTATTGCTTCTTTGTATAGATGTTATTTTCCACAAAAAAAGAAAAAAATATTTCTTCTATCCCCCAGTGTTTTGGAGCAGTTAGAAGGAAAAATCTGAAATAGTGGAATGGTAACCCATAACACTCTCTGAATTCTGTTCTGTATCTACTTGTTGAACTGTGCTTTGAAAATCATTGCTTTTTTCCCTTCTTTTCTTTGTATAAATGTTACATATATATATTTTTAAATGATTCTGATTGTAGCTTTTTCAGGAAATTTTATAATATTCTCGAGGAAACTCAAGGGAGGAAGGCAAGCACCAGTCTTTGAAGGTAACCCTTCAGGGCCAAGACAACATGAAGCAAAGTGTGTGGCTCTTTGATGCACTGGTTTGAGTCAGGGAGAAAATCTAAATGACCAGAGAACCCATTCATGTCCTTCAAGCTACCCACTGTCAACACCACTTTTCTCAACTGTTTGGACAATAGTTGAATAGCAGCCAGTTCAAAGGTATGTTCTCTGGAAGAAACCTTGAGCACAGACATTGTTTTTCTGATTAAGAAAGAAGCATGCACTTAAAAAAATTAACCAATCTATTGTTATAATCTCAAACATTATTCTGTAAATTCTGGCCATGGCAGGAGGACATGTAGGAGAAATAAGCTTTTCTAATGAAAAGGATGATTCCAGATAACCATATTGGCTGTGGATGATAATAATCTAACTAAAGTCTTAATAAGAATCAATGAAAAATCTGTAAGAATTAATAAAATAATGCAACAAAGTAGTAGCAAATAGAGTAATATCCAAAATGCAATAGTTTCCCTATGATTCAGGGACAAATATTTGGAAATTATTGTGGAAAAAGGCTTCATTCACAGTAATGACAAAAATAAAATATCTAGCATAGTTGCAACCAAAAAGGTAAAGATCATTAAGTCTAAATCTAAAAATTTTGAGAGGTATAAAACAAGTATGTCTGAATAAAGTAGGAGAGGGTTCTTTTTCCTCATTGGAGAAAAAGATCACAAAGTGTTGATTCTTTCCACTTAATTAATAGGCTTAATGTAATCCCAAATAATATCTCAATGGGATCATTGGGAGAACATGACAAAATATTTAAGAAGTCACTGAGAATAATAGGCAAGAACAGGTAGGAAAGGTCTTAAGTAAGGAGTACAGAGGAGAAATTTGTCTTATTGGATGATCAGTGTCTTGATATAGTAATTATAAGACTGAGGTAGTGATGCAGGAAAAAAAAGAGCAATGAAACATAATAATAACCAAGAATCAGACCTTAGTATACTAGTAGTAGTATATGAAGAAGGAAGCATTTCAGTTTGATGGAGGGTGAGTGGATTTTTTTATTTTTCAAAAAATTATATGGGGAAATTTGGGTGTTTGAGAGTAAAATCAGTTAAAGTTCTACTCCCATGCCAGACATCAAAATAAATTTAAGTTGGGTTAAAGAAAGCATGAAATATGAAATCATAAAAAATGGAAGAAAATTTAAACATTTATCTGATTCATGGATGGAAAAAAGGAGTTTCTAAACACAAATGCAAGTAAATAGATTTGAACACATAAAAATTAAATTTTTCATGCCAAAATGAAATAAAATTAACAGGAAACAAGAAGTTGAGAAAAACATTTGTGAATTGTCTGACACAGTATTTAATAGATTTACTATATCTTCAAGCAGAGAACTACCATCACATACAAAGATAAAATAGAGACAAACCGCTTGGAATGCCCCTGAAAAGGTTTAGAATTGTGACTTCAGGAGAATTTGGAACGAAGAGAGAAAGAGAGAGACAGACTGTAAAAGAAAAAAGCAGGGTTTTTCTAGTCTGAGAACATACAACCCGGTATCGATGAAGCCTCGGTTAGACCAGATTTCCTCAGCCAACTTCAAAGGAAAGGGTCCCGAACAGATGAGGAGGATGAAGATGAAGATGTTGAGGAGGTGAGTGAAGCTGATGCTATGGCAGCTCTTCTTACCGAAAGACCTGAAGGGAAGGTGTGATGGTCAGGCTCATGTGTTAACCTGGCCAGGTGATGGTGTTCAGTGGTCTTGTCAAGCAAGTGCTGGCCTAACTGTTACTGCAAGGACATTCTGTGGACTTAAATCATCAGCCAGTTGATTGCATCTATGGTTGATGACACCTACAGTCAATTGAGGAGATTGCTTTCAGCAATTTCAGCAATGAGAGATCATTTCATCTTATCAGTAGACGGCTTTAAAAGGAGAAGTTTCAGCAGTCAGAAGAGACAACTTTCATCCCTACTTTAGCCAGCTAGCTTCTCCTGGGGACTTTATCAAGAACCTCCATCAGAGTTGCAAGCTCACAGCCTGCCCTATGGAATTTGGATTTATGTATCCCTACAGTTGTGTGAGACACTTTTATAAAATCTCATAATATTTACATATATCATCTGTTGGTTCTGTTTCCTTAGAGAATTCTGACTAATATGGCAGGCCAGGAAGGAATAAGAATGAAAAATCAATGAAGAGAGGATTTATATGGAAACCCTCTCCTTAACCTCATGGTCCATCCTAGCCTCAGGCCAATTTCAAAGTCAAAAGGAGATGGAACAGCATATTGTCCCCAAGGTTTATTCAGTTTGTTGTGTGCCCTCAATGTCCCTTCTTTTTGTCACCACACCAAATGCCATCATATAACTGTATCACCATTTGCCATTGTGCTTCTCAGTCATTGTACCCTTTGGTTCCCCCATCTATTGGGCATCATAAATAATGTCCAAAATAAACAAACTGTGTCTTACAGTATCTTCATTTGGTTGTACAATCAGCAGCACTCTCAGTTTTAAGCAATTTTCATTGGTTCATAATGACAAAGAACTGGCAAACACTATGTCACCAATTATCAAATCAAAACTATCTCCTATCACTTGTCCCTTCCCCCCTCCCCAGTTAGTTATCCTTGGTAGAGCTGTGGTACTGCTGATGTCTTCCTGTTAACTATTGGCCTTAGTGTGCATTTTTAGTCTCCCCCTATATTCCTCTGCTATAGACTCTTTGTCCACTATCAAACCATCAAAATAGTTCATTTGAGAACTTATTTATAGTTGTAAATTCAGTCAGTGGGATAGATAGCACTATACATCCCCTTTCTATCCGATTCACCTTCAATATGGCAATTCCGGAGGCTGCTCTTATGCAAGCTTCAGTTAGATAGTGCTAATTGCCATGGTTTGCTAACCCCCAATCAACATCATTCCTATTGACACTTTAGAACACCTAGGGCTCAAACTGAGACTCTATTAAGCATTCATGCATTGGCTTGCCTTCCTAGAACATATAATTCCTGGAGGGTTCTTAGGTCAGATAAATCCTGAAACTCAGAGGGGACAAGCCTCTCTAGGATTATCAATTAAATACTGTCCTTTAATGTGGACACCCCTTCTCAACATGAAAAGCTCAGAACAGGCATTGCCGAAAGAGCCCTATAAATTGGGAGAAGGATTAAAGAGAAGGAGGAAGTATAACAGAGAAAATGGGGTTTAAAAAATGAGCATGACTGCTGAATCATTATATTAATATTCTTTCTAGCCTCCAGTGTTTTGGAGCAGCTAGAAGGAAAAATCTGAGATGGTGGAATGGGATCTGTTCTGTAACTATGTGTGCTTTGAAAGTCATTGCTCTTTTTTTCTTTGCTTTGTATATATGTTACATTTTACAATAAAAACGTTTTTTTTAAAAAGGAAATGGCACAGTTTCTGTTTGGGGTGATGGAAAAGTTTTGATAATGGAGGGTGGTGATGGGGAGCCATTGTGAATGGAATTGACGCGGCTGAATCATATACTTGAAAGTGGTCAAGTGGGAGATATTATGTTGTATAGATGGTGCCACAATAACAATGTTAAAATAAGATGGGAGATGACATTGTCTTAAGAACTGTATAAAAATGCAGAATGATCAGAAATAAGACAAGAGATCGGTAAATGATTCGTTGTGATCTCAAGTTCACAAAAAGTTTGCAGAGAAATATAGTAAGTATTAGAGTTTTATGTATCTGATTATGAAAAGACTGTAAAATACAATGAGAGAGAGAAAGCAAACATGGAACACTTATAAAGAGTGGGTTCTGGGCGGGCCGCGGTGGCTCAGCGGGCAAGAGTGCTTGCCTGCCGTGCCGGAGGACCCCGGTTCGATTCCCGGCCCCAGCCCATGTAAAAAACAAACAAACAAACAAAATATAATAAAACAAGAAAATGTTTAAAAATGTTTCCCTTTCTTCCTCCCTTCCTTCCTTCTCTGTCTTTCCTTCCTTTCCTCCCTCTCTCTTTAAAAAAAAAAAAAAAAAAAAAAAAAAGAGTGGGTTCTCAGACATAAAGGATGGGATTGAGGTAATACGTTGGGGACTCCTGACCTAAGTGATGCTTTCAAAATTAATTTTTCTCTAAGTATAAACAATTTGATTTAACAGTGAGAATCTACATAGAGTACTTCTTAGATGCATGATGCTTCTGTCTTTTCGAGGCAGAAGTATTTATTTTAAGTAAATTCTAATCAGCAAATACATGAAAGGTATGGTATATTATTGCATAGAAAATGCCATTTTGATTTTGGGCAGATTTTGAGGTTTCCCAGATCTTGTAAGGGATATGTAAAGTGGTACATTTTATGGAGATAAAAGTTAACTGAAAATAAAATAAATTGACAGGATGCAAATTTTGAAATAACCGTGGCACTTTAGTGAGGAAATCCTTTAAGGTCCACAGTGAAAATAGAGGCTCAGTGCAACTATGACAAATATTTGGATTGAGATTGCCTGGAGTCACATAAAGCTCAGGGTTGTGGCTTAAAGATTTAGGAAAAGCAGGGATTTCAAATTTCAGAAAGGAATAAAGATGACTTATTTGCATATGAAAAACTTGCTAATAGAAACTGGTCAATGTAAAGAAGTTAAGGTAAAGAGAGGTAGTGACTGAAATGAAGATGTGAATCTTCACAACTGAAAAAAAATGTGATAATTTTACTGCGAGTTGGTTAAAAATGCACAGAAGTTGAGGGTTGTCTTCTTTTGGGATTAATATAGTAAGCTCAAGAGTGGGAGCTGGCAAGGGAAGAAGAATGGGGAAGAGAAGGGATGTCTAGAAGAGAGTTGTTGCTGACCTTATTGCTGTTCTCTGTAAACTCTCCTGCAGGTTTTGCTGTCTCTGGAACATTACCTTACTGGTAGGTCTTGAAAAAAAGCTGAAAAAAGTGCTGCTTATTTCTGTGATGCCAGATGAAGTCCATAAAGCCTTAGTGTTTGAAAGGTGAAGTTCATGTGTCAACCTGGCTGGGTGATGGTGTCCGGTTGTTTGATCGAGCACACTCTGACCTGATTGTGACTGTGAAGGTATTTCATGGATTTAAATCATCAGTTGATGGCATCCAGGGTTGATTGTATCTACAATCAACAAAAGAGATTACCTTCAGCAATGAGAGAAGTCTCATCCTGTTATAGTTTGCTAGTTGCCAGAATGCAATATACCAGAAATAGAATGGCTTTTTAGAAAGGGGAATTTAATAAGTTGCTAGTTTACAGTTCTAAGGCTGAGAAAATGTCGCAATTACAACGAGTCTATAGAAATGTCCAATCAAAGGCTTCCAGGGGAAGATACCTTGGTTCAAGAAGGCCGATGAAGTTCAGGGTTTCTCTCTTAAGTGAAAAGGCACATGGCGAACACAGATTTTCTCTCTCATCTGGAAAGGCACAATGTGAACATGGTCAGGGTTCATCTCTCATCTGGAAGGGCACATGGCAGACATGGAATAATCTGCTAGCTTCCTCTCCTGGCTTCCTGTTTCATGAAGCTCCCGGGGAGGCATTTTCCTTCTTCATCTCCAAAGGTCGCTGGCCGGTGGACTCCGCTTCTCGTGGCTGTGTCATTCTTCTCTGCTCTCTCTGAATCTCCTTCATTCTCCAAAATGTTTCCTCTTTAATAGGACTCCAGAAAATTCTCAAGACCCACCCAAATAGGTGGAGGCATGTCATCACCTAATCCAGTTTAACAACCATTCTTGATTGGGTTACATCTCCAGGGAGATGATCTAATTACAGATTCAAACATACAGTATTGAATAGGGATTATTCTGCTTTTTTACAAAATGGGATTTTGATTAAAATATGGCTTTTCTAGGGTCCATACATCCTTTCAAACCAGCACACATCCCATAAGTAAGGCTTTAAAGGGAGTACTGATGATTTCAGCAGTTAGAAAGAATTTCTATCACAACTTCAGTCAGTCTGCTTTTCCCAGGGAGTTCACCAAAGCCTTCATTGCAGTTTCCAACTTGCAGCCTGCCCTGTGGAATTTGGACTTGCCAATCCCCATGGTTGCATAAGCCAATTCCTATAATAAAATCTCATAATATTTACCTCTTTATCTCTATATCTATTTCTATCTCTATGTCCTGTCAGTTCTGTCTCTCCAGAGAACCCTTACTAATACAAGCAACAAAGATAAATGTAAGGCTAATGACTTATAGATCAATATATTTCACTAATGTTGGGAAGATTCAGGAGGAAGTCATGAGTAAGCCAATGATTCTTAGTTTAGAAATGGCAAGTGAGGTTAGCCACCTTCTAGAGAAGGCTTTAAAGAAGATTTCCTTTAAATTATGCCAATTAACAATGGCTGGTAGTAAATAGTGTGCTGCTATCCTATAAAAAAACAGTTAAATTACTTGTGTGATACAAATGCTTGAAGTTACTTGTGTGATGCAAATGCCTCTTTCCAATGTTTCATCTGAAGGTTTGTTTTTTAAAATTTGTTTGTTCTTTAGTATTTATAAATACAAATTATAATTTGGCTTCAGTATGGATTACCATTTTCACAAATGTATGTCAGACACAAAAATGCTAAAATGAAACTGGGTAATTTAGATGCCAGCTGCCATCATCCAGCCTCTTCAGGCCCCATCATGGTACAGATTCTTTCCTTAGAATCTCAATGGGGAAAAAAGGCTGAAAAAAAATAAAAAGAAGAGACTAAAAATGGAAGAACTTAAAGACAATTTATTGAATGAAATAAGCAAGATACACAAGAACAAATATTGAATACTTTCACTCATATGAAATACCTTGCATAAGCAAATACATAGAGAAAATAGATTACAGGGTACCAGGGCTTGGTGAGGGGTAGGGAATGGAAAGTTATTGCTTAATGTATACAGAGATTCTGTTGGAGTCGTGAAAATGTTTTGGTAATGAACGGTGGTGATGGTAGCATATAATATGGTTAATGTAATTAATATTACTGAAGTGTACAGATGTTAAAATGGGAAATGTTGTATATATCTTAACACAATAAAATTTTTTCAAAAGGCCGAAATGTAATATGAGTGGTTCAGATGCAACACATACTGATATTCCAGTTGAAGGGAGAAAGGTGTGCACATCTGCGAGGGAACCTAATGCTGCTGCAATGAGCCCACAGCCAGGAGAGAACAGATTTACATGCAGGGGATGTGCAGAGTCCATAGGAAGTCCTCTGGGAAACCTGTTTAGAGGTGTATGTGAAGCTGAAATCTCCTCCATTTGATCAAATTAATCTCGAATTTTCAGGGTCCTTCTTTACCTTGATGACTTGTTTAAATATGAGGTCTTGGTAAACCAGTTTATCCCCTTGGAGGAGATTAGAGTTCTGTCCAACAGTTCAAGTGAAACGTGTCCATCTCTCCCTTATCCAGAAGGCATAGGGTTGAGCTGACCAGGAGGGAAACAGGGAGTTCCACAAAGCCAGGGGACTGAGAGTAGAGGTCCCGTCTCATCTCAGGTAGCAGAGGAAGCCAAATAAAGCTGAAGATGAAGCAGTGAGGATGAGACCCAAGAAACCAGGAGGGGCTCTGGGAGTTGCCGAAACCGTAGTGGTGTTCATGGGTATAAAAGTCAGAATCTGGTTGCTGGGGGTCGATTGGGAACAGATGTCATGGGGAAGGTGTGGGAAGTGAAGGTGGCCTGTCCAAGGACAACCACTGCTGGTGGTGGCTCAGGGATGGGGCAGGACTGGGTCATTCTGACCTAAAGGGCCAACCCTGAATGGAGACAATCTGCCCCACTCCAGATCTCAGGAGCACACTTGCAGCACACCTATAATTACATAAAGAGATGCCTTCAGGTTATAACTACAGTTGAGGAAAATATAAAGAACATTCCATCAATGGGTGGTTTTGTATAGCCCGAGCATTATTTCCGTATTTCAAATTCTCTTATCAAAATGACTGAGGCATTGTGAAAAATAATATTCTACTGAAATCATGCATAAATTTGCATTTGGTTATTATACAACCCTCAGTACTTCATTTTTAAAATAATAGGTTGAAATTGATCAAAAATTGAAATGCAAAGGATGCCACAAGCAAATTCAGACTCAAATTGTGCAGTTCCCTTCTCTTCACCCCAACACACGTTAGCATACTTAATTATTTTCCTTTTTTTAATTCAAGGTACAGCAAATCCCACTGTGGGATTAAATATCCTGTATTTCAGACTTTTTGGCCACAATGATATTGGTAAGCATAGTCTAGTTCAATTTTTAAAAATTCATAGGTAACACAATTTTAGATTTCTGGGTTAGCCCAATGATTTATTTAAAACAGAAATAGCCATATTTCTTTCTTTGGCACCTACCCCAGTGTTCTAAACAAAAAGGCTGGTTAATATCATATGACACATATGAAAGGTGATGACCAAATTCATTGAAGGAAAATAATGTAAAGAAAAGGAGACATTGCAAAATGGTGCTTAAGCAGGGAGCATTTCTGAGGATTAAAGCAAGGGCTATCTGGAATCTCTCCGTGGATGGGGAAAAGAGTGTGTGAAAGAGTGGAGGAGCAGGAGGCTAATGACAAGTCATGATCCTTTGCTCAGTCAATTTTCACATCTAGAATCCACTGGCCAAAGAGATGACCAAACTCCAGGAGGAAGGATGCTGCAACCCTATAGCAAATATGTACTGTGTTGACTCCCCCGTGTCTGCCCCAAAGGGTCTGATGGCTATTTACTTGGTCAGTATATCCTGGGGAAATGGGAGACCAAGACTTTTCCAGGACAATTGGATGCAGTATTAGTTGATGTCAATACCTGGAAATCTGAAATGTCATCTTGTGTGTACCCCATCCCCTCCCAGTAGAGTCCCAGCTAACGTCTTGCTTACAGCTGGCCCCCTCTGACAAAACCTCTCCCTCTTGGTCATTTTCCCTTTGCCTAGTATATAGTTGATAACTAGAATAATGTCCTCTTTGGGTCCTTGGCTTGTGACATGTGGTGGCTTGGAGCTGTTGTGCACCCAGAAAAGGCCATGTTCTTTTAATCCATTCCTATGGGTGCAGATTTATTGTAGGTGAGCCATTTTGATTAGGTTATTTCAACTGAGATGTGACCCGCCCTCTTTAAGATGGGTCTTAATCCCCTTACTGGAGTCTTTATAAAAGGATAAATGACACACAGAAAAAGTCCAGAGGTCTCAAAGAAGCTCCAAGAGAAGCTGAGAGAAAAGGACACACCCACAGAAGCTGAGACAGGAAGCCACTGACCCCAAAAGCTGAAAGCAATGAAACCTGGAAGAGAAGGACCAGCAGACACCAGCCATGTGCCTTCCTATGTGACAGAGATGTCTCAGGTTCCTCAGCCTTTCTTCAGAGAAGATATGATTGTCGATGCCTCCAGGTGGACATTTTCCCGACCTTAGAACTGTAAATTTGTAAACTAGTAAATTCCCATTGTAAAATCCAATCCATTCCTGGTATATTGGATTCCAGTAACTTTAGCAAACCGATACACTAAGAGCTATCATAGCCGGCAAAGCTAGGTAGGAAACTCTATAACTGTACCACCTCCTTCTCCAGGACCAAAAGAGTAAATCAAGGTAAAACTACATCCTAGAGTTTGCACCTCTATGAAAACTCTAAATGATGTGGAGGTGGTCCCTGAAAAAAAAATCTCCATTTTTTTTGTCAGTCTGGTCTCTGCAAAAACTGGATAGCAGAGTACCACAAACTTAACTGAGGTGTAGTCCCTCTGTAGCTGTTCCACGGAAGCAGCACTGTTTGCTAAAGCAGATTAATAAAGGTCTCAGATACATGTTATATGGCCACCAATTTGTCCAATGTGTTCTTTTTTATTTCTGAAGCGAAATGGTTTGCATTCATGTGGAACAGACCACAGTCATTTACTGTTTTTCTTGAGGACATTGCTAACTTTTCCACCCGCTCTCATAATATAATCTGGAGGATTCTGCACTGTCTGGGCATTTTGCAGAACATCCCACTGACCCATTGCATGGATGACGTCATGTTGATCGGGAAGGACATATAAGAGGTGGCTAGAGTGACACATACACCCCAGAGGGTGAGAGATTCAGGAACCTGCCACTTCAGTAAAGTTCTGGGAGTGGGGTGAGATGGATGGGTTCACTGATCAGATGTGCTCTGATGTCTCCTCCAAGTTAGAAGATCAACTGTTGCTCTTGCATCCTCCCCCACAAAGAAGGAAGCACTGTGCCTGGTAAATCTCTGGTTTCTAGATACCACAAAGTCTGCATTAGGAATACTGCTCTGGGACAGGTGTCATGGAAGGCTGCCAGTTGTGAGTGGGGCCCAAACCTGGCCATATGGTCTGAAGTTCCAGCAGACGCCATGGGGCTGGAAGTGTCAGTGGTGGGAAAAGATGCAGCAGTGCAGTATATGGCCAGCACAGAGGGAGAGTCGCAGCACAGGTTCCTAGTGTACAAAGCAAGAACATGTCACCTGCTGCAGAAAATTCTACAGCTTTTCAGAAACAAAGCCTGGTGTGTTGCTGAGGCATCTGGAACTGCCCCATATGAGCTGCTTTCTATCAGATCCACCAAGCCTCAAAGTCAGACAGGCTCAGCAGCAGTCCATGGTAAGGTAGAAATGGTACATTTGGGATTTAGCCCAAGCAGGAAAAGAGAGCACAAGTAAGATGCAAGCACAGGGAGCCCAACCCCCCATGTTGTTCATCATAGTTGCACTGGTACCCTCCCCCAGCTCACACCTTTGGCCATACAGAGAGTTCTGTTCAACCAGCTGAAAAGAAGTAAAGAGCTCAATTGTGGTTTATACATTGGTCAGCTCATTGTGAGGACTGAAGGTGAAAATGGACAGGTGGTTGCATTACACTACATTTAGGGGCAAGGGAGATGGAAGATCCCTAGGTCTGTTCCTTTCCGTCTGCCACTCCCTGCAAGGCTTTGTGAGGAGCAAAGACAGATGAGAAAAAAAACCACAGGGCAAAGAGAAGAAGGGAAGAGCACTTGGGCCTTAGGTTCATCAAAAACCACTGCCCCAAAAAAACTAAACCCTCTCTAAGTGAGAAACCATAATGTTTCTCATTATGTCTGGGTAGTTCAGAGTATAAACTGCAGACAAGAGAATTAAGAATATGGACGTTTTGAAGGATAGGTCTTTGAAACACATAGCTTCTAGGGAAGCAAATAAAAGACTGAATGGAGGGCGGGCCGCGGTGGCTCAGCGGGCAAAAGTGCTTGCCTGCTATACCGGAGGACCTCGGTTCGATTCCCGGCCCCAGCCCATGTAACAAAAAACGGAAAAACAAAATACAATAAAACAAAGAAAATGTTTAAAGATGTTTCCCTTTCTTCCTTCCTTCCTTCCTTCTATCCTTCCTTCCTTCTCTCTGTCTTTCCTTTAAAAAAAAAAAGACTGAATGGAAGGGAATTTGTCAATACCTAAAACTATATACATACTTACCTTTTGATCTAGAAATCCCACTTTTAGGAATCTCCCATGAAGCTATACCTTGACAATATGAAGATATATGCATCCAAGGTTATTCACTGAAGCATCGTTGTTGATGATTGGAAACAAAACATTGGAAACAGCCTAAATGTCCATATTGGGAAATCAGTTGAATAAAGCATCCACCCAGTGGAGTACTATGCCACTCCAAGAAAGAACAAGAGAACTCTATGCATTGATAAGGAGTGATTTCCAGGATATGTTGTAAAGTGTAAAAAAGAGTTTAAGTAAAACTGTGAGTTATAGAATAAAACGCCCATAGCTGCTCATTTGTGCTGAAGAAATCTAAGGGTAAACTAGAAACTAACAAGATTGGCTACTGAAAGGATTGAGTGGGGCCAAGGCGGTCAGAAAGCTATAAGGGAGAATGGGGGAGGAGGGAGGAGGGGGCACGGACACTTTTCTAAATAAGCCTTTTCACATGGCTCTTACTCTTAGAACTGTATTAATGTGTCACACATCCCAAAGTAAAGACAGTAGGATTTTGTTTTACACACACCCAACACACATAAATTCAGATATACACCACTGGCAATCAAAAAAGAATAAAGGTAGACAACTTATGCGAAGGGCTTTAGGACATAATTCATTGTATAAAACAAGGTCCTATTGTAATTAAAACAACCAGGAAGGGTGGGAGGCAAAATAGAATACCGACAGTAACAAGTAAATTGTACCAAATAAATTTAATTGTATTACAAATGAATAACATCACCACACTGAAGGGGGTGGAGAAGAAAAGCACCAAACTGAATGACTTTGGAAAGCAGTATTCTGACTATTCCATGAGGTTAAATATCATGCCCTAGCTAGTAAAATTGTCTTTCACAGGGTTAGCAATTCTAAGACTACTTCATATGCATACTAAGATCGGGCATATATGTAAATATATTAAGGAAATGAGATCCAGGTTTCTTATTGCTGGTGAAAAGAATTATGAATAAGGAGAGGGAAAGGAGGTAGAACAAACATTGTGATATTGGGTCGGAATGGAAGGTGTCAGTCTGATCTCATGGTTATATATGTATATTGACAGATAGGCTCACTCAATCTGCATGTGTGCGGGTGTTGTATACCTATGTCCTAGCAACGTCCACCGAGAAGGCATGGAGGTGATGGAGCCCCAGTAGCAGTGATTCACATCCAGAGCCCAGACCTTGGTTTCTAAACACCAGTATTTAAAAAAAGGAACGAGCGCTCTCAGGATTGGGGCAAGGAAAATACAGGATGATCCTGAAACAGCTTGTGTTGCCGTGAAGTAAGGAAACGTTCATAAAGGGATGGAGACACATTCAAAGAACACAGGAGCCAACTTTGAAGGAGCTCCAGATGGCCAAATGTGGGTTAAGTTGAAAAACGGCATGAAGAATGACAGCAGTGGATTGTAATAAAATAAAAACCTATGAGTCCATATGTATATAAAGAAATAAGGGAACACAAAAGAAACGGGAGAGAAGCAGCAACTTCCCTTACAGTAGCTGTTTCAGTTTGCTAAAGCTGCCTGAATGCAATGTACCAGAAATGGAACGGCTTTTAAAAATGGAATTTATTGAGTTGCAAGTTTACAGTTCTAAGGCCTTGAAAATGTCCAAACTAAGGCATCCAGAGAAAGATACCTTAACTCCAAGGAATGGGTGAATGATGTTCAGGTTTCTCTCAGCTGGGAAGACACATGGCCATGATTGCTAGCTTTCTCTACTGGCTTCTTCAAATGGTTTCCCTGGGGGCATTTACTTTCTGCATCTCCAAAGGTCACTGGCTGAGTGGGCTCTGTCGGCACTAAAGCTTTTCCCGAAATGGTTCCTCTTAAAGGGCTCCAGTAAGCAACCCCATCTTGAATGGGCGGAGACACATCTCCCTGGAAACCACTTAATCAAAAGGTACCACCCACAAGTGGGTGGGCCACATCTCCAGGGAAACCCTAAAAAGGATCCCACTCAGCAATACTGAACGAGGATGAAAGAACATGGCTTTTCTGGGGTACACAACAATTTCAAACCAGCACAGTGGCTTTCCAAATAGAAACATTGCTATTAGGCAAACACCCCCATACTAACTGTCCCAGGCAAGAATCACACTGATGGATGCTAAAATTAGTGAGTGACTGTGTGATTAAGAAACAAGACATATGCATAGTCTTGAACTGTCACCACGAGACACTTACCACAAAGGGGAAATAATGAATTTACAGTGGAGACACCTGGCAGCTGCACCTTAACCACCTGACCAAGGTTATTTCCAGGAAGAAACTGGCAGAATGCACCATTTCATGGGATCCACTGCACAGGACACAGCATTGCTGTCCTTGCCAAAAATGCTCAACATTGATCTAATCGTGTGAAAACATCAGACACACCTCAAAGGTGGGGGTGTGTGAAAACTGTACACGCATCCTGGAGTGGATCCTGGACAACTGAAAGACATTAGTGGGAAAACTGGAGAAATTCTAAAAAAGGTCCGTAGATTGGCTAATAATGTTGCATCCAGGCTGCTTTCCTGTTTTCGATCATTGTTCTGTGGTTGTGTAAGACATTAACTTCAGGAGAAGCTGGGCGAAGAGCATAGAGGAACTCTCTGACCTCTTTTTTTGCAACTTTTCTGTAAATCTAGAACTATTTCAAAATAAAAATAAGAAAAAAGCAAATACGGATTGAGCAGCTTCTGTATTTCAGACCCCAGAAAGTCCCCCAGACGCTGGAGATACAGAGGGACCAGCCTGCAGTCCCTGCTCTTGTGGGGTTTACATGACATTGTAAGCCTCAGGCTGAGCGTCCATCATTTCAATAAAGACCGTAAGAATGCCAACCTTTACAGATGGAATTATTCTGACTCAAGGTTTACGTCATTTATAGTGGCACTCAGCTTTCATCTCAATGTTTTCATAAGAGAGAATATACAGTCATGGCTCAGATGTTGCCCAGAGGCTTATTACATGGTTTGGACAGCTCTGGAATTTTTATGCTGATTCCTAAATTGTTATGTTATACTATGTCTTCGTGGTGGGCATGGTCTAATTTCAGCTCAATTCATTTCTTCTGCAATTGAACCATCATGAGATAGGTGCCTGACAAGGCATGTGCTATCCGGATCGCCCTCTGTGTGCAGCTACAGAAACTTAAAAAGCCAATCAGACATAGTTAAAATCTATGATTTGCATCTAAACTGTGATTTCATTTCCATTTTTTAGCTTTGCAGTTCTTCAAAAATCTGTGATTCTATGGATCTTAGACCAGATTAAAAATAGGAATAATTAAAGTCCCTGTTGCCATCTGCTCAATTCATTTGTCCACATTGCTTCAGACCATCCATGCTCTCCTGGCTGGGAGTCTGGGCAAGGAGCAGCCTTGGTGGCGGGTCCGTAGGCCGAGTGAAAACAAACGCCCTCCAGTGGGTCTCACCCATGACCACTGCACATGCAGCTGATTGCAGACCAGGGAAGGTGCAGCCAGCCAGGGGAGCAGATCCAGGCTATAGCCTGGAGTCAGAGTCCTGTGGCTTTTCTTGATTGCCAGCATGCTAGGCTCTCGCATTGGCAAATTGGTCATTTAAAGGGAGCTGCGAGGAGCTAAGCAGAATCTGAAAAAATTAGGCAAGATGTGGGGGTTTTCGAGGGTTTGGGTGTTTGTCACATGTGCGAGGGAGTGCAGTTGGGTGAGCCAGTGAAGCTGTGATAGATTAAATACCCCAGAGCTTTTTAATTTCTCTCCAAAATCCTCAATCTGAGGAATCAGCTCAGCAAATCTCTTTAACAAGTTTCTGTACCCGATCTCTGGCAATTGCATACAATAAAATTAAATCAACACGCTTCCTGTACTGGTTTGAAAGGATATATGTCCTCTAGAAAAGCAATGTTTTAATCAAAATCCCATTTCATAAAGATAGAACAATTCCTATTCAATACTGTATGTTTGAAACTGTAATCAGATCATCTCCCTGGATGATATGATTTAGTCAAGACTGGTTGTCAAACTGGATTAGGTGACGACGTGTCTCCACCCATTCCGGCGGGTCTTGATAAGTTTCTGGAGTTCTGTAAAAGAGGAAACATTTTGGAGAAAGGGGAAGATTCAGAGAGAGCAGACAATGCTGCAGCACCATGAAGCAGAGAGTCCACAAGCCAGCGACCTTTGGAGATGAAGAAGGGAAATGCCTCCCAGGGAGCTTCATGAAACCGGAAGCCGGGAGAAGAAGCTAGGAGATGATGCCGTGTCTGCCATGTGCCTTTCCCCATGAGAGAGGAACCCTGACCGTGTTCACCATGCGCCTTTCCAGATGAGAGAGAGACCCTGAACTTCATCAGCTTTGTTGAACCAAGGTATCTTTCCCTGGATGCCTTGGATTGGACATTTCTATAGACTTGTAATTGACACATTTTCTCAGCCTTAGAAACTGTAAACTAGCAACTTATTAAGTTCCCCCTTTTAAAAGTCATTCTGTTTCTGGTACATTGCATTCCAGCAGCTAGCAAACTAGAACACTTGACTTCAATTTCTTCTGAACATATCACACACTGACCGTGACTCAAGCTGTCTGTACAGAGAACACTCATGGTGTTGAACCTTTCCTCCGGCACATCGTGCCATCAACCTGACATATTTATTTTGTAGCCCAGTCCTTGCAGGTGAATGAATGAGTTGAATCTGGGCACACTCCTGAGTAGACCTGAGTTGTGTTGACATTTCCCCTCCACACACCTCCTTTCCCCAGAGGTGGTCTTCCAGTTGGGGTGAGTAATCGCATCATTACTCAGATTTAGACTAAACATTTCAGTTTCTGACTGGCAAGGTTAGGCAACACTAGGTTGTGTGTGTGTATGTGGCTTATATTTCCAAGGAGATACATTTTTTGAAATATATCCCAGTCAGTTCTTAAAAGCTCCCTATTTGGCAAGCATTATGCTGACCACTGAATACACCTTATCACATTTAGTACACCTAAGCAATATTAAATATATGTTGTGTTGTTGCCATTTTATGGGTGAGGCCAAAGAGTTTAATTGCACAACACAGGGCAAAGACCATGGAGTCCAGATTCCAGCGGCCTGTGCTGCCAGCTCCACTAGGACTCCACATATTGTCAGAGCAACACAAAGAAACCCGTGCGTCCAAAGACCAAGAGACATCAGGCAATGGGTCAGATGGGGATTTAATGTTCAGAAACACCTTGTGATTTCTTCTTGTTTGGTTTCCTTTAAGAACATCTGTCTGAAAAAAACATTATTAGGGTGGGCCACGGTGGCTTCTCAGGCAGAGTTCTCGCCTGCCATGCTGGAGACCTGGGTTCGATTCCCGTTGCCTGTCCATGCAAAAAAAAAAAAAAACCATCAAAACCAAAAAACCAAAAAACAAAAACATATTATTAGCCACAGAGGATCTCTGGTTGTACACAGCGGCTCTAATCTGAAATCTATGGAAGAAGAATGGAATGAGCAAGGGGAGGAGATGCATTCAATGAACAAGGTTGGAGTCAATGAAAATGTAGTACATGCATACAGTTTTGAAGGGAAAAACTACTGACCAAAGCAAGCCAAGTGCACTTACATACACCAGTTCAGTGGCTTGTGTGGGAGTGGATGCTGCTAGCACCCAGTGAGGACAAGGGGCGCTGTATACCCTCGCACATTCCCGATAGAAGTGTGAATTTCTATAACCCTTTGGATAAACAATCTGCAGTACCTATTGAAATATGAAATATCTTCGATCCAATGGCCCTATGTAAATAAAAGCATTCTAAGGTAAGGATATGTGTATAAGGATGCTTATTGCAGTATTATTTGCTGTGATAAAAGCCTGGCTCAATCTACATGGTCATCAATAAGAGAACAAATGGTACCTTAGTAGGGTAATCTAGTTTATATGGATTCAGCTATCAAAATGACTGAGTTGGAACTGTGCCAATTGACCTGTTCAGATATCCATAATATACTGTTAAGTAAATAAAGCAATGCCATAGTAATTCTTTAGGATTCTTTTATGAAAAAAAAAAAAACTAGCTATATTTTTATAAGTATGGATCAGGCTGGGGAAGGAGACACAAACCCAGGCAGTTAGCACTGGGTACCCGAAGTGGGGTGGAAATGGGGAGTTGTTTTAGTTTCCTTGGTTGCTGTTCCAGTTTGCTAGCTGCTGGAATGCAATGTACCAGAAACAGAATGGCTTTTAAAGAGGGGAATTTAATAAGTTGCTAGTTTAGACTTTTAAGGCTGAGAAAATGTCCCAATTAAAACAAGTCTATAGAAATGTCCAATCAAAGGCATCCAGGGAAAGATACCTTGGTTCAAAAAGGCCAAGGAAGTTCAGGGTTACTCTCTCAAGTGGAAGGGCACATGGTGAACACAGTCAGGGTTCCTCTCTCATCTGGAAGGCCACATGGTGAACATGGCATCATCTGTCAGCTTTCTCTCCTGGCTTCCAGTTTCATGAAGCTCCCAAGGAGGCATTCTCCTTCTTCATCTCCAAAGGTTGCTGGCTGGTGGACCATGGCTTCTCATGGCTATGTCATTCTTCTCTGCTCTCTCTGAACCTCTCATTCTCCAAAACATTTCCTCTTTTATAGAACTCCAGTAAACCAATCGAGACCCACATGTCATCACCTAATACAATTTAACAACCACTCTTGATTAAGTCACGTTATCCAGGGAGATGATCTGATTACAGTTTAAAGCATACAGTGTTGAATAGGGATTATTCTACCTTTATGAAATGCGATTTTGATTAAAACATGGCTTTTCTAGAGGACATACATCCTTTCAAACCAGCATAGTTGCTCAAGTAAATAACTTGCAAGGGGTCAACCTTAAACAATGGGGATTTATTAGTCTACGGTTTTGAGGCTAAAAGAAAGTCCAAATCAAAGCATCATCATGGTAATGCTTTCTCCCTGAAGACTGTGGCATTCTGGGGCTGGCTGCTGGTGATTCTTGGTCCTTAGCTAGTCACACAGTAGTGCAAATGGTGGTATCTCTTGGCTTCCTTCTCCTTTCTTTTCTGGGTTCTGTTGGGGTTTGGCTTCTGGCTGCTCCCTATGTGGCTTTATCTTTCTTTTTGTGTGAGTTGCATTCTCTTCTAAAGGACTCCAGTATTAGGATTGAGATCTATCCTGATTGAAGTGGGCCACACTTAACTGAAGTAGCCTCATCAAAAAGTCCTACTTATCTTCACACCCATAGATATGGATTAAATTTATGAATTTGTTTTTCTGGAGTACATACAGTGCCAAACCACCATAGGAATTGTGAGAGTAAACTTTTTATTCACACCCCTTTGGCTTTGCTTGTTCCAAATGTGCATATGTTCCTCAAGTTATTTTCTACAAATATCGTTAATCTTATAGTTTAAACCACTTTAAAAAGTCATGCAGGGTGATGCAACAGTGGCTCAGTGGCAGAATTCTCACTTGCCATGCTGGAGACCCAGGTTGATTCCTGAGCCTGCCCATGCCAAAAAAAAAAGAGAAAAAAAATCATGCATCTGGGATCTGTTCTGTGACTACTTGATGAAGTGTGCTTTGAAAATTATTGCTTTTTCTTTCTTTGTTTTGTATATATATTTTATAACCAAAAAAGTTTTTTTTAAGTCATACAAACATTAATTCAAAGTGTCAATAATAGGGGGGTATGTGTGAATGGTGTATTTTTACATGACTTTTCTATAAAACTACAACCTCTCTAATGAAATGTGTTCTCCCCTCCCCGCCACAAATCTACATTTCAGGCAAATTTACATGTACAAAGAAACATTAATCCGATCAATAATTTTCCTTTTATCTCTAATAAGCACAATTATAACAAGGAGGGGGTGGGAAGTCGGTCAAAGAAAAATCTCCAAGATAAGAAGTTTATTCTCAACTGTTCTTTTTCCAGCCTTGATTTTTCTATGGTGAAGCTTCAATCTGCCTTCTATTGGAATCTTGTATTTCTCACATCAGTCTGAAAAATTTGCTACAGTAAATTACATATGCCCCTGTACATAGGCATTGCATCCCTGCAATTCTTCCTAACTTTGCACATATTTCAATTAGTGCCCACCCCATATCATATATTTGTCTGTTTTAGAAAGATCTCTTGCCTCTGCTTTATTCATCTTTCACTACCACCCCCACCGCTGTTGCTGTATGAGGTGAACGTTTTCCAGTCCTTGTCTTATAGGAGAGTTCAGCAGATTTCTGCAATACTGACCGCTTCTTCTTGATACACTCTTAACTTCCTCAACACCTCACTCTCTGTGCTACACTAATAGCAGGAAGCTTTATAATAAGGGGGATTAGATTAGGTGTTTACAAACAACGTTGGAAGAGCTGGAGGAGCAGGTTCTAGATTTGACTTCCCAGAAGTAACTTCTGATCAGGAAGCTGGATTCAAGGAGGGCCATTGCTTCTGATGTCAGTGCTTCTGTTGAATTTGCAACAACTAACTGCCTCTTGGTATCCAGGAAGCTAGAAATGAACCCTGAATCATGGCTGCCGAAAACCTCCTGTTCTCTGTGCTCTTGTCTCAGCAGAAAGACAGTCAGAAGGGGCAGACAGATGTCCTCTGTCCCATTTCTAACTTCCAAGTATGACTTGAGTGTATCTAATTGGTAGATCCTACTTCATGAACAGAATCCTAGTGACACAGGCATTGGTATTGGCAGTACAGGAAGGTATTCCTGAAGGATGTTGGAAAGGGGGTATCTGAATCAGGACACAGTGTACCTCACAGCCTCCTGGGCTTCCTCCCTCCTTCCTCTCCTCCCATCTGTGCTATAGCATTCTATTTGGGAGGTGTGCCAGTTTGAATCTATTGTGTACCCCAGAAAAGCCATGTCCTTTAATTCTCATTCAAAATTGCTGGGTGGTAGGTGCATTTTTAATTTTTCCACAGAGATGTGACCTACGCAATTGTTGGTGATAACTTTTGATTAGATGTTTCCCATGGAGATGTGTCTCCACCCGTTCAAGGTGGGGTTACTTACTGGAGCTTTTTAAGAGGGAACCATTTTGGAAAAAGCTTTAAAGCCATCAGTCCACACAACCAGATACTTTTGGAGATGAAGAAGGCAAATGCGTCTGGGAGAGTTTCATGAAACAAGAAGCTGGGGGAGAAAGCTAGAAGATGTCGCCATGTGCCTTCTCAGCTGAAAGAGAAACCCTGAACTTCTTTGGCCTTTCTTGAATTAAGGTACTCTCTTGTTGTTCACAGCTTTACAACTGTTAACTTGCAACTTAATAAATTCCCCTTTTTAATCTATTCAGGTATATCACATTCCGGCAGCTCGCAGACTAAAACAGGAGGTATTTAAAAATTGCAGCTCCCCCAAACAGTACAAGGCTCTCTTTGCTTCTCTATCTGTATCAGGTGATCTCATCCATTTAGATGACTTCAGTTCCCATGCATGTTTAGGACTTGATTTAATTTTCAGCCCAGAGCTCTTTCCTCTGAGCTCCAATGAGAACATCCCATTGCTTATCTCCAAGGCATCTTGCATTGACCTGTGATCTTCCCTTCCCAGCTCCCAACAACAAAAGCTTGTCCTCTCCGGAAATGGCACCTCATCTATCCACCCACACAAGCTGGAAGTAGGGGAAACATCCTCTAGATCTCATTTTCTCTCACCACCCTCCAAATCCATCCATATCTGAACCCTATTGATTTTACTCCCTAAATAGCTCTGAAATCCATCCAGTTTTCCCCATTTCCAGGGCATCTACTGTGGCTCAAACTCCTACCCTCTACAATGCCATCCTGCCATGTGAACTACAGCAATAGTCCCAATTGCTCTTCCCATAGTTCCTCTTACTCCTTCTAATCCAACCTCCATGCTGTAGCTCAGAGGTATGTTAAAGACCATTTCACTCCATAGTTGAAATGTTTGGTTGGTTTCCCATTTTCTTAGGATAAAGACCCAAATCCTTAATATGGCCTAAAATAAGCCACATAACTTGGCTTTTCTGGCTTCGTCTGCTGCTCACTGCCAGATTTATTCACTGTAGCACACTGGCCTTTTTTTCAATGACTTAGAATGTACCGTGCTTATACTGTGCCCTTTGCCTTGCATACTAAGTAATCGTTCAGAACACAGCCTTGTCATTTCCTTAGGTAGCTCTTCCCAACCCCAGACCTATTTGCACAACATCAGACTTCTGAGCCCTAGTGCTTACCACAATTTAGATAAAATAATTGCAATATTAGTTATTTCATATTTGTCTCTCCTGCTTGAGTGTCAGCCTTTAAGGACAAGGTCGTGTCTATGGGTTCATTGGTACATCATTAGCATCTTGGTGCAAGGCACATGATGAAGCTGGATAAAATAGGACAACTGTAAGTCCCTGGTCTCCTATTCAACTCTGAAAGAGTTAACAGACAACTGCAAGTTTCTTGTTTCTTACCTAACTCCAAAAGAACTTATACAGAGCTGCAAACTTCAGCTGCAGACTTCCTGCAACAAAAATTTCCCAAACGCCCCCAAACCTCCCAAAACTACTGAAACCTCCTCAAACCATAAAAACTTGTAAAATTCTGGGCCCAAAGCAAACTCTTAGTTAATAATAGCAAGCACAATGTCATAAAGATTGTTAACCATTTGCCCAAAGACAAATTTCAGGTATGTGACAACAAACCACTAATTCTGCTAGCTGTCTCCTCCTAGAACAAAGAAGACACGTACTATTCAAAGGTCACTGTGGAAACCTGCCACTGGTAAAACTTTCCTATAAAACAAGCTGGGGGCAGGCAATAGTGGCTGAGTGGCAGAGTTCTTGCCTGCCATGCCAGAGACCCGGGTTTGATTCCTGATGACTGCCCAGGCAAAAAAACACCCAACCAACCAAACAAAAAACAAGCTGGCCTACTCCATTCAGGGCATGTCCCTTCTGTGGGCACACCTGCATTAACCTCTCTAATGTGTACTCTCTCTTTCTAATAAATGTCTCTTTCAATAAACTTTACTTATGCCTACTGGCCCTCTCATCTCTGAATTCTTTTAGTTTAAAGACTATGGAACTTGGATCGGGGTTCAGCTGGCACCTCTGCCAGCAGGACATGGGTTACAATACCAGTAAATTAGTGTTCCACATTGATAAAGTACCAGTGCCCAAACCAGGCACTGCATTCAGCTTTCTTGTGCCTTAACTCATTTATCCTCTTAATGAAGCTGTACAGCGGTTCAGCTGTTATTATCCCTATTTTACAGATGTAGAACATGCACAGAGAGGTGAAGTAAGCTGCCAAGGTCACAAAGTGGAAAAGGGGATTTGGATCTAACAGTTCAGCTCCAAAGCCTGTGTGCTTGCGTGACACAGTATTTATTGAAAGCAAGTCCTTTTTAGCATTTATGGAATTGACCTACTCAGGGAATTGATCATAAACAAATTAAATATTCTAGAGCACCTCTTTAGTAAAGTGTAATATGTTTAACTATGGAGATGGTTATACTTTTTACCATGTTTTGGAAACTGTTTTTGTGGATCTTTGCCAAGCTCCTAAGAGATAATCTGTCCAAAGGTGAACACTCCTGGTGATAGAAATAGACCAAAGTAATAATCGAGGCCTTCGTACCTCTGAGACACATTAAAAAGTGGTCTTTAAAGATATGGGCTTGGAAGTATATATACGTTTTGCTAACAGAACAAACCTGAACTTCTAAGTGAACAGAACAAACCTGAGGCCAAACTTGTCATTGTTCCTAGTTTAAATGTTAACAGATAAGTCAATTGCATTTTAAACTGCTGTCTTAATTGCTTAGCATTGTCACTTTTTTTGTGGCTTTGGGAAGAGCAAAAATGCACAGGATGGAAAATAGGGTTTTGTTTTACCCCTTAAGTTTGACTCTAGTACTGGCTTGAGAGGCCCTCACCTGTGTTTTCATATCCATATTTAATAACCAAATTAACCCTTTCCAACTGCTGCAAGGTTGTCCTGAGTAGCCTGTAATGATGTTTGTATAGTTCTTTGAACTGCTAGAAGAAGGTGTTAATAAATCCCAAAGAATAAACCACTTAAACAGAGCACCATTTGATGAGGGGTAGACAATTCTCTGGGGGCTCTGAGTCATTATGAATGCAATGCCTTAAAACAGTCATGGGGGAATTATTCCCAAGGCATTTCATGTATTGTTAGAATATCAGATTTGTATAGATTTTAAGACTATGCCTATAGGATTTGGAAGCAATATGGATGGAAAGAGGAAAACTGTGGACACACTTGGAGGATGCTTTGATGGACAGAGGTTTCCTAATGATACAGACTGGGAAATTGGGGTACAGTCAGTTACACTTGGTGGGTGGGAAATCAGTGTCCCATAGGGGAGTGACTGGGAACTTCCTCAGCATGCTTTATCTGCTAATTGGGTGCGTGCACACTGGGAATTTCCAAAGGCTTTCTGGAAAGAGAGATTCCATCCAGCTGTGGAGGGGTTAGGGGCCAGTTCAGCCAAGGCTTCTGTTCCCTCCGCTAACTTGCCAACCCAGGAGAGGTTCTAAGGCAAGCAAGGAACTGTAGTTAGTGAAACCTTTTGGGAACATCAGTTTACAACTAAACAAATGTGGGACACCATCCAGTGGAGTGACTGCCAACCTCAAGCCCCCGCCTCCTTTTTTTAAACATTAAGCTCCTTTTTGATAAACATACACTTCTGGTAACCCTCCTTTAATAATTAAATTTTCAAAAATACCTTTTGTGAATACAAAGAAATCAAGGGAAAGGTAATGTTAGAATATGCTTTTCGAACTACATAAGCATTCCAATCCCCCCACGGTCTTCTTTCTGGTTGTGGGGCAGGCTCCAGCGAACGCTAGGTCAGCTATTCCTCCGCATTGCACACGAAGCCTTGGTCAGCCTGGGTCTAGACGACTGTTCCATTCGTCTCATTTATTTTCCACACAAACCTAGCTTGTCCTTTATCGCAGTAGCCTCAACGTGTCCTTTGTTTTGCGGCGCTTCCTAGGAATTTAAATTCAGGATGCACTGCAAAGGTTTATTTACAGCACATTGTTCATTTGTTTCACTTGATGGTCCTGTCCCGGGCCACCACGCGGGCAACCGGTTGAAGATGTGTCAGCAACTTTGCTGCTGGCATTTTCCTCCTTATTCAGTTTACTACAGGCGGCCGTGGGTGCTGCAGGCGAATTCGTTCCTAGCGAACGTGACGCCGGTTTTTGCTTTGGAGCTATCATTCATCGCAGCCAAGGAGCAGCAGCGCTGTACATTCGGACTTTTGTCATTTGACGTGTGTACCCGGTCAGTGTCCCCAATGAGGTGGCGAGGGCGTTTCCCCCGCGTGATTTCGCCCTTTCTGGAGAGAATCCAGAGAGCCGGAGACGCTGGCTGGGAACAGGACCGAGACTCAAGTTCTCCCGTGCAGGGATGGATGGGTTTAGACAGTAAACTGATAAGCCCCGGCCTGTATTCCACAGGGTAGATTTCATATTATTCATCAGCCTCCAAAGCATTTGTTTTTCTTTTTTAGCGCGGTCGAGAGCTCCCAGGAGCCCCAAGCAGGGTCAGCGCGCTCCACCCATCCGCCTTCAACGGACGTCGCTTCTTCCCGCCCGCGGACCACGCACACTACACTTCCCAGCAGGCACCACGCGCTGCGCCTCCAGGGACCGGCCGCGCTTAGGCTCCGCCCCACGCAGGGCTTGCTGGGAACTGTAGTTCACCGGCGCCTTCCGTCTCCTTCCTTCCATCAGGCATTGCCACTTGGAAGACGGTGATGCGGGACCATCATAAGGCTTCTTGTTTCGTAATCGGAGCTAACGCGAGAGAATATTGCTCCTCTAGCACCACGGGGCGCCCCGTTTCCTCCCACAAACCTTAGCGCCGCCCCTGACCACGCCCGTTCCCTTGACAGCTGGCCCGGGGGCTCCGGCCACTGCCGAGGACTGCAGTGCGCAGACGCATCGAGATCGCGCCGTGCTGGGCGGGTCTGGGGGCGGGGTGAGCGCCGAGCGGCAGGCGGCGGGGGCGCGCACGTCTGCACGCAGCCCGTCACGTGGGGCGCCGGGATCGCAGTGCGCGCGGCCGCGGCGGCTGGTGTGGGGTTGAGTCAGTTGCGAGACCGGAGCTGCTGACCCGTCCGGCGGCCGGCCCAGCAGCGCCAGGGCGGCAGGCGGAGGCGAGCTGGGAGCCGGAGCCGGGCTCGGCCGTAGAGCGTCTCCAAGCCCGTGCCTTCCCTGCCCCCGCCGGCAAACCGCCGCCGCGGGCGCGCCCCCGCTCTGCGCTGTCTCCGATGGCGTCCGCCTCTGGGACCATGGCGAAGCACGAGCAGATCCTGGTCCTCGACCCGCCCACAGACCTCAAATTTAAAGGTGGGCAGCGCGCGGTGGAGCTGACGACTGTCTCCCCTCGGGGGCTTGGCGTGGGGTCCAGGGGGCGGCGGGCGCGCGGGGTGTTGGCCTGACGGGTGCGGCGTCCCCTCCCCCACGCGCGGCCCTCCGGCTCGGGCGCACTCGCCGCCCCGCCGCCTCCCTCTCCGCGGTCCTCCTCCCCGCCCTCGCTCCTCGGTGCGCGCGCCGGCCGGGGGCGGGAGGGCCGGCCTGCTCCCGCTGCCGCTCCCGGCCGGGTCTGGCTCCCGCGCCGCCGCCATCTTGAGGCCCGCCGGGCGCTCCGGAGTGGTCCTCCCGGCCCCGCCGCTTTGGGGTGTCCCTGGCGGTCTCATCTGCGTGCTCCTCCCGTTCCGACCGCTTTGGGTTGTCCCCCTCGGCCTGACCTGGAGGTGCTCCTCCCTGCCCGACCCGGGTGCTACCCCCGGTCGGCTTCGACGTGCTCCCTTTGGCCCCGGGTACTCCTCTGGGTTCGGGGTACTCCTCTGGGTTCGGGGTGCACCTCCCCCACCGCGGCCGGGTCGTCCCCGCCGCTGGCCCTTTGACCTCCGGGCCGTTCGGAGGCTGCGGGCGGGCAGCGACCTGAGAGCAGCGCGCTGCGGTCCACGGGGGAAAGGGCGTGTGAGGCGGCGCCAGTTGCACCCGTGGCTTTCTGTCCACCGGGCGGGAGGTTCGGCATCGAGGCCGCAGCTCGCGACCCAGCCCCGGAGGGACACGGTCCCTCTGCCTCCTGCCGCCGTCCGCATCCCGGGGGAACGCCGGGTACAGCCGGCCTTTTGCCCGGAGAGGGTGTTGCTGCTCGACTTGACTGAGTTAATAACTCTCCTGTTAGGCGTTGGGAGCCCCGAGTTCTTCTGGTTATCACCTACCTGGTTTCGTTGTAAATGACGTGCGGGGAGGAAGGCTGGGCGCCAACTTGAAGATCTGCGGTGGGAGCGTCCTGGTGGTGGGGCTTCCCGTCCGCGGTGGCATTTCAGTTTACCTTGCGTGCAGAGCCCTGTCTACTCCGGTTCAGTTTAGCCCTTGAGCTGAGCGTCTCTGCTGCGGAGTCTTCAGTTTGTGGCATTTGCCTTTGGATTTGCGGTTTCCCACTTCACCGTGAAAAGGCTGTGAACGTTTCGCTCGGCTTCGTAAACGTCATTAATTTCTTTTGCAGCAACACCCACGATAAACTTACTAGTCTAACTTAGTGGTGCTTGAGGAATCCGGGGGCTATTTCGTCCGTTTGCGTTTCAGTATGTAGACGGAGGGTAGTTTAGGGAAGGAAATTAAAAAATGAACATTTGTGGATTTTTTTTTAAAAGAACTGCTGAAAGATTGTGACGTTCTTGAGTAGACTCTTTTATCCTAAGTATAGAGTGAGCTCCCTTTTGGAAGTCGTTATCTTGTATTTCAGTTTCAGTAGCTTACAATTTTGTAAGGTGTATAGCAGTTCCAGCGTTAAGAGAAGTTATTGTTGTATAAGGTCGTATCCAAAAGGAAAAAATACATCATTTTTCCATAGAAAATTTTAAATTAAAAAATTTTTTTGGAATAGTTTTAGCAAGTTCTTTTCTCTTTCACTCTGGAATTATGAGAGTATTGCATAACTTTTTAACTTTGCAGTTCTCTTAGTACATTTGTAAATTTCTTTGAATGGTAATGTGAGTTGCTTGTTAGGTAAGGATTTGATTTTATAGACAACTCTAAGAAGTATTTTGAGGTGCAGTGAGTGCATGACTTTCCATAGTTTTAGCTGAAAAAAAAACTTTTGAGGAATCCAAAAATTATCTAACTCAAATATCGATTATCATAAGCTGAGGAATTTTAATGTAAACTATTATGTGTGTTCTTTCTGCAGTTTAAATATTTTGTTTTCGTCTTTTGACAGCCTGAATTTAAAGAGAACATTTCCTTTATCTGATAACCAGTGTGTTGGGTTAGAAGCATTTAAAAACCAGTTTAGGCCAGGAATTGTCCACAGTTTGAAGGTTTCTTCCTAGAGTGGTTGTAATGCTGTCATAGTAAAAGAAATAATAGTAGGTTAAAAAACAACCCCAAACCCTACATGATGACTACATTTGATTAATGATGTTCAGCAATGAGTAATTCATTCAGCAGGTATCAGCTTATATTGGGGGAGTCATTGCTAATCAAGGTAGAGAAAAGATTCCCATGGTTAGTTCATAGTTTAATGGGGAAGGCATACAATTAAAAAACAGTAAAATGTGTTAGGTTTTGTCTTTGCCCTTGAAGAACTTCCAAGACTAATCAGGGAGACAAAAAAGGCAGGAAGATGCTCTAACAGAGGCACAAACATATCTATAAGAAAAGAGGGCCCCGCTTCTTTTCTACTTCCTCCTCACATTAGAGTAGGAAGCCTTAAAGGAAGAGACTAGCTATGGTAGGTGGGTGGTAGGGAGTGGGGAGAATGGCCAAAGACAATGGTTGAGTAAACTCACTGATGTGAAAGAATGCTTGGCATATACTCCCCCCCGCCTTTTTCTTTTTATTAGAGAAGTTGTAGGTTTATAAAAATTATGCAGAAAATAAAGTTCTCATATACCCCTTTGTGTACACGGTTTTCGCAGTTATCAACACTTTGCATTATCATGGTACCTTGTTATAATTGATGAAGTATACTTATAGTATTTATAATATAACTATAGTCCATAGTTTACATTGGGGCTCACTGTGTTGTACAGTTTTCTGTTTTTGTTTCTTTAAAATTTTAATTTTCACAACATACATTCCCTAAAACTTCCCTTTTTGACCACATTCAAATATGTAATTCGGTGGTGTTAATTATATTCACCTTGTGTTACCATCACTGCCATCCATTATCAAAACGATTCCATCAAACTAAACAGAGACTTTATACTAAATCTTAACTCCACAATCCCTGCTTCCATACTGGTCTCTGGTAACCTGCATTCTAGCTTCTGACTCTGAAATTGCTGCTTCTAATTATTTCTTTCCAGTGAGGTCATATGATACTTGTCCTTTTGTATCTGGCTTATTTCACTCAACATGGTTTTTTAAATGTTCATCCATGTTGTTGCATGCATTAGAACTTCATTCTTTTCTATGGGTGGATAATAGTTTTTTATGTGTATATACCACATTTTGTTTATTCATTTATTAGTTGATGGACACTTGTGTTGCTTCCATCCTTTGCAGTTGTGGATGGTACTGCTGTGTATGTCGGTGTGCAAACGTTGGTGTCCCCACTTTGGTGTCCTTGCTTTCAGTTCTTTTGAGTATATACCTAGAAGTGGGATTGCCGGGTCATATGGTCCTTCTGTTCTTAGCTTTCTGAGGAATTGAATGTAATTCTGAGGAACTGAATGTAATTCCCACCATCAATGAATGCGTATTCCTATTTTTCCACATCCACTCCAAACACTTGCTATTTTCTTTCTTTTTTATAATGGTAGCCATTCTCGTGGATGTGAAATGGTATTTCTTAGTGGCTTGGTTTTGTGTATCCGTAATGGCTAATGATAAGCATCTTTGCATTTTGGCCATTTATGTAGCTTCTTTGGAGAACTGTCTATTCAAGTCTTTTGCCCATTTTAAAAATGTGTTCTTTGTTTTTTTGTTGAGTTGTTGGGTTTCTTAATAAATTCTGGATATTAAATCTTTATCAAATATGTGTTTTCCAAATATTTTCTCCCATTCTGTGGTTGTGTTTTTACTATCATAAAGTCCTTTGCAGAAAGTTTTTAATTTTGATGAAATCCTGCTTATCTTTTTTTTTTCTTCTGTTGCTTGTGTTTTTGGTGAAAAGACAAGGAAACCATTGTCTAACAAGGTCCTGATGATACTTCCCTATGTGTTTTTCTTCTAGGAGTTTTAGAGTTTTTATTCTGAAGTCTGATACATTTTAAGTTAGTTTTTGTATACCGTGTGGGGTAGGGAGTCCAGTTTCATTCTTTTGCATATAAATATCTAGTTTTCTTGTGCCATTGTTGAAGAAACTATTCTTACCCCATCGAATAGACGTGGCTCCCTTGTCAAAAATCAAATGGCCATGAATGTATGAGTCTATTTTTGAACTCTCCGTTTAATTACATTGCTCTGTATGTCTGTTCTTGTGGCAGTACCATGCTGTTTTTAATACTGTAGCTTTGTAATAATTTTCAAAATTGGGGAGTGTGAATCCTCCAACTTTGTTCTTCCTTTTCAAGATATTGGTTGTTTGCAACCTCTTACACTTCCATACAGATTTGATGATTGACTCTTGCATTTCTGCAAAGAAGGTTTTGGAATTTTGATTGGAATTGCATTGACTCTGTAATTTGGGTAGAATTAACATCTTAACAGTATTTAGTCTTCCAGTTGGTGAACAAGGACTGTCCTTCCATTTACTTAGGTCTTCTTGGATTTCTTTTGGCAGTTTTTTCTAGTTTTCTGATTATGAGTTTTGTATATCCTTGGTTAAATTTGTTTCTAGATACTTGATTCTTTTAGTTGCCATTGTAAATGGAAGTGTCCTTGATTTTCTCTTTGGATTGTTCATTACTAGTGTATAGAAATACTACTGATTTTTGCTTGTTGATTTTGTACCCTGCCGCTTTGCCGAAATTCTTGGTTTTATCAAGAAGGGGTGCTAGATTTTGTCAAATGCTGTCTTTCTCCATCAGTTGAGATGATCATGTTTTTTTTTTTTTTCTTTGCTCTATTAATATGGTGTACTAGATTAATTGATTTTCTGGTGTTGGCCCAACCTTGCATGCCTGGAATAAATAAATCCCACTCGTTCATGGTGTATAATTCTTTCAGTGTGCTGTTGGATTTGGTTTGCTAGTATTTTGTTGAAGGTATTTGCATCTATATTTATAGGGATTTTTATTTATATTTATTGGTCTGTAATTTTCCTTCTTTGTAGTATCTGTATCTGGCTTGGTGTAAGGATGATGTTGGCCTCGTAGAATATTAGGAAATGTTCCCACCTCCTCAATTTTTTGAACTTTTAAGCAGGATTGATATTAATATTTCTTGGAATGTTTGTTAAAATATAACAATGAAGCCATCTGTTCTTAGATTTTTCTTTCTTGGGAGATTTTTGATTACTGATTCATTCTGTTTACTTGTTTTGGGTATGTTGAAATCTTGTTTATCTTTTTGAGTCAGTTTAGATGGTTTATGTGTTTCTAGAAATTTGTCCATTTCATCTAGATTGTCTAACTTGTTGGCATGCACTTGTTCATAGTGTCTTCTTATAATTCTTTATATTTCTGTGGTGTCAGTAGTAATGTCCCTGCGTTCGTTTATCTTTGCTCTAACTTTTGTTTTTCCTTTCTGCTTGCTTTGAGTTTAGATTGCTCCTCCAGGTGTGAGATTAGGTCTCTGATTTGAGAACTTTTTTTCTAAGTATTTTAGGGTGTAAATTTCTCTCTCAGTACTGCCTTTGTTACATTCTGTAGGTTTTGCGGAAGATAATTCCTTATTTCCCTTGTGATTTCTTCTTTGACCCATGCTTAAAAGTGGTGTTTAATTTCTGCATTTTGTGAATTTTACAGTTCTCTCTCACACTGATGTCTAGCTTCATTTCATTGAGGTCAGAGAAGACACATTGTATGATTTCAGTATTTTAAGATTTATTGAGAGTTGTTTTGTGACTTCATATTTGGTCCCATACGCACTAGAGAAGAATGTATATTCAGCTGCTCGTAAGTGAGGGTTCTGTGTATGTCTGATAGGGCTAGTTGGTTTGTAGTATCATTCAAGTTCAAATCTTTTATTTTCTTATTGGTCTTCAGTCTAAATGTTCTATCCAAGTGGTGTATTGAAGTCTTCTACTATTAATGTAGGGTCATCTGTTTCTCCCTTCAAATCTGTCAGTATTTGCCTTATATATTTTGTGGCTCTGCTGGTAACTGCAGGTATAATTGTGATATATTCTGGAATTGACTCCTTTATCAGTATGTAGTGACCTACTTTGTCCCTTCTAACAGTTTTTGACATAAAGCCTATTTTATCTAAGTATAGCTTCTTCAGCTCTCTTCTAGTTACTGTTTCATGAAATATTTTTTTCCAAGTTGCACTTTCATTCTACTTGGGTATCTGAATTTAAGATGAGTCCTTTGTGTAGTTGGTTCATGCTTTTTTTAATTTTTTATCTCTTCTGCATTTTTGACTGGGAATTTAGTTCATTTACATTTAAAGAACTACTGATAATGCAGGGCTTTCTTCTGTCATTTTGTTATTATGTCTTTATAACACCTCTACCTTTTTTGTCCCTCAGTTCTTCTATTAATACCTACTTTAATGTTTATTTTTTGTAGTTTATGCCATTTTGAGTCCCTTCTCAGTTATTTCTGTATTATTTTTCTTGCATTTCTTTGGTTACCATTGGGCTTTGATATGACATCCTAAATCTATAGCAATCATATTTGATTTGATACCTACTTTAATAGTATGCACATATGTAGTTTCCATACCTCTCCTTCCCTTGACCTTTTTGGTGTACTTGTTACGAATTATATTTTTATACATTCTATGTCCCAGACCATGGATTTCTTATTACTTTGTGCACTTGGATTTTAGAACATGTAAGATATAAAAGCAGTGGAGTTAAATACCAAAAAATACAATGCAATGGTACTGACATTTAAAATTGTCCATATTGCCTTTATTTAGAGGCGTTTATTTCTAACGCCAGTTGTATTCACTGTCTAGTGTCCTTTTCAGTCTGGAGAACTCCCTTTAGCATTGTTTGTAGGACAGGTCTCCTGGTGATGAATTCCCTCAGCTTTAGTTCATCTGGGAGTGTGTTAATCTCCCTCTTATTTTTGAAAGACAGTCTCACTGGAAGCAAATTCTTGGTTGACAGTTATTTTCTTTCAGCATTTAAGTTGAAATGCTCTCATAGTTTCTGATGAGAAATAGTGCTTAATCTTACTGGGACTTCCATGTACATAATATGTTGCTCTTTTCTTGCAGCTTTTAGAACTCCCTGTCTTTGGCATCCAACACTTTGAGTACTATATTTGTCTGGGCATGGTTGTGTTGACGTTTATCCTGTTTAGGGTACTTTCGGCTTTTGGAATGTGCATATTCATGGGGCTTTTTTTTGTAAGTTTGTAAGTTTCCTACTATTATTTCTTTGAATGTTCTTTCTGTCCCTTTCTCTGTTCTCTCCTTTGGGATTACCAAAATGCGTATATTTGGATGCTTGGTGGTATTCCACAGGTATTTTACGCTTTCTTCACTTTTTTCATTCTTTTTTTTCTTTCTGCTCCTCTGCCTGAATCGTTTCAGTTGTCTTGTTTGAGTTTGTGGGTTTTTCTTTCTGTCAGTTCCAGTCTGGTTTTGTAACCCTTTCCCTAGAGGGCAGGTTTTCATTTCAGTTATTGTGGTCTTTTAACTCCATTTTTTTGGTATGTCGCCTTTTAAAAATGTCTGTCTTTATCGAGATACTCAAACTGTTCCTACATTATTTTCCTTATATTCTTTAGTTCTTTGTCTGTGTTTTCCTTTTAAATCCTTCAGCATATTGAGGGTCTTTGTTTTCCTTTAAGTCTTCAGTGTGTCCAAAGACTGGTGTCACCTTTATTGATAGTTTCTGGATTTTTACCTTTTTTCCTTTGCATGAACCATAATTTCCTGTTTCTTTTGTCTTGTAATTTTGTGTTCATCACTGCCCATGGTTATACTATAAATGGAATTTAGTCTCTGAAATGTCTGTTCCTTAAGTTTGTATCCAGCTAGTGATAGGACAGAGATTTCCTTGACTGCCAGGTGTTAAAAAAACAAGCAAACTACAGCAAAAATACTTTTCTACAGTCTTTGCCAGTTGGTGTTGAGTTGGCTGTGTTCTCCTTCAGATTTAGCCCTTTTATTGAGAATATCAGCTTGAAGTAAATGTGCAGTACAGGGTTATTTCTAACTTCTGAACCTGGTTCTTGTCTTGGGCTTGTTCATATTCTTGACCTTAGGAATTTCCTCATTTACAGGAATTGAATTGTTCCCTTCACTCTCTCTAAAACGGATTTTTCACCGTCTTGGGTCCTCTGTCGTGTTACTTAAAGAAGGTAATTTTGTCCCAGGCTGCTCCATCTTAGCTGTTTCTTAGACTGCTTCAGCTATCCTCAGACTCCTTCTTCCTGAAGTGCAAGTTTTCTCAGAGGTTAAGCCAGAGCCAGGTATTCTGATTCACTTTATCAGGTTGCTGCCCAGTTGACTGGCACTGACATACAGCCCCTCCAGTATGCACATAGGGTTTATTCTTTTTTTCCCATTTTTTTTTTTTTAACATGGGCAGGCACCGGGAATCGAACCTGGGTCCTCTGGCATGGCAGGCAAGTGCCTGCTGAGCCACCGTGGCCCGCCCTATAGGATTTATTCTGTTCCCTCTGGAACGGGGCCAGGGACCCACAATGAGAACACAAGCTAGCTCTACATTGTGCCATGGAGGGAGTGGCCAGCAATGGTGCCATGAACTGCTTCTCCCATTTTTTTTAGAGCAAGTAGGTAAAAAAGTTTATTAAGTGCACATGCAGAGAACGGAGCATGCGGGCACTCTGGCAGATGATGAAAGATTTCTCCCAATTTTAAAACTGATTTCTTGATCCAGCTTATACCCTGTTACTGTAACCCCTTAAGTATTTTCTGCTGTTTTGAGAAATATGGCTTCTCAATTTTTGCTACTTGTTTAAAGATTCTGTAGGGGTATAGCATGTTGGAGCATCTTATACCACCATCTTGGTTGAATGGAAGCCCAGTGATATACTTTAATGTCCAGTTGTTTGTTGTGGGTCTCAGTTTAATGATGGAATAATAGGGAATATTGGGAGAGTAGAGGGATAGAATGTACTAGGAGGTGTCATTTGATATCTTTTGAGTCATTTATTCTTAATGTTATTCATTTAGCCAAAGGGAAATAGTTTGTTTTGATGGAGATACCTCTTTATTCAGGTATATGAGTCGACATAAGTGAGGAGGCTCATTTAGAATCAACAGTCTGTTTAGTTTGATGATGATATAAAAAGGCACTTTATTCTGACTTGTCCTAAATCATTTGTAACTTTTTAGTTTAAGTGAAGGTTCAGTTTTGCAAAATTCTTTGTCATCTTCTAGTTCGCTTATTTAAATGATTTTGACTGTATTTGTCTAAGGTGGTTTCTCCAGAAGTGACTCATTTAATCATTTTGAGATTGGGCAGTGAGTTTTTCTGTTATAGGCTTAACAAAATCGTCTTGGTATGAATTATCAGTACTTTGCACAGTTGTGGAGAGGGGTTTATCAGTTATACTTCAGTGCTGTTCATTTTGAACCGTTGTTAATTTATGAAACTGCTTTTATAATGTAATGAATTCTAAAGCAAATCTTTTATTGTTTTAATAAAGAAAAAAAGGTAGATTTTTAAAAATACTGCTGTTTAAACTTTGGCAGTAATTTGACCTCGAGTTCAAGACTGAAGCACAAAGGATGATATAAAACATTTCTGTTTTTGCTGGCTCTTTGGCAAATTTAGGTGTTACCTTTCACTTCCTTCTGTTTTACAGTGGGTACACCAACATGCCTGGGGTAGTTTCTCCCCCCAAACACATAAATGTCGTCTTATTACTACGTTACATATAAATCTTTCCTTCCATGATGTGCTACATCCTCACTTATTAACACCTTCGTGCTCATCTGAAAACATCCAAATCATTCCGATATTGTAGATTAGTTACCTGATTAAAGTTTTTTCCCCAAGTTTTAGTTTTTTAGTTTTTATTGTGAAAACATATATACAACATAAAATTTCCCATTTTAACTGCTTTCAAGTATACAGTGCGAAGGTAATAATTACATTCACAATGCTGTGCTATCATCACATCGTCCATTACCAAACTTTTCTATCACCCCAAACAAAAATTGCAATGGTTAAGCAGTAACTCCTTAGTTAACCTCCCCACTTCTAAGCAGTGTTCTGCTGCCTGTGTGAATTTGCATATGCTAGGCATTTTATATTAGTGAAATCATACAATGTCTGTCCTTTTGTGCATGTCTTATTTCACTCAACATGTAGCAAGTATCAGAACTTCATTCCTTTTTATTGCTGAATACTATTCTATTGTATATATGTACCACATTTTGTAATCCATTCATCTCTTGTTAGAAGCTTGAGTTGCTTCCACCTTTTTGCTGTTGTGAATAGTGCTATCACCATTAGTGTATAAGTATCTATTCATGTCCCTGCTTTCAGTTCTTTTGGGTACATACCTAGAAATGGGATTGCCAGGTCATATGGTAATTCTGTATTTAATTTTCTGAGGAACTTGCCAAACTGTTTTCTGCAGTGGCTGTACCATTTTACATTCCCATCATCGTTACTAATTCTCTACATCCTTGCCACAACTTTTTTTGTTTTTTAAAAGTAGTCATTCTCTTGAGTGTGAATGGTATCCATTGTGGTTTTGATTTCCATTTCTCATTGCATGGGTTGTCTTTTTGTTTTCATGATAATGCCCTTTGATGCACAAAAGTTTTTAATTTTGAAGTTTCCTTTTAATCTTTTTTTTTTTCGTTGCTTGTGCTTTGGTGTCATATCTAAGAATTTATTGCGAGAATCCAGTACAAGGTCCTGAAGAGATCTCTCTGTTTTCTTCTAAGTGTTTTATACTTTTAGCTCTTATATTTAGATTGGTTTTTTTTGAGTTAATTATTGTATGTGGTGTGAGGTCAAGGTCCACTTTGATTTTTTTTTTTTTGACGTGTGGATCCCAGCGCCACTTGTTGAAGGGTTTTTCCCTGACTGAATGGTGTCTTCTTTTTCAGAAATCAGTTGGACACGGATGTGTGAGTTTATTTCTGAATGCTCAGTTGTATTTTATTGGTCTGTATGTCTGTCCTTGTGCCATTACCACTCTGCTTTGGTTTCTGAAGCTTTGTAATAGGTCTTGGAATTGAAAAGTGTGAGTCTTCTAGCTTTATTCTTTTACAGGATGGTTTTGACTATTCTGGGCCCTTACCCTTCCATATGAACTTGATGATTGATGTTTCCATTTTTGCAAAGATGGCTGTTTTTTTTTTTTTAACTTTTTAATTGTGAAATACAGCATACAAAGAAAAGAGAAAAAGCAATAATTTTCAAAGTACACTTCAGCAAGTAGTTATAGAAAAGATTTCAGAGTTTGTTATGAGTTTCCATTCTATTTCAAGTTTTTCCTTCTAGCTGGAGGAAAATGTTGGCCTCTAGAAGAAATGTCAGAATTGTGAGTCAGCATTTATACTCGCTTGTTAAATCGTTTTCTCTGTCATAACTTCTCCTTTCATCCTTTTCCCAATCTATAGGAATCTTCAGGCAGTGCCCATTCTGACTTTTTGATATTGAGAAGGGTTGTTGTTACTAAAGGATAAGGGGATGTAATTAGTTGATAATCTTGGAGAGGCTGATCCCTTTGGGTTTTAGGATTTATCTGGCCTAGGAACCATATGGAAATTACAGGTTCTAGGAAAGCAGACTTAGTGCATGAAGCTTTTATAGAGTCTCGGTTCGATCCCTATGTATTCTTAAGAGTTAACAGGAGTGATATTGGTTGGGGTTTAGCAAACCATTACAGTTAGCACTGTCTAACTGAAGCTTGCGTAAGAGTGGCCTCCAGAATAGCCTCTGGACTCTAGTTGATTTCTCTTAGCCACTGATGCCTTATTTTATTTCCCTTCTTTTCCCTCTTTGCTCAAGAAGGCATTGTTGATCTCACAGTGCTAGGGCTAAACTCATCCCTGGGAGTCATGCCCCAAGTTGTCAGGGAGACTTTTACCCCTGAAATGTCATGTGCTGTGTAGTGGGGAGGATGATGATTTTCATTATGGAGATGGGCTGAGAGAGAGAAAGAGAAAGAGAGAGAGGCCACATCTGAGCAACTAAAGAGGTTTCCTGGAAGCAACTTGTAGGCCCTGTTATGGGTAGTCTTACTACTCTACTACAGAAATAAGTTTCATAAGGGCAAGCTTCAAAATCAAGGGCTTGGCCTATTTTCTTATGAGTGCCCAATGGTTGAGAGGGTATCTGGGGTTTCCCAGATGGGAAAGTTTGATTGTTCTGTGTTTTTCTTTTTTTTTTTTTTTGCCTTTGGACTGTCAAGGGACTCTATCCATACTTTGTAATTATCAGCCCACCATAGTCTGAGTTGTATCCTGGTATTACATTAAGCTGTACAGAACATTGCAAGGCTTTGTTCCTGTTTTGGACTCCAGGAGTTTGAGTTGTTTAAATGAGCTATCCAGACAGGTTGATTAGATTGTGTGTTAGAGAAAATTTAGTTTCTAGACATAAAAAACCTCTCTGCCTTTAGTCTCATATGTATGTGAGGATCTAGAGTACATACACTATCATCTTTTACCCTGTATTCTGATTTTCCTTAGTCCCAACCAGATTGGCTTTGTTTTTATCTTTAATTGAGGCCTGATCTCTTTTTTTGGTTATTTTAACTTATTGTATTTAGCCGTGCTAACTTTCAGGGCTGCAGCACTCCATTTCTGAGTCTTAGGTATCACAGAGTTACTCAGGGTTCCAGGGAAATACCAGCTGATAAACATAGAGCTCTGGTCTCAGAGTCTAGAAATACACTTAGAGCTTTAGACAAAATGTGGCCGCTATAAGCGCTTACAGTTTAAGCTCCAGTTTTCTTAAAAGTATGTTCTGAAAGAGACCTTAGCATATTTGTTCTTTTGTTTCTGGCTTATTTTGCACAGCACGTTGTCCCCAAGGTTTATTCAGTTAATTGCATGCCTTTTGATGTCCTTCCTTTTTTTAGCCGCACCATATTCCATCATATAGATGTATTATAGTTCGTCATTCTGCTCTCAGTTGTTTCATCCTTTGGCTCCCTCCATCTATTGGGCATCATGGATAATGTCCAAAATAAGCAAACATGTCTTATGGCATCCTCACTTGGTTGTGCAGTCAGCAGCATTCTTAATTTTAGACAGTTTTCATTGGTCCATAGCAACAATGACCCGAAATCATCACCAAATATCGAATCAAAACTACCCTTATCACTTGTCCCACCCCCTCACTTAATTGCCTCTGGTAATACTGTGTTATTGTTGATGTCTTCCTGTTAACAGTTGGCCCTAGGCTATTGGTTCTTTGAGATTGCATTGAATCTGTAAATTGCATCGGGCTGTATTGGCATTTTAATAATATTAACCTTCCAGTTCATAAGCACTGAATGCTTTTTCTTTTGTCTTGCCTTTTTAAATTTCTTTAAGCCGTATTTGCTAGTTTTCCATGTACAGATCCTTTACATCCCTAGTTAAATTTATTCTTATTGATTTTGTTTAGATGCAATTTTAAATGGAATTGTTTACTTGATTTCCTTTTCGGAGTGTTCCTCTAATTTTGCTGGTCAGAGGATCATGTTTCATCAGACACTTTTACTCTCATGTCATCAACCACTTATCTTTTAAGGGGTAAGTACACCAAAATTTTTCATATTAAAAACAAGCAAATAAAAAGTACTTCTGTAACTGTTAACTCCTTTAGCATGCGTCTCTCCCTGTCCTTCATTTTCTTTGCGTTCTGGTTTCTTTGAAAAGTAGCCCATGTTCAACATCTCACAATCTTTTCATTTCATGTTTATTCCTCAACCTGCTACTGTCCTGTTCCTTTCCTCATTACCTACTAAGTATCTGCCCTTTTTAAAATGTCCAGTGATCTGATTATCAGCAGCATTGATCATTTTCAGCTTTCACTTGATCTCTTTGGTGGTTATCATTATTGACAGTTCTTTTAAAAACAATATTTTTGACTCAATATCTGTGACACCGTTATCTTCTAATTTTCTTTACTTCCTTTATTGTCTCATTTGTGGCTTTTTTTCTTAAATGCTTATGTTTCTGAGATTCTGGCTTGGTTTCTTTTTTGTTTCAACTCTGAACTTTCCTTATTCAATTTTAAAAATGTTATTATTTTGTTACTCTTGATTCACATACCATACAGTCCATCCTAAGCGTACAATCAGTGGCTCTTGGTATAATCCCATAGTTGTGCATTTACCAGTATAGTCAATATGAGAACCTTCTCATTTCTGCTGAAGAAAACAATCCTATAATCCTTATATCCCTCTATTATTGACGTTTTAGTATAGTGTCTTTGTTGTAATTAATGAAAGAATATTACAGTGTTACTGTTAACTATAGCCCTTAGTTTACATTAATTGTATTTTTTCCCATATAGCACCTGTGCTGGTTTGAAAGCGTTCCCTATCTCAGAAAAGCCATGTTCTTCTAATCCTGATTCTGTAGTTTAGGGTGGGACCTTTTGATCAGGTTGTTTCCATTGCAGTGCGAGGCACCCAGTTGTGGGTGTGGCCTTTGATTAAATGAAGCTGTGAGTTCACTCATTTGAGATGGGTTTTGATTAGTTTACTGGAGACCATAAAAGAGTGGACAGAGGAAAACATTTAGGAGAAAGCTTAGACACAGATGTTTGGAAATACAGAAACCCCAGGAGACGCCAGGCACTGAGAGAGCCACCAGAGCCCAGCATATGTTGCTGTGTGCCTTTCCATGAGATGAAACACAGAATTTTGCCCCAGAGCACCTAAGTCAGGACCCTAGATGCTTGGAGAGGAAGCCGTTGGAAGCAATGAAACAGGGAACAAGGACCAGCAGACACCAGCCATGTGCCTTCCTATGTGACAGACGCTGGTTTTTCTTTGGAGTCGGGGTATTTGTCTCTGGATTCCTTAGTTTGGACAATTTGTGTCTTTTTTTTTTTTTGCATGGACAGTGAGGATCGAACCTGGGTCTCCGGCATGGCAGGTGAGAACTCTGCCTGCTGAGCCACCGTGGCCTGCCCAGTTTGGACATTTTTAAGACCTTAGAACTATAAACTCGTAATATAATAAATTCCCTTTATAAAAGTCATTTAATTTCTCATATAATGCATTCCAGTAGCATTAGCAAGCTAAAACAGCATCCTGTTATTAATGCCTTATACTAGTGACTTAGGTTTATACAATTAACCACTAGCATTGTCCACTCTAGGTTTCCCTAAGTTATACAGTCCCAGTTTTCATCCTCTAGCTTTCCTTCTGGTGACATACAACACTATAGCCTTTCTCTTTCAGGCATACCCACAGTCAGCTTTGTTAACTACACTTGGGGTATTGCTGTCATCACACAGCATTGTGCTTTCCATTTCCAAACTTTTGCAATCAGCTTTACCAACACTCTGTACTCCTTAAGCATTGATCACCGAATCTTTTCCTTCTTTGTTTCCTGATATCCTATGCTTTTGACTTTAACTCTCTTATGATAGTTCATATTAGTGAGACCATACAATATTTGTTCTTTTGTTTCTGTCTTATTTCATTTAACATGATGCCCTCAAGGGCTTCTCTTTCTCTCCCTTGATCTTGTAGACATTGATACAACCCAAATCTGTATCTTAATTCAGACTTCACATTCAGTTCTGGAACTCATACCAGCTACTAATTGATTATCTGAATTTGAATGTTCTTTGGCATCTCATACTCAGTGTATTCCAAATTGTTTTTTCACCCTTCTTTTCTTATTTTTTAAAATGACATCGGAATTGTTCGTGCCAGAAATTCTGCACATTTAGTAATTAAAATCTGTATTTTCACCTTCTTGAGGTATCTCTTGAATGTATTTTCTCGAATACATCCCTGTTTCTAAATTCATCTACTTTTTTTTTAAATTTAGAGATTACTTCATTAGTTTCTGTAATCAAACCCATGTGGATAAGACCTTACATATTTCATTCAGTGTGCTACCTTTGAACGAATGGAAAAAAAATTAAGTTTAATATTTCTAGACTACTATGGCTGTTAATTTCTGTACAATGCAAACTCAACATGGTATAAGTGGGATACTTTTTCCACAGTTGGCAACACAGCTAAAGTTTCCAAAAATTCAAATTACTTGTATATGTATGTGTGTGTGTGTATATGCATATATATGTATACATATAAAGACCAATAGCAGTATGTTATGCATTAATAGCAGCAACAACTTTTCCAGGTCTTCAGTCATCTGAACAAATTTATAGAGACATCCAGGACACTCCATTCAAAAAGAAAAAAAGCTAAATATGCCTTTTTTTCTACATCCTCTCCAGCACTTGTTATTTTCTGTTATTTTGATAGTGGCCATTCTTGTGGGTGTGAGATGATATCTCATTGTGGTTTTGATTTGCATTTCCTTAATAGGCAGTGAAGTTGAGTATCTTTTCATGTAAATTCATCTACTTTTTATTCATTCAATTAGATAACTAAACTTGCATGTCTGCTGTATGTCTTGTATGGTGATTAAATGTTGGGCCTAGTATTGTGAATAATTACAGTCCCTGTACTTTATGGGGCAATTCTAATAAGAAGTAGGCTCTAGACATAGATAATCAGAAGAATGAAATATTAGAGGTACTGAGAATGTAAGATAGGGAGCTTTGATGTGGTCAGGGAAGACTGTCATAATTGAGTTAAGATTCCAAGAATGATTAGAAGTTATCCAGGTGAAGAAGATAGGAAAGCACAGTAGGGACAGCGTGCACCAAGATCCTGTGGGAGGAGGGAACATGAGACATAAGGCTGAAAGATGTAAGAGGTTAGTTTGCATTAGCCAAGAGGTGTGTGATGCTGTAGCCAAGAGGTGTGTGATGCTGTTTTAGTAGCCAAGTTAGGAGTTTTATTTTTAAGCTAAGCCACTAAGGGGTTTTCTGTGAGGAAGGAGTGCTTAAGGTAAAGGAATGGAATGATATTATATTTCCATTTAAAAATATATAAATATGGTAGCAATGTTAAGTAATATTAGAGGGGAGAAAGATTAACAAGGCAGCTGGAGTAGTCCAGGCAAGAGAGGATGGCTTGGATTGAGGTGTCATGGTGTTGAAGATGGTGTAAAGTTAGAAGGTAAAATCAGTGGGACTTGGTGGCTTTTTTCAGATGCACGAGAGAGAAGTGGTAATATCATGAATGTTCCTGGTTTACATAGTGGAGGAATGGTAGCAGTACTCTGAGCTAAGGACCTGCATGACTGGATAAGGACCAAATATGTTTTATTTGGAGGAGTATGGGGAGAAGTAGGAGGAAGATCATGATCTCATCAGATATGTTAGATGTGTTGAATTCATTAGTTCTGTTTAGGTCCTTTCAGGATACTGAAGTGGTGTCAAGTAGGCCTTTGGTTTTTATGGGAGCAGGCTGGACTTGGAGATGATTTCTTTTTTTTTTTTTTTTTATTTTTTTATTTATTTTTTTTATTAATTAAAAAAAGAATTAACAAAACAATTAGAAATCATTCCAATCTACATGTACAATCAGTAATTCTTAATAACATCACATAGTTGCATATTCATCATTTCTTAGTACATTTGCATCAATTTAGAAAAAAGAAATAAAAAGACAACAGAATAAGAATTAAAACAATAATAGAAAGAAAAAAAAACAAAAAAAAACAAAATTTTGCTGGATATAGGAGTCTTGGTTGGCAGTTTTTCTCTTTTAGTGATTTAAATATATCATCCCACTGTCTTCTAGCTTCCATGGTTTCTGCTGAGAAATCTACACATAGTCTTATTGGGTTTCCCTTGTATGTGACAGATTGTTTTTCTCTTGCTGCTTTCAAGATCCTCTCTTTCTCTTTGACCTCTGACATTCTAACTAGTAAATGTCTTGGAGAACGCCTATTTGGGTCTATTCTCTTTGGGGTACGCTGCACTTCTTGGATCTGTATATTTAGGTCTTTCATAAGAGTTGGGAAATTTTCAGTGATAATTTCTTCCATTAGTTTTTCTCCTCCTTTTCCCTTCTCTTCTCCTTCTGGGACACCCACAACACGTATATTTGTGTGCTTCATGTTGTCATTCAGTTCCCTGATCCCCTGCTCAAGTTTTTCCATTCTTTTCCCTATAGTTTCTGTTTCTTTTTGGAATTCAGTTGTTCCATCCTCCAGTTCACTAATTGTAGCTTCTGTCTCTTTAGATCTACCATTGTAGGTATCCATTGTTTTTTCCATTTTTTCTTCTTTGTCCTTCACTCCCACAAGTTCTGTGATTTGTTTTTTCAGATTTTCTATTTCTTCTTTTTGTTCAGCCCATATCTTCTTCATGTCCTCCCTCAATTTATTGATTTGGTTTTTGAAGAGTTTTTCCATTTCTGTTCGTATATTCAGCATTAGTTGTCTCAGCTCCTGTATCTCATTTGAACTATTGGTTTGTTCCTTTGATTGGGCCATATCTTCAATTTTCCGAGCGTCATCCATTATTTTCTGCTGGTGTCTGGGCATTTGATCAGATCTCCCTGGGTGTGGGACCCAGCTGGTTGAAAGGTTTTTCTGTGGAATCTCTGGGCTCTGTTTTTCTTTTCCTGCCCAGTAGGTGGCGCTCGTGGCGGTCGTTTGTCTGCGGGGCAGTCGGCCCGGGAAACCGCGCGTGGAGGCGGGGGTCGCTGGCCGTGGCTTGGGGGAGTGCCGGTCCAAATTGCCCAGCTGGCCCGAGACGCCAAGCGTGACGGGAGGGCCCCGCTATCCAATGTTCCCAGTCTGACCGGGGAGCCACGTGCGTGGAGGGGACCCCAGACACCAGCCACCCCAGCCGGGAAAACGTGCACCCCTCGGGTATCTCACAGCAGTGGATTCTCCCTACCCGTTCAGCCGTTCCAGAATGGGGTACGCTGTCTTTTTTGGTCTCTGTCGTGACTCCGGGAGCTGTTTTGTATTGTTTCTGTTTCTTTAGTTGCTTTTCTGGAGGAGGAACTAAGACCCGCGCGTCTTACTAAGCCGCCATCTTCTAGCTGGTCCGTTCAAGACTTTTAAGGACTCTATTTTTTTTCTTCATTAAGACTTCCAATTTGCTGTCTATATGTTTTTCATTATCCATCACCTCCGCAGAGACATACTTCCTTTCTTATCCTCTTAGATTCCGTGGTCCACCAGCCTTACTCCTCTCACGCCCCTTCCTGCTTCCTCCCCCATTCTGACTACCTTAAAGCTAATCCTACAGCTGTCTGATTTCTTTTTAATAACCTTTTTTTCTGCCAGTCATCAGACTTGTCTTCTTTTCTTTAGTGTCAGTTCTCTTCAGGCTGTCCTACACATTGCTGTTAGAACTACCTTTTGAAAAATGCAAATTTGATGTTGTTGCTTCTTTGGTTTAAGAGCCAGTAATGCTTTCTCAGTATGTATTAAAGTCCAAAATGCATGGCCTATCTGCCTATTAGTTTCTACCATTTCTCTTTTAGCTATAGTTTTGGCTATGTGAAACCATTTTCTCAAACACTCCAAGCTGTTGCAGGACGTCTGCACATGATTTACTTGGAATATTGTTTCCCTCACAGCTATGAGGCAATCTTCATTTCCAGAATCACTTCCTCTTGTGAGGTGTGCTTTTATTCACCCAGTCCACATTGGCCAGTGTTCATTGGCCAGTGTTCTCTAAGTTCTTTAAACTGTTGAAGTTTCTGCTCACCTGCAATAACAGTACCTACCATATTATATAATATCTATGTTTACGTGGTTATCTCTTCCAAACTATACTGTTAATTCCTTGAGGTTATGCCTCATTCCTTTATCTTTGTATCCATAGTAATAGGATCTGGTGTTGATTAAATAAGACATGATAAAATCTTTAGTTCCGGTGTTTTTAGTCTCGGAGCGCTTCTCATTTGGGTTTTTCATCTGCCTTTGCCATCCAGTGGTGGTTAACATTAGTATTTTCAGAAAAGGGCCAGTGTGGGGTATTTTTTAAAGAATTGAATAACCAGTAGGTGTAAATTGTTAATTTTTCATCTATAAAGTCAGAGGTAGGACTAGGTGAGTTCTTGGGTGGTGTTCTGGCCCTAAAGGTTTGTTATTATATGGCAGATATAGATAAAGACACATAATTGCATAAGAAAATTCAGTTTATCTTATGAAGTGGAAACAGAGATAAGGAATTGGGAAAGCATGATTTAAGTTTTTCAGAGTTTGGTATTTTGTGATCGTTTATTTTGTTGTTGTTCATATATTGTATTATTTACTTTTAAGATTTCCTTTAAGTAAGTCCTTCCTTAATTAAACTGCCTGTTAGCAGGAACCCTTTTATTTCTGATGGAAACTTCCAGACCTCTCTCTTTCTTGTTGCCTTTGTACCTTACCTTGACTGATCAATGAAATCTTTTCTTTCAGAGGAGATAGGAGATGATATAGGATGATGGACCTTGCTTTCCTTCTTCCATTAAAAAGTTGGTTTGAAAGAAAATTAAATTGAAGTGTGGGCTTTCTATTTGGAAATATTTGCTAGGTTTATTCTAACTAAAATGTGACAGATCACGCGGAAAAAAGTCTTAAGCTTTTTATTTATGAAAATTTGCAAACATTCATAAAAATATTACAACCTCTGTGTACTTAAGTTTAATGTCTTCATATATTTAATGATTTTAACATTTTTTTAATGTTAAAACATGTTAACATATTTATTTCTTCCTCCAGTACTTTAAGACAAATCCTGGATATCATAACATTTCATCCCTAAGTATCTGCGCTTGCATTTCTATTAAGAAATTGGGACATTTTCTTTCTACATAATCATGATATCATTATTACTTAATAAAACCCAAAATAGTTCTGTTAAGATCATCTACTATTTAGTCAATTGAAATTTTCTCAGCTGTATGCTTGTTGTTCAGTTGGTTTGTTTAATCTCTCTGTTGCATTTGGTTGTCATGTCTAAGTTTTCTTAATCTCGAACAGTACCTCTTTCCCCATCTTTTTTAGCAGATGAACTTTATTGCATCTTTAAAATCAAATAGGACTGGTATCTTCTTGTTTCCATTGCTGCACAACTCCTTACATCTTATTCATCAGCCTGCTGAACTATTCCTTTTTCAGAGACATAGGTACCATCCCAAATTTTCTTATATCCTTGTTTTTCACTCTTGTGGCTTGATGAATCAAAGTAGCTGAATTCGACACAAGTTCAGTGTCATTTCCTTCAAGAATTAACTCTTCTTTCTGGGTCTGGGATACTGAACAGGCCACACCTGGCCTCATCTGAACCCTGTGGATGTATTTTTTACCCAAGAAATTTATGATTTCAACCAGAGGCCCACTCTCCTGAATAACAACCTTGATGAGGAAGTGAGCATACACAGACCTCATCTTGTAACAGAAGTCCAGCGTAACAACTGTGATCATGTTCTGCACATGACTCCAGATAGTGCGAACTGTAGCCAGCTTCTTTCTATTTCCCCACCATTTGTCAACCCGAAGCCTCTTCTGTTTCTTCCCACGTAAACTGAATTCTACACTGATGTGATTGAAGCCCATTTGCAGGGTTCCTCGGGCGCACTTCACAATAACTGTGCATCCCTTCAGCATGATGTCGACGTTTTCTGGAATGTTGACATTCTGGTTGCTGAGAAAGGTCTTCATTCTTGCAGTAGATGTGGCCAAGAGAGGCTGTCCCCCTTTCTTTTTAGTCATGCCATTGACTTGTTGAAAAGGCTAGAATGTCCCTTATTCTAGATATGTCTGAATAAATTCAGAGTTAAATCTAAGGGCTTGATAGACTTAGGTTTCAATATTATTAAAAAATACTTCATAGATGTGTCACATCAGGTGTAGATAATGTCTGTTTGTCCCACTTCTAATGATAAGTTGATTGACAATGATAGCCTTATTCCTTCCATTGGAAAGTTGTATAAATATGAGCCCATTCATAGAAATACATACCGAGAAAAAAGACTGGACATAAAATGATGTTAGCAGTCACTAGTTCTGCTTTAGTATTAGGGGGTCTTTTATTTATGTATTTTTACTTTTACTTTTTAATTAAAAAATTCAATTTGCTTTTAATTTTAACTTACTTTTACTTTTCAAAAATTTCTATTTTGAGCATGCAGTACTTTTTTATTAATTAAAAAAAATTTTTTAATTAAAAAAATTACAGGACAGAAACGCAAACATTCTTAACATTTGCTTATTCCGTTCTACATATATATTGTATTCACAGTATCATTACATAGTTGCATATTCATCATCATGATCATTTCTTGGAACATTTGCATCAGTTCAGAAAAAGAAATAAAAAGACAACAGAAAAATAAAACAAAAACAGAAAAAAAGAAAAAATTATACCCCTTAACCCTCCATATCATTGATCACTAGCATTTCAAACTAAATTTATTTTAACATTTGTTTCCTCTATTATTTATTTTTATTCCATATGTTCTACTCATCTGTTGACAAGGTAGATAAAAGGAGAGTCAGACACAAGGTTTTCACAATCACACAGTCACATTGTGAAAGCTATATTATTATACAGTCATCATCAAGAACATGACTACTGGAACACAGCTGTACATTTTCAGGCAGTTCCCTCCATCCTCTCCATTACATCTTGACTAGCAAGGTGATATCTATTTAGTGCGTAAGAATAACCTCCAGGATAACCTCTTGACTCTGTTTGGAATATCTCAGCCATTGACATTTTGTCTCATTTCACTCTTCCCCCTTTTGGTCGAGAGGGTTTTCTCAATCCCTTGTTGCTGGGTCTCAGCTCATTCTAGAGTTTTTCTCGATCCCTTGATGCCGAGTTTCAGCTCATTCTAGGATTTCTGTCCCACGTTGCCAGGAAGGTCCACCTCTGGGAGTCATGTCCCATGTAGACAGGGGGAGAGTGGTGAGTTTGCTTGTTGTGTTGGCTGGAGAGAGAGGCCACATCTGGGCAACAAAAGAGGTTCTCTTGGGGATGACTCTTAGGCCTAATTTTAAGTAGGCTTGACCTATCCTTTGTGGGGTTAAGTTTCATATGAAGAAACCCCAAGACTGGGGGCTCAGCCTATAGCTTTGTTTGTCCACACTGCTTATGAGAATGTCAAGAATTCAACTTGGGGAGGTTGAATTTTCCCCCCTGTTCTCACCATTCCCCGAAGGGGACTTTGCAAATACTTTTCCACTCACTGATCAAATCACTCTGGAATTCATTGGGGCATCACTCTGGACAAACCAACAAAATCTCATGACCTACCCAAGATTCTATGTACTTATCTTGTTAAACCAACTATCTACATAAGTTATATTAGGAGACATGCAGTGCTTTTTGTATAGTAAGAGGAAAATTGCTTAAAAATTAGCTGTTAGGTAGGTTATACCTGTGAAAGAGTAGATCAAATATTTCATTTCTCTGTCTTACTTGTATTAATTTTGTTTTCCATTAATAACTTAAGTCTTTTTACAGTCTAAAATCTTTTTTTGTAATAAGGCAAGGTACATAAGGCTAAATAGAAAATGGGTGTAACTTATAACCATCAGGCATCAAGCAGTTCACAAGTGAAAGTACATGAAGATAAATAGAAAAGCATCTTTACCTGAAAGTTAAATCTAATTTAGAACTGTCCTGAAAAAGTTTGTAAATTGTAATTGTACATAAATTTGCTGTTGCATTATTGTTGGCATCAGTTGATGGTTCCTGTAAGAAGTATGTTTTGGGGTATCTGTTTAGTCTACAGTTTATTTCTCTGAGCAAGGCCCCTGCCTACTGACTTTACTAAAGTGGTAGATAAGTCTCAGCAGCCAGATTAGTAATTAACCTTTTCTGTGATGGACAGCCAGTAAATGTGCTGATGACTGACAAGTCAGAATTCTGATACCTAGCCTTTAAACACAGCTAGTTAGATAAATACTGATGGGCATTAGACTTAAAGTGATACTAACTTGGAGATAGGGGCTGATTTGGGCCATGTGCAAAAAGAGAAGCATTGAGAAGAGGCAGAGAAAAGCAAGAAGCAGATCTCATGATCCCAGGGATTAGATTCTCTTGTATGCATCCTCTTCCTGTGAGGCCAGATATACTACATTTCCTGTCATTGAGATGCTTATATCTTTTTTTTCATCACATGGTTGTACTTTCATCACCATAACCATTTCTTAGAACATTTGCATCAATTCAGAAAAAGAAATAGAAAGAAAAAACCTCATATATACCATACTCCTTACCCTTCCCTCTCATTGATTGCTAGTATTTCCATCTATCCAATATATTTTAGCCTTTGTTTCCCCTATTTTTTTCTATACCCCTCTTTATTCCCTTTCATTGATCACTAGCATTTCAATCTGCTACATTTAACATTTATTCCCCGTTATTTATTTTTAATCCTATCTTTTACTCATCTGTCCATACCGTATATAAAAGGAGCAAGAGATGCTTATATCGTCTTAATAACCTCTTAAATATGATTGTTTTTCATAATAAAAAATTCTGTTTTGCAAGATTGGATTTTTTAGTTTCTAAAAATGCTTTCAACTTTATGATTCTGTGACACACTTCACTTTATAAAAATAATCTAGACAGTGTCTTAAAAATTTTGTAAAAGAGACATCCATATACTTCTTTTTTTTTTTTTTTTTTTAAAGAGAGAGGGAGGAAGGGAAGGAAAGACAGAGAGAAGGAAGGAAGGATGGAAGGAAGGATGGAAGGAAGGAAGGGAAACATCTTTAAACATTTTCTTGTTTTATTGTATTTTGTTTGTTTGTTTGTTTTTTTTTTACATGGGCTGGGGCCGGGAATCGAACCGAGGTCCTCCGGCATGGCAGGCAAGCACTTTTGCCCGCTGAGCCACCGCGGCCCGCCCCTTTTTTTTTTTTATATGGATTCATTTTTAATGACCACACAGTATGTGCCACTAAAGTAGATCTAGTTTGCTTATCTGCTCTGGCATTTGGGATGTTCTCTTTTACTACAGTTGTTATGAACACTTGATACTTTTTCACAATTCAGGTTTTAATGAAACAGAGTTTAGTAATGTGTATTTCAGCCTTTAAGGGGTATGATTAGATTCAATTACTCCTTTTTAAAAATTGAGATGTGAATTTAAGAAATTATTAATAAGAGAGGTCTTTAAAAATATGAGTTTGCAATATAGTTTGATAATTTTTGGCAGCCTTTTATTGTGTAGCTGTATGTCTTTTTACATATTTATTTTATTTTAATTTTTGGGGAAATCTGACAGAATTGGAGTGACTGCCATACTTTGAAGGTATAGGCTACCTTCATATCATGATGTGTATTTCCTGTTTAGTTTGTTTCCCTGTGAAAAAATTTTTCTTTACTATTTTATAAAACCTGTGTGGGAGAGAGAACCTCTTGGTCTTGTTTTCCAAGTACTTTTCTCACTGCCAATAACTTCAGTAACAAGAAAACCCCCCAAAGATGTTTAGATGTTTTTCTGAATCTTTTCAGCCTTCACCCCCTACTCCCTAGATCTTTACAAATAAAAGATTTTATGAACAAGTTAAACAAATACTGGTACATGTTTAAAAGTCCCTTCTGATTATAAAAAGAAAATTGAAAAAGTATGGAGGAGTGTAAAGTAAATAAAAATCACTCAATTCTACCCCCTGGAAATAACCATTGTTACACTATAGATTATTTTTCAATGTTTTCTGTGTATAACTGTATGTTTGTATTCAGTATTTTTTTAAAGGTCATTGTGATTATTTTCTCATATTACAAATATTTCCCTTTTACAAAGCAGGAGCTTTATATCTATAAATGATGCTAAAACATTTATTTCAAATTCTCCCAAAACGTCCATTCTCGTCTATTTACTCTTAGCGTACCTATTTGGATTCTCAGAATTAATCTAGACTCTTTAATTATGAACCATACTTCTGTAGTGATCCAAAAATATTTGTACCTATTTCTGCCTTAATAAAAAATGTTTAAGTAGCATGCACATTTAATGCTCAGTCTTGAACACAAACTGGTCATTTTTATATAATTTTTTCTGTATATGTACATCTTATTTTTCTTTGGACGGTTATATAATGGACAGATATATAATTTATATAAAAACTGTTACAAGTCAAAATGCTCTACTTCCCTATCAAGATAATCTTTGTTCATTCTCACTCCTTGTTTTCAGGATTGTGTCTCCAGAATTGTTGAAGTCAGAGAGAGCAGCCTGTGCATCACAATGTCATAAAAAGCACTCCTAAACTGTTTAAGGTAGCTGTTTGCAAAGTGTGCAAGAGGTAGTGATGGTTTCAGGATGAATTATTTCCAATCTTTACCATAGAGAAGATGATATTCCTTAATTAAGCAATAAAAATCAATCATGGCACATAATTTTAGAGCTGAGAGTTGCTTCTGAGATAATTTCGTCTGCTAAATTCTAAAATAAGGGAGGTGAGAGTGGCCTAGGCAAGTTAAGTGATTTTCCTGGGGTTAATTTAGTTAGTAGTTTCAACTCTAAATCCTAATTCAAAATCCTAATTCAGCACACTCCATTATGCTTTTTAAAAAGGTTCCTACAATATTGTAACACGAATTAGCTTCCTGTTCTCCACAAAAAGCTTCTAAAGGAATGAAGAGAGTAATTGTTTTGACTCGTGACCTTGGCGCTTTCTCATAGTAATATGATGGGTGAGCATTTAATAGTATATACCTAGAACAATGCTCTATTTTATGAAAATGGTACAGGAGAAATAAGAGGCATGGTACCTGCCTATTGACTGTCTCTTCTAACTAACAGCTTTAAATCCCTAGAGTGGGAGTACCTTTTTCTTTTGTTTGTTTTTTGCATAAACATACACTGCTGTTAATTGGGTTTTGGAGATTTTTCATGGTACGTCCTGAAATCGTTTATTGATTATATAATACGAATAATCAGGGACAGAGAAACTGAGGAAGTAATTGATGCTTTTTTACTTAAAGTAAGGAAGTCTGGCTTTTATGTAAATCTCAGGATCCATAATTTTGTAATAATATTAGTGAAGCTTCCTTATAATTGGAATGTTTTTAGTACTTGAATAGCTAAACTTTCTTGAATAAGACTTAAGACTCATTTTCTTTTACTGGAAAATAGTGTTCTTTTTAGTTGTATAGCAGTATTTGTACAACAATATTTATTCTGTACCTACCATGCCAGGCATTGTTCTATCTGCTGATGATATAGCAGTGAACAAAAAGAGTCAGTCTTTGTGGAACCTACATTCAAGTCTGAGATTACAGTGTGTTTGAGAAAATGTATAGAAAAGGTAAATTAGTTACTTTCTTTTTTGAATTTGTAATATGTATGTTTTAGGGCTTTCCTGGATGTAAAACATTTAAAATATTTTTTTATTGTATTGTACTTACTTTAGGAAATGATCAGCATTGACCTATGAACCAAGGGAAATAAAATATCCATTTAGAATTTTTGCATATATTACTGATTTGGCTGCAACTTAAGGCTATAGAAATCTACCTGGAATGCTTATGAATTAGGAAATATAGTTAGGTAATTCACATAAAATGCATATAGATCTTTTTTTGAAGTTCAGGCTCTGCAGTCAATCACACTGGCCTGGTATGACTTCTCACTTCCATTGCCTTATAGTGTATAACCTTGGACAGGTGTTTTACTTCTCTGAATTTGAGTTGACTCATCTGTAAAAAGGAGGATAATAATAGTAAAAGTATCTATCTCTATGGGGTGTTAGGATTAAATGACATAATTCATACAAAGTTCTTGTTACATAGTGAGTGCCCAGTAAGCACTAGCTATATGAAAATGTTTGTTATTACTGCTATTTTTACTCTTACTGATGCTGCCATTGCTACTTTTACTGTAGAAATTTTTTTCAATTTTTAAAATTTTATTTTGTATTGTCAAACCAGAACAACATACAAACATGAACACTGTTAACATACAAACATTCCATGTATAGTGTACCATCAGTGGCTCACAATATCATCACATAGTTGTATATTCATCACCATGATCATTTTTTAGAACATTTGCATCACTCCAGAAAAGAAATAAAAAGAAAAAAGAAAAAACTCGCACATACCATACCCCTTACCCCTCCTTCTCATTGACCACTAGTATTTCCATCTACTCAATAGATTTTAACCTTTGTTCCCCATTTTTTCTATACCCCTTACCACTCCCTTTCATTGTTCACTAGTATTTCAGTCTACTCAATTTATTTTAACATTTGTCCTCCTTATTAATTTTTATTCTGTATGTTTTACTCATCTGTTGATAAGGTAGATAAAAGGAGCATCAGACACAAGGTTTTCACAATCACACAGTCACATTGTGAAAGCTGTATCGTTGTACATTCATCTTTAAGAAACATGTGGCTACTGGAACACAGCTGTACAGCTTTAGTCACTTCTCTTTAGTCCCTCTAATACACCTTAAAACTAAAAATAGGATATCTGTAAAATGCACGGAATGAACTCCAGGATAACGGTTGACTCTGTTTGAAATCTCTCAGCCACTGACACTTTATTTTGTCTCATATTTCTTTTACCCCTTTTGGTCGAGAAGATTTTCTCAATCCCTTCATACTGAGTCCCAGCTCATTCTAGGATTTCTGTCCTTCGTTGCCAGGGAGGTTTACACCCCTGGGAGTCATGTCCCATGTAGAGAGGGGGAGGGCAATGAGTTTGCTTGCCATGTTGGCTGAGAGAGAGGCCACATTTGAGCAACAAAAGAGGTTCTCTGGGGGTGACTCTTAGGCCTAATTTTAAGTAGACTTGGTCTGTCCTTTGTGGGGATAAATTTCATAGGAACAAACTCCAAGACTGAGGGTTCGGCGTATTAATTTGGTTGTTGCCACTGCTCGCGAGAATATCAGGAATTCTCCAAATGAGGAAGTAGAATTTTCCCTCTTTCTCGCCATTGCCCCAAGGGGACTTTGCAAATACTTTTTTATTCACTGTTCAGATCACTCTGAGATTTATCAGGGCATCACTCTGGACAGACTTTACCATAGAAATTTTTAGTAGATATGCTGTATACTATTAAGTATATATTTAATTGCATGATTATTTACATTTCACATGAGAAACTTTATTTAATGATATATTTACTGATTTTGCTGAATCTGTGTAAACTTATTATAATCATTACCATGCCACGTTATTTATTTAGTTGAACTGCGCATCCAGTCCTCCTCATTAGGTTTTTCATCTTTTTACTTCAGGTAGGAGGATGAAGTAAAAATGTAATGGTTGAAATAAATGATTGATAAAGACCTACAGTCCTAATGTTTAAAATAAAACATGCCTTCTGACATTTTTGTTGTTGCTTGCTGATTAGAAAGAATCCATGTTCCCATTCAACTGTACTTAGGTATGTATTCACTCAACAGATAGGTATTTAGCTAATATGACCTAAGGCCTGTGTTAATTATTCCAGATCATTTAGGGATAGATGAAGTATTGCTTCACATGGAGCTTATAGTCTATTTGACTGAGCTAGAACATGTACATAAATGTACATAATTAGTCCTAGATAGAAATAACTGCTAGGAGAGGTATAGATAGAGGCCACAGGAATTTGTGTGGTCAGTCATGTTTCTTAAAGATTTAGCAGCCAGGGCCTCTGCTCCTAAGATGTGTGGAAAGGGTAAAGATCATGGAGAATTGTTTCCTAGCAGGACCTCAGCTCATGAGTAGTTAGTGTAAATATGGAAGCCACAGACTTCATGAATGTATATTCGTGTACTTTTCTCACCCCTCTCCTTTCTCCTTTTCCTGTTTTTCTTAAAGCTGCATCTCTGGGGACTTTTCTATTTCTGAAACACTCAATATATATTGTGTATTAAATTAACATTTGTTTTTATTTTGAACTCATATAAATGAACTCAGCTTGACATTTCAAGAAAATTATCAGTAATTCACATAAAATATGAATGGATGATAACCACTTTTTGGGTTGTTTAATCAGAGTGCTTCTACTTTTAGCTTTTTTTTTTTTAAATTATATTACTTTTAGCTGTTTTTAACTTAATGTTTTTAGCCTTTAAGAGTCAGGGAGAGTGGGCATTTTACATGTTACAGGCTCGTGAGTTACTAATGTGTGTCTGTCATGCACTTTCTTACTTTTTCTCTCTCACTCTGCTTGTACTCACCAAGTGATAGCCTTGTCAGCTTTATTCCAGAGTAATTTGAATAGGTAGAGACAGGACCTGAGAGGAAGAAGAATATGCCAGAGGGACTAAGTAAATCTGTATGATACGTGGCTGAGAGAGAGGAAGATTACAGAGCTCTGTATAGGAAGGAGAAGAATAGGAATTGGGGATGTAGAGAGAGTTTTTGGGTTTGTTGTGTGAAAGGCTCTTAGAACAGCACCAGGTTTGAGGTCACTGGTGGGTGGAGGAAGAGGATTTGAGAAACTTGTAGGTTATGAACTAGATCATCTTTGGTGCTATTTGAAAGACACAAATAAAGTAATATTAACATTTAAAAAATAAAAAAAAGAGCCAAGGAATGGGAGAATGAAGTTCCTGTCATGGAAAAGGAAATCACTGCTGAATGCGAAAATCTTAGACATACAGTCTGAATAAAAAGGGCATTTCATGCTGGAAAAAGATTTTGTCATTTCAGGGTCTGCCTTCTGGGTCAGCTGCCCTAATTTATGTTCTGACATTTTTGAAATCTCAGGTTCCATGTTTTTTTAAACTTAAGCCCAAACTTTTTTACACAAAGGCCACATTTGTATATGTTAGATTCTGTCTGAAGGTTAGAATTTGGGGCTGGAAATGGTATTTTAGTTTACTACAGTGACACTTGTAGTGGAGTTAGTACAGATTAATAACTTGGCAGGCACTGTTGTGGCCATTTAGAAAGGAGATTCAAGGAAGAAAATAGAGTTATTTTGATTGGTTGTAGATATTTTTTTATTTTGCAGTTTTTTTTTTTCAGAAGCGGTTTTATTTATACACCATACATTCCATCCAAAGTGTACAATCGGTGGCTGTTAGTATAATCACAGAGTTGCGCATTTATCATGACAGTCAGTTCTAGGATATTTTTCATTGTTCCAAGAAGAAAAAAACCCATGCCCTTTAAACTTCCCTATTGACACTTAGCCTTGGTGTGGTACATTTGCTATAATTGATGAGAATGTTGAAATGTTACTATTAACTTGTAGTCCATAGTTTGCATTAGGTGTATTTTTTCCCATAACTCCACCTTATTATTAACACCTTGTAATAGTAATGTACATTTGTTCTAGTTTGTGGAAGAACATTCTTATATTTGTACTATTAACCGCATTCATTGCCTACAACAGGGTTCACTGTGTTATATAGTCCTGTTTTATCCTCTAGCTTTCCCTCTAATGACATACATGCTCTCAACATCTCCTTTCAACCCTGGTTACACCACACTTTAGTGCTGTTAATTACGTTCACAATACTATGCTACCATCACCTCTGTTTCCAAACATTTACGATCCATCTTACTAAAAATTCTGTGTATATTAAGCAACAGCTCCCGTTCTCTACCCTCATTCTATCCCCTGATAACCTATATTCTAGATATTAACTCCATGAGTTTGTTCATTATAATTAGGTCCTATTAATGAGATCATATCATATTTGTTCTTTTGTGTCTGGCTTATTTCACTCAAGATAAATGTCCTCAAGTTTCCTCCATGTTGTCACATGCATCCGGACTTCATTTCTTCTTATAGCTGAATAATATTCCATTCTCTGTGTATACCGTATTTTGCTTATCCCTTCATTTTTGATGGACACTTGGATTGTTTCCATCTTTTGTGTGGATACCTTTTTTTTTTTTTTCAGTAAGAGTTCAAGTAAATTTAACCTGTCTGCATGGAATTTCCTTGCTTTATATGAAATATTACATATAAACAATAAAATGTCATCTCTAACATGAAGTATATTTCAGTGCCTCCCACTGGCTGTAAATATTATTGCCCTACACATTATGCAGCTACTACAGTGCCATTCTGGGGCTTAGGCCAGGTTCAGGGCCCATCCTTCTTGAGATTGCCCTTATTCCCATACCACCCATGGGTTCAGGGGTTCCCAGAACATTGCACTTCTCATAAATTGGCTACAAATTTTCAAGTTGGATAGTTTGCTATAAGTACTAACAGAATTAAAGCAAAAAAAGAGAGAAAACAATACAAATCAGAAAAAGCCAAAGAAAGATGCATAGGGTGAAGTCTCAAACTCAAAGCTTTCATGTCTTCCTCCCAAAGAGTCAGAACACATCATCAGATGTATAGTGCCAATCAGGAAAATTCTCTGGAGCTTCCGTGAACAGAGTTTTTGTTGAGGTCTCATTTTGTAGGCAAGACTGATGGAATTAATGCCCATGTGATCAGACTCAGCCTTCCCTCTCTCCCCTCCTCCCACTTGCTCCAGAGATGTCTGGCTGATGTAGTATGACTTGGTGCAAAGCCCCTGATCATACAGTGGGCCTCTGGCAGGGCCAACACCCCTCTCCCTGTCACTAAACACCCGTGAGGTTGTCCCTACGTTGAACTGAATAACAGACACTCCTTTCAAAGGTAAGACAAAAGATGTAGAGGTCATCTCTCTGGGAACAGTGACAAAGACCAGCCAGATTCTTTCCTGCAATCATATTTTGCTCAAATTACAGATAATCTTAAATTGGGGTTTTAATAATTGTTTTCTGCACATTAAGTTAAGCTTTTGTTTTGGGCAAATAATAAGAATTTACGCATATATAAGGGATTAAGCTTTAGAGAGCCACAAAACATGAGTATTTCCTGCAGAAATTACTTCAGATGTTCACTTTCTCATCAAAAGTGCTTTTCGGGAAAAGATGGCAGCTTAGTAAGGCATGCGGGTCTTAGTTCCTCCTCCAGAACAACTAATAAAGAACTAGAAACACTACAGAACAGTTCGTGGAGCCACGACAGAGACCAGACACACAGTGTGCCCCATTCTGGAACGGCTGGACGGGCTAAGAGACTCCGCTGCGGTGAGGTCCCCGAGAGGCGCGCTCTTCCCCGGGCCGCGGCGGCTGGCGGCCGGAGCCCCTCCCTCCCTCCTTCCCGGGCTGGCTGGGAGCTTTGAATTGGCGGTTCCCCAAGCCGTGGCCCCTCCCCCATGCACAGCTTCCCGGGCCAGCTGGGAGCCTCGGAGCGGCGGTTCCCCAAGCCGCAGTGGCTGGCGACCAGAGCCCCTTCCACACACGCGGCTTCCGGGCCGGCTGGGAACCTCGGAGCAGCGGTCCCCCAAGCCGCAGCGGCCACCGCCCCTCCCCCACAGACGACTTCCCGGAGGGAAAGGAAAGAGTCTCCAACAGTAGTAGAGACTGAGTCCAACCTAACACCAATAGTGGCATTAATGAACAACTTCTGACTACTAAAAATAGGCCCTCAGCTCAGGCGAAACTTATCAAGGCGGAAGTCGCCGATTGGGCTAACTGAAAAAGAGGAAAGGGGGCAAAACAGAGCCTTCTGCGGCTGTTTCTACGGAGCCTTCGTTGCCTCTGGGCTCAGTGCTGGAATTACACAGGTTGCAACTGCCCTGAACGCAGAAACAGGCTGCTTTCAGGGCTCTCTACCACCTGAATCTTCCCCACGGGAGGGGTGAAACGCAACTCAGGTGGAATGCCTCTCTAAGGAATTCAGATCCCAGGACTTCACAATTTGAAGCCATTAAAACCAACCTACAACCTTTCCTCTGTCTCCACCACACACCCAGCAGTGAGAGTCTTCGAAAGTTAAAGGAGCCACAATATCTTTTACTGGTGGGACCCGCAGACAGACAAGTACTATATACTGGGCAGGATAAGAAAAACAGAGCCCAGAGACTTCACAGGAAAGTCTTTCAACCTGCTGGGTCCCACACTCAGGGAAATCTGATTAAATGCCCAAACGTCAGCAAAAAAATAACAAATCACACCAGGAAAATTGAAGATATGGCTCAGTCAAAGGAACAAACCAGTTGCTCAAATGAGATACAGGAGCTGAGACAACTAATTCTGAATATACGAACAGAAATGGAAAACCTCTTCAAAAACCAAATCAATAAATTGAGGGAGAGCATGAACAAGGCATGGAATCAACAAAAAGAAAAAATGGAAAGTCTGAAAAAAAAAAATCACAGAACTTATGGGAATGAAAGACACAGTAGAAGAGATGAAAAAAACAATGGAAACCTACAATGGTAGATTTAAAGAGACAGAGACTAGAATTTGTGAGCTGGAGGATGAAACATCTGAAATCCAAAAAGAAACAGAAACTATAGGGAAAAGAATGGAAAAATTTGAGCAGGGGCTCAGGGAATTGAATGATAATATGAAGCGCACAAATATACGTGTTGTGGGTGTCCCAGAAGGAGAAGAGAAGGGAAAAGGAGGAGAAAAGCTAATGGAAGAAATTATCACTGAAAATTTCCCAACTCTTATGAAAGACCTAAAATTACAGATCCAAGAAGTACAGCGCACCCCAAAGAGATTAGACCCAAATAGGCGTTCTCCAAGACACTTAATAATTAGAATGTCAGAGGTCAAAGAGAAAGAGAGGATCTTGAAAGCAGCAAGAGAAAAACAATCCATCACATACAAGGGAAACCCAATAAAACTATGTGTTGATTTCTCAGCAGAAACCATGGAAGCAAGAAGACAGTGGGATGATATATTTAAATTACTAAAAGAGAAAAACTGCCAACCAAGACTTCTATATCCAGCAAAATTGTCCTTCAAAAATGAGGGAGAAATTAAAACATTTTCAGAAAAAAAGTCACTGAGAGAATTTATGACCAAGAGACCAGCTCTGCAAGAAATACTAAAGGGAGCGCTAGAGTCAGATACGAAAAGACAGAAGAGAGAGGTATGGAGAAGAGTGTAGAAAGAAGGAAAATCAGGTATGATATATATAATACAAAAGGCAAAATGGTAGAGGAAAGTATTACCCAAACAGTAATAACACTAAATGTGAATGGACTGAATTCCCCAATCAAAAGACATAGACTGGCAGAATGGATTAAAAAACAGGATCCTTCTATATGCTGTCTACAGGAAACACATCTTAGACCCAAAGATAAACATAGGTTGAAAGTGAAAGGTTGGGAAAAGATATTTCATGCAAATAACAACCAGAAAAGAGCAGGAGTAGCTATACTAATATCCAACAAATTAGAGTTCAAATGTAAAACAGTTAAAAGAGACAAAGAAGGACACTATCTACTAATAAAAGGAACAATTAAACAAGAAGACATAACAATCATAAATATTCACACACCGAATCAGAATGCCCCAAAATACGTGAGGAATACACTGCAATCACTGAAAAAGGAAATAGACACATATACCATAATAGTTGGAGACTTCAATTCCCCACTCTGATCAACGGACAGAACATCTAGACAGAGGATCAATAAAGAAACAGAGAATTTGAATATTACAATAAATGAGCTAGACTTAACAGACATTTATAGGACATTACACCCCACAACAGCAGGATACACCTTTTCTCAAGTGCTCATGGATCATTCTCAAAGACAGACCATATGCTGGGTCACAAAGCAAGTCTCAACAAATTTAAAAAGATTGAAATCATACACAACACTTTCTCGGATCATAAAGGAATGAAGTTGGAAATCAATAATAGGCAGAGTGCCAGAAAATTCACAAATAACGTGGAGGCTCAACAACACACTCTTAAACAATGAGTGGGTCAAGGAAGAAATTACAAGAGAAATTAGTAAATATCTCGAGGCGAATGAAAATGAAAACACAACATATCAAAACCTATGGGACGCAGCAAAGGCAGTGCTAAGAGAGAAATTTATTGCCCTAAATGCCTATATCAGAAAAGAAGAAAAGGCAAAAATTCAGGAATTAACTGTCCACTTGGAAGAACTGGAGAAAGAACAGCAAACTAACCCCAATGCAAGCAAAAGGAAAGAAATAACAAAGATTAGAGCAGAAATAAATGAAATTGAGAACATGAAAACAATGGAGAAAATCAGTAAGACCAGAAGTTGGTTCTATGAGAAAATCAATAAGATTGATGGGCCCTTAGCAAGATTGACAAAAAGAAGAAGAGAGAGGACGCAAATAAATAAGATCAGAAATGGAAGAGGAGACATAACCACTGACCTCACAGAAATAAAGGAGGTAATAACAGGATACTGTGAACAACTTTACGCTAGTAAACACAACAATGTAGATGAAATGGAGAAGTTCCTAGAAAGGCATGAACAACCAACTTTGACTCAAGAAATAGACGACCTCAACAAACCAATCACAAGTAAAGAAATTGAATCAGTCATTCAAAAGCTTCCCAAAAAGAAACGTCCAGGACCAGACGGTTTCACATGTGAATTCTACCAAACATTCCAGAAAGAATTAGTACCAACTCTGCTCAGACTCTTCAAAAAAATCGAAGTGGAGGGAAAGCTACCTAATTCATTCTATGAAGCCAACATCACCCGCATACCAAAACCAGGCAAAGATATTACAAAAAAAGAAAACTATAGACCAATCTCTCTAATGAATATAGATGCAAAAATCCTCAATAAAATTCTAGCAAATCGTATCCAACAACACATTAAAAGAATTATGCATCATGACCAAGTAGGATTCATCCCAGGTATGCAAGGATGGTTCAGCATAAGAAAATCAATTAATGTAATACACCATATCAACAAATCAAAGCAGAAAAATCACATGATCATCTCAATTGATGCAGAGAAGGCATTTGACAAGATTCAACATCCTTTCCTGTTGAAAACACTTCAAAGGATAGGAATACAAGGAAACTTCCTTAAAATGATAGAGGGAATATATGAAAAACCCACAGCTAATATCATCCTCAATGGGGAAAAATTGAAAACTTTCCCCCTAAGATCAGGAACAAGACAAGGATGTCCATTATCACCACTATTATTCAACATCGTGTTGGAGGTTCTAGCCAGAGCAATTAGACAAGAAAAAAAATACAATGCATCAAAATTGGAAAGGAAGAAGTAAAACTATCACTGTTTGCTGACGATATGATACTATACGTCGAAAACCCGGAAAAATCCACAGCAAAACTACTAGAGCTAATAAATGAGTACAGCAAAGTAGCTGGTTACAAGATCAACATTCAGAAATCTGTAGTGTTTCTATACACTAGCAATTAACAAGCTGAGGGGGAAATCAAGAAACGGATTCCATTTACAATTGCAACTAAAAGAATAAAATGCTTAGGAATAAATTTAACTAAAGAGACAAAAGACCTATACAAAGAAAACTACAAGAAACTGTTAAAAGAAATCACAGAAGACCTAAATGGATGGAAGGGCATACCGTGTTCATGGATTGGAAGACTAAATATAGTTAAGATGTCAATCCTACCTAAATTGATTTACAGATTCAATGCAATACCAATCAAAATCCCAACAACTTATTTTTCAGAAATAGAAAAACCAATAAGCAAATTTATCTGGAAGGGCAGGGTGCCCCGAATTGCTAAAAGTATCTTGAGGGAAAAAAAAACGAAGCTGGAGGTCTCACGCTGCCGGACTTTAAGGCATATTATGAAGCCACAGTGGTCAAAACAGCATGGTATTGGCATAAAGATAGATATATCAACCAATGGAATCGAATAGAATGCTCAGATATAGACCCTCTCTCATCTATGGACATTTGATCTTTGATAAGGCAGTCAAGCCAACTCACCTGGGACAGAACAGTCTCTTCAATAAATGGTGTCTAGAGAACTGGATATCCATATGCAAAAGAATGAAAGAGGACTTGTATCTCACACCCTATACAAAAGTTAACTCAAAATGGATCAAAGATCTAAACATTAGGTCTAAGACCATAAAACAGTTAGAGGAAAATGTAGGGAGATATCTTATGAATCTTACAATTTGAGGTGGTTTTATGGACCTTAAACCTAAAGCAAGAGCACTGAAGAAAGAAAGAAAGAAATGGGAACTCCTCAAAATTAAACACTTTTGTGCATCAGAGAACTTCATCAAGAAAGTAGAAAGACAGCCTACCCAATGGGAGATAATATTTGGAAATGACATATCAGATAAAGGTCTAATATCCAGAATTTATAAAGAGATTGTTCAACTCAACAATGAAAAGACAGCCAATCCAATTACAAAATTGGAAAAGTCTTGAACAGACACCTCTCAGAAGAGGAAATACAAATGGCCAAAAGGCACATGAAGAGATGCTCAATGTCCCTGGCCATTAGAGAAATGCAAATCAAAACCACAATGAGATATCATCCCACACCCACCAGAATGGCCATTATCAACAAAACAGAAAATGACAGGTACTGGAGAGGATGCGGAAAAAGAGACACACTTATCCACTGTTGGTGGAAATGTCAAATGGTGCAACCACTGTGGAAGGCAGTTTGGCGGTTCCTCAAAAAACTGAATATAGAATTGCCATACGACCCAGCAATACCATTGCTAGGTATCTACTCAGAGGACTTAAGGGCAAAGACACAAACGGACATTTGCACACCAATGTTTATAGCAGCATTATTTACAATTGCAAAGAGATGGAAACAGCCAAAATGTCCATCAACAGACGAGTGGCTAAACAAACTATGGTATATACATACGATGGAATAATACTATTCCATCAGCTTTAAGACAGAATAAACTTATGAAGCATGTAATAACATGGATGGACCTAGAGAACATTATGCTGAATGAGACTAGCCAAAAACTAAAGGGCAAATACTGTATGGTCCCACTGATGTGAACCGACATTAGAGAATAAACTTGGAATATGTCGTTGGTAACAGAGACCATCAGGAGTTAGAAATAGGGTAAGATAATGGGTAATTGGAGCTGAAGGGATACAGACTGTGCAACAGAACTAGATACAAAAACTCAAAAATGGACAGCACAATACTACCTAATTGCAATGTAATTATGTTAAAACACTGAATGAAGCTGCATCTGAGCTATAGTTTTTTTTCTTTTGTTGTTTTTTTTGTGTATATATATATATTTTTTTATTTTTATTTTTTCTCTATATTATCATTTTATTTCTTATTCTGTGTCTTGCTATTTCTTTTTCTAAATCGATGCAAATGTACTAAGAAATACTAAGAAATGATGATCATACATCTATGTGATGATATTAAGAATTACTGATTGCATATGTAGAATGGAATGATTTCTAAATGTTATGTTAGTTAATTTTTTTTAGTTAATAGAAAAAAAGTGCTTTTCATTGTTTTATGTCCTGTTTGTAGGTTTTATCAATCAATGATCAGCTGTTTTGTCTTTTGAATTTAACTTTTATTAGTTTGTATAAAGGAAAAATGTGTACCTTTCAAAGAATTAGCAGTATACTCACTCAGGACAAGATACAAAAATGTGTCAGCAGCCCAGAAGCTTTCCTTGTGCCATCTACCAGATAATGCCTCCTTCCTCTGCAAACTTAACCAGTAACCTGACTTAATAATGGTAACTGATTACTAAGGCAGGAGATGGTGGGTATAATGCAGTGGTTCTTAACCCTATTCTATTCAGTGCCCCATTTTGATATTTTGTAATGTTCCTTTACTACCCTAAAATCAAATTTATATATAAAATTACCTGCCAACAGATATAATTAATGATTCTAACTATAACATAAAGGAAACATAAAAAGAAATTTAACAGTGAAATATGCATTTCAGTTTGTATATATTTACACTAGAACACATTATGAAGTAGTCAGCTGCTTGTACGTAATTATAACGATTATGTTTCAGTTAAGAGAGGACAAGAATTACCTAAATATTATTGACAGTTTTAACATTTTGAAATAAAGTAAGATCATTTTCTGGGAACATGGCACTTTACAAATGCCTGCTGAGTGATCCAGATGTGTTATATTGGTGATTGATTCAAGGGCCATGAGTGGCAGTGCTGTTAATAGAATAATTTTCTGAATAATTTTTTTAAAGGCAAACTCACCTTTTAAAGTTTCTGTTTTACACAATAAATGCATTCCTGGAAAATTCAGTGTATATTAAAACTTATACAATGCTGTGTTTAAGTATAAAATGAAGCTAGATAACAGACTCACATAATTATAAAGAGATTTTTCACAACTTTAAACTTCTGAAGGTTCATTTGGCAGGATGAGGGTGTAATGAATCCCCTGCCCTGGCACACCCCTAGCCATCCCAGCATCATCCAGTCATATTGTTAAAACAGAAACATTCCGTAGAGGGCTTTCCCTATAACTTTAAGTACCTCTGAATGATTTAGGATTGTGTTTTGTAGCACTTGCAGTAACACAGCTTTTCTTTTCCTCTGTTTTTTGAGAAACTGTAAAGGCAGGTTTCATCAGCTCTTTTTAACCAGCAAACTTCAATGCGGTGGTGGGCGGTCATTGATACAAATGAACCTCCGCCTAAACCCCCTTCCCCACCTCACACTTCGCCCCCACAAAATCCAATGTAAAACTTTTGTGACTGTGTGGCTCTGTTTTTCTAAGAGAGGATATAGCTTCCATCAGATTTTAAAAGATTTAAAAAGAAAGTACCCACAAAAGTAGATGAGATGTTTTCTTTCCAAGACCTTTTAGCTATTAAATCTGGTTATTTTTTATGCTAATGGTCATTAGAACGTGCTAATTTTCCATTTTAACCAGGAAAATGGGCTCAGATTCTGAACAGTCTGCTAGGAGCAACCCTCATTGAGAGGCTTGGTTAGAGGGACATGTAGAGCAGAAAATCTGAAATTGATTTATTAGGTGTGTTTCTTATAGGTAATTTTACATTTTTCTTGTAAGGTTAGCGTGTCAAGAATTTTGTTTTAATTAGTGGGCTTTTTTCTTTTGACCTCTGTCTTCATTTTGAGATAGTTTGTATTTTTATGTCTAGAAAGACCACAATCTATAATTTGATTTACTAACCCTGCTAGGCAGTATCATAAAATTTAAGTACTATTCCTGAATTCATTCAATTATTGTGGAGTTTGTTGATGAAAATCGACACTGGTCATTTTTTTGTAATCAGTTTTTAACAAAAACAGTAATTATTTTATCTTATTTGGATAATTGGTGCTTTCCTCTAAAATTAGGGGAGAATTAAAAAATTTTAAATAATTATGTTGTGAAAATATAGGGTTCAAAATACAAATTTTGTGAAATGTTGCTTTTGTCGTGTTGTTACGAAAAAATTGGATTTGTTTTAATCTATGCTTGCTACTAATGTTACAGCCCTAATTAAATTAGGTGTACAAAAACTTAACACATTCTCTATTTTCAGTAGTATATGGGCTTTGAGAATGTTAAGAAAATGAATCTATGTCTTATTTAAAAATGCTTCTCAAGCCAACCATTTTGTGGATTCCTGAGCAAAATGGACAGATTTGAACTTTCTTCTTTATACTTAGCCGCCCATTGTATGGTGGGCTGTTAACCAGCAATTTGTCAAAAAATGCAAACAATTGAGATTGAAGAAAAGCAGCAAAAGGTTTAAGATAATTTACAAATTGAATGATTAGTTAACTTGGCCATATAATTAAAAGAAGCTTCAAAGATTGTGCTCTGTAGACTACATTTTATCCCCAAAAAACCCAGTGGTTATTTTACATAAAGTTTTCTTTTCTGTAACTTGATTGTCTTTACTAGCTTTCTTCTAATTTTCTCCTATTTCTTTTTCCTCCCTTTCATCCCAGTTTCAAATCCTTATTTTTTAGAAAGTATTTTACAATTCACAAATTTTAAGCATGAAATAATATCATTTCACTTCTTAGCACTTGAAATAAATCCCTTGCTTTTGTGAAGTCTGCTTGTAGACCAATCAGTCATTTTTCTTTTCCTCCAAATGCTACATTGAGCAGATCTGGTTTGCATCTGCCATCTTCCAAAGGCCTCTTTTTGTCTGGCTGTATATTTTTCCCTTCCAACCTTTGTCTCAGATAGTTTTGCATATTTAACAAAATGGTAAACTTTGGGATAATTAATTAGAGAGTTTTCTCAATTTGGACTTCCATAATAAAATTTTTTTAAGTTTTATTTTAAAACTTCATATATTAAAAATTGCCTTTATAATAGTTGTCTTTGATTTTCAACCTTCTAGCTTTTTATGTATTTTTTTTAGTATGACTTAAAGCTAACGTTATTTTTAGAACCATTGCAAATTGTTTGTAGAAGTTAGGAGTGTATAATTATTGCTTCCTACTCTTTAAGCTTATCTTGTCTAAAAGCCAGGCATTCATTTTGTTGTCTTAATCTGCAAAATCTGTCTCTTGATTTTTCTTCAGCTAAGAACAAAATGGCTGTAATCTTATATTCTTTTTTTTTCAAAAAATGAATTATACTGATTCAGGATTTAATTAATCCAGGCTGGACTGGATCAGCTTTTTGGGTTCTTTGTTCTACAATTTTATATTTGGGATCAAAGCTTAGAAACTTCTTATCTGGAGCATGTGGCCGCATTGTTTAAATATTTGAATGAATAAGTGAATGAATCATCCCTGATCCACGTGAAGTAAGAGCGCTGTTGTCATTGGGTGTAATGTGTTCAGATGTAGAGAGTCTTGCAGTTGGCCTAATAAAATGAACTTGGAAGATTTGCATTGGTTTTGCAGACCTCTGAAAAATCCTGATATATTAAGTAATGTGGTAAGAGCATATTGTTTGAATAAAATTAACTTCCTTCGTCTGTTGAAACTTTCAAAAGGATTTTTTAGATAGAAATAATACATGTTTACTGTAGAAATTTTGTAAAGGATGGCAAGGAATGAAGATGGAAATAAAACTCATTTGTAATTCTGCCACATGGAGAAAAATGCTGTTAACCATTTGGTATATGTATTCTTTTAGACTTTATTACATACTTTAAATAAAATAAGGAATATATACAGCTTTAATTCTGCTTGTTTTTTAGACTGTGAATGCGGTTACATCTTTTTCTTTTTAATTTCTAAACCTTACAGGCCCCTTCACAGATGTAGTCACTACAAATCTTAAATTGCGAAATCCATCGGATAGAAAAGTATGTTTCAAAGTGAAGACTACGGCACCTCGTCGGTACTGTGTGAGGCCCAACAGCGGAATTATTGATCCAGGCTCAACTGTGACCGTGTCAGGTAGCAAACCTTGTCGTGAATTTATTCGGTTTTGAGTTTGGATGTTTTATGATAGTTCAGTTTGGTTTAGTTTATAGGATTTAATTTGAAGGGATGGAAATAGTTCTTATTCTGGCTTTGTCTTTGATGTCCTTCTGTTATCTTAACCATATCCAAACCATTGCAAAAAATTTTCTCACCCGTATCTCATGTCCTTGTGGGAGGTATGGGCAATTTGTAAGTAATTATTAGTAATTACTTGTAAGCAATAAGTAGTTATTGTCAGTTTAACCTTTTTATATCTATGTTATCTCTATAGCCCACCACTGCATTTTCTGTCCTTATATTTATTTTTGAAATATTGAACCATTTTTGTTACTGATCATTCAAATCTCTAGCTTTTGTTACATATCACATGGAGCTACAGCAGCATTCTTCCCATTCTTTAGCTTAGAAATATATAGTGCCTCTTTGTTGCCTGTTGCATCCAATCAGATGAGTCTTTTCTATCTTTCACTGCAAATGCCAATAGTGTTCTGCCCTGACAAATTTGAGGTGATTTGCTTACGCTTGGTCCCTGCATGTAAGGTCTCATTCCTTCCGTGGAGTCTGCTGGTGCCCTCTGTCATCTGTTCTTTTTTTCCCCTCAAAGCCTGAGACAGCACTCCTTGGCTGTTTCATCAGGTATAGCTGAGAGATAGGAAGCAAGTATGAAAGAGTGTTTCAAAGTCCATGAGTTTAAGTTGGCTTATCTTCCATAGAGAAGAACCCCTTCTTCAAGCCTCATGCAGAGACCATTTACTTCTGTTTTATAGCAGTAGTTTTTATCTCCCACTGTGTCTTGCACAATACATGGACCTCTTTGGGATCAGAATCTGTGGGTGCGTAGTCTGGGCATGTGTATGTTAGGAAAACACACACACAAAACAAACCTGCATAGATAATCTTGGTAAGACTCCTCATGTGCTATAATTCTGTATCAGTTGTCTTGTTTTTAAGTCCACAGCAGATTAAAACTAGCAAATTATCAAAGAGTGAGCACCTAGAGCAGTCCCATCGAGAATATTTAGAAGTGAAGTCTGACTGCAGGGGCAATAAAGGGAAAATTATAGTATGAGCTCTTGGCAGTGATAAATCCTCCCTAAGGTATAGCTTGAAACACAGAGCTAGGTGGCTCTAGAAAGATGTTTTATTGAGTCGAGGTCAGGACGTCTGGGAAGAATGCTTTCATATTTGTTTGTGAAGTTGTTATCTTAGTCCAGTTGATCAGTTCCTGGGAAATATGAATGGGAAATAAGAGAGTTAAAGAAATGAGTGCATATATGCTATTCTGTGTCCTTTCTGTGTTGCTTTCTGTGTCCTTAAGCCTTTAATTAAATTGAAAGAAGATAGAATTCTGTCTATATGTTTAAAAACAGTTTTTGGTACAAACAGTGGGAATCCATGAAACTGTTTAGAACAACTTTCTCTTTGAGGGTTCTGGATTGTTGAAGTTTTACTGTATTAGCAGTATTTCTTAAGAAAGTTTATACTTCTCAAAGCTCTTTTACCCACATAAAACCCTTGTATTGAGCACCAGACTTATTAAAAAACTATAAACAATCTAGTCGGTAATTGCACAGCAAGTCCTCAGATTCCTCTCTTAACAATTAGCATGGAGCACTTCCATGTTTTGCTGTAGTACCTTTTCATATAAGGAGTTAGTCAAACATGCTTTCTTCAGCAACCTTCTCTGGTTACCTATCTGTGCTACATACTCATTTCTTTTTTTGTTGTTTCTCTGTCCTTTTAGCAGTTCATATTAAGGGTGTGCTCTTTTAATTGTACATATTTATATATTTTTATTGTCTTCCTCATGTTAAATGGTCTGCATCCTTAATTAGAATATAAACATCATAAAGTTATAACCATATATTAAGTTTTCTTTTTATCCTCAAATTTTTGGTTAATAGTAACTAGCCTCCAATCATTGCTCGGTGACTTTTGTTGTAGTTTATCTGAAATCTGTGCATTTTCTCAGATATACCTTATAAATGCGTTTGCTTAATTGCATATTGTCTTTTATGTACTTAACTGCATCAAGTGTTGACGCCATCACACCTCAGAAAGAATCTAAATATTAACAGGGAAATAATTTCCGCAATACATGTACCTATTTTTCATAATTGGTCATTCATTCTTTAGCTTTTGTATTGAATTTCTGTTGCACAAATTTAACATGACTTAAAATCACATTGAGCGTCTAAAAACTCTTATAGTCCTGCTGAAAGTGATACATTCTTACAAAAAAAAATTTGATTGTTGGGACCCTAATCTAAAACTTTTCCTTCTATACTCTGTTTCTTTAGAGTCAGATTTAAACAAGTTGACTAGGTATTTATTTAAAATTCATTTTAGAAAAAAAAATGTTAAATGAAAACATTAATAAGTATCATAAACTCATATTTATTTCTTAATAGTCATTTGTTTATTTTGTGGGTTGTTAAAGACTTAGCACATCAGAAAGGTGGACAATATAAAAATAATTGCTTTCAATAAAGCTGATTCTGGATTTTTCATGTAAATCCAGTGTTTGATTTCTTGACTCTATCCTGGTTTTCTTTAAATTTTCATGTTAATGAATGAGGTAATAGAAATGATAAGCAAACAAATACAGAAGACAGTTTAATATGTTCTTTTTATTTAGTAATGCTGCAGCCTTTTGACTATGATCCGAATGAGAAGAGTAAACATAAGTTCATGGTACAGACAATTTTTGCTCCACCAAATACTTCAGATATGGAAGCTGTGGTAAGTATAGAGTTTGAACTAAAGATTTTTGGCGAATGTTGTTTAAACTGTTGATTTCATTTTAGCTCTTAGAAGAGAATTGTAATTAAAAATTTTTAAAAAACAATTTCAGGAATGAAGCAATTTTGAAATTGTGTTTTTTAGAAGCAATTTAGGGATTTTACTACTAAGTAGAATATCCTGTAATCTTTAGAGAGTTTAGTGTGATTTCAACACATGATAGAAGCTCTTCTCAGGTTTGTATAAAAAGTTCTGTGGCATTACCAGGTAGTGATGATGGCAGGGTGATCAGTGCATAATGTAGTGTGTCCTGGCTGGGCCATAGGCTCCATCTCACTCTTGCTCCAAGCATCTACTGCCGATGATTTGGCTGTCTCTTGAGGTGAAACCTATTTGTCGCATTCATAACTCCTTTATCTCATATTTGGTTTTGTTTGCTTTTAGTGGAAAGAGGCAAAACCTGATGAATTAATGGATTCTAAATTGAGATGTGTATTTGAAATGCCCAATGAAAATGATAAGTTGGTAAGTAGCAAAATCTAAGAACATAAGAAAATTGAAAGATCTTAAGCTCTCAGTTACTTTGAAATTAATTTTGATTGTGATTTTGGCTTTGAGGGGATGTGTTAAAGCTGTTCCACTTGCTAGTATTCGGTGCTTGTTTTATTTATATTTAAAACAATTTGATATGCTCTTTCATTTTTTAGCATTTTGTTTGCCCAAGAAGGAGGAAAATAGGTACAAGCTGCATGATGGAAAGATTCATTTAATTCTGCAAACTTTTTACCACTTAAATCACTTCAAGTTTCTTCTAGAATGAGGCGTGTATATACATAAAGATGAAATAATAGACATAAACTACTTTTTGGCAACACGGGGATAAAGGTGTTAATTTACCTGGAAAAGCAGTTGGCTATTCCCGGGTATTTTGCTCGATTTGTTTTCGGTCAAAATCCAGCTGATTTTATTTTATTTTATTTTTAATTAGAAAGGTTGTAGGTTTTCAGAAAAATTAGGTAAAAAATACAATGGTCCCATATATATACCCCTTATTGTTGACACTTTGCATTAGCGTGGTACCTTTGTTACAGATGATGAAGGAATATTAAAATATTACTGTTTATTATAGTCCATAGTTTGCATTAAGTATATTTTTCCTATACACCACCCTGTCATTAACACATTGTAATAGTGTCATACGTTTGTTATAATTCATGAAAGAACAGGTTTATACCTGTGCTATTAAATCCAGTCCATTGTCTGCAACAGGATTCACTTGGTACAGTCCCATGTTTTATCTTCTAACTTTCCTTTTAGTAGCATACATGACCCAAAACTTAACCTTTCAACCACATTCTCTTCATGTCCCTGCTTTCTCTTCATGTCCCTGCTTTCAGTTCTTTTGGGCATTTACCTTGTAGAGGGTTGCAAGTGATATGGTAATTCTTTACTCAGCTTCCTGAGAAACCACCAGTCTGCCTTCCACAACGGCCACATCATTTTACATTCCCACCAGCAGTGAATGAGTGTACCAATTTCACCATATCCTCCTTAACACTTGTAGTTTTCTGTTTCTTTAATAGTGACCATTCTAGTAATTGAAGTGATATCTCATTGTGGTTTTTTTTTTTTAAACTTTTATATTGTATAGTATAACATATATACAAAACAAAGAAATAAAAAAAGCAGTAGTTTTCAAAGCACTCTTCAACAAGTACTTACAGGACAGATCCCAGAGTTTGTCATGGGCTGCCATATGATCCTCTCAGATTTTTCCTTCTAGCTGCTCCAGAATATAGGAGGATAGAAGGCTTAAATATTTTTTTATTATCACAATCAACTTTTTTCCTTCTTTTTTTTCTGAAAAATAACATATATGCAAAAAAGCAATAAATTTCAGAGCACAGCACCACAATTAGTTGTGGAACATATTTCAGAGTTTGACATGGGTTACAATTCTACAATTTTAGGTTTTACTTCTAGCTGCTCTAAGACACTGGAGAGTGTAAGCTGTATCAATTTAATGATTCAGCATTCATATTCATTTGTTAAATCCTATCTTCACTGTTTAACTCCACCATCGCCTTTAATCTTTCCATCCCTCTCGTTAGGGGTGTTTGGGCTATGGCCATTCTAAATTTTTCATATTGGAAGGGTCTGTCACTAATACGGGGAAGGAGATGGAACTATCTAATGTTCTGGAGAGGCTTGGGTTCTCAAGGTTTCAGGACTTATCTGTACTAGGAACCCATCTGGAGGTTGTAGGTTTCTGGAAAGTTACTCTAGTACATGGAACCCTTGTGGAATCTTATATATTGCCCTCAGTGTTCTTTAGGATTGGCTGGAATGGTTTTGGTTGGGGTTTGGCAGGTTACGATAGATAGCAAGGTATAACTGAAGCTTGTGTAAGAGCAGCCTCCAGAGTAGCCTCTTGACTCTATTTGAACTCTCTCTGCCACTGATACTTTATTAGTTACACTTCTTTTTCCCCTTTTGGTCAGGATGGAATTGTTGATCCCACAGTGCCAGGTCTGGATTCATCCCTAGGAGTCCTCTCCCACGTTGCCAGGAAGACTTTCACCCCTGGATATCATGTCCCATGTAGAGGGGGAGACAGACTTAGAGACAGTGAGGCCACATCTGAGCAACAAAAGATGTCCTCCAGAAGTAACGCTTAGGCATGCCTATAGGTAGTCTAAGCTTCTCTGCTACCTACATTAGCTTCAGAAAAGTAAGTCTTAAGATTGAAGTCATGACCTATTGATTTGGGTGTCCCTAAAGTTTGATGCAGTATCAGGGGATTCCCTGATGGTAAGTTTTAATAGTTCCCTATTCTTTCTCCCATCCCTCAAGGGAATTTGCCAATACTGTTGGATTATCTGCTTAATATACTCTAGGATGTATCCAGGCATTATAATAATCTATACAGGACTAAATGACCTCTTTCTTATTCTGGGCTCCTTGTGTTTCAGTTGTTCAAATGAGCTATACAGATGGGTTGAGTTAGATTATGTGCAACAGAAAATTTCAGTTTCAGACCAGATGTGTTCCATGTGTTCATTCACATCGTTGCATGCCTCATGACATTTTTCCTTTTTGTATTAGCATAACCTTCGTTCATAAGTGTACACCATCATTACCAGTCTACTTCTCAGTCAGACCATCCTTCAGCCTCCTGCATTCATCAGGCATCATGTATAGTGCCCGAAGTCCACAGTCCATCAACGTTCTCAATTTTAAATAATTTGAGTGTTCCCAAGAGAAAGAAAACCAATAAACGCACCCTTGCCAAATAGAAAATCTAAACCTCCTTCTAACTCTTATTATTTACCTCTTCCCCCATTATTTACCTCTGTTGTTGCTGTGGTAGTGCTGATGTTTTCCTTTTGAACATAGCTCATAGCATGGTATAGCAGTTTCCCCCAGTACCCTGGACTGAAACACTCTTTGTACAAGAATCATATCTTTGAAGTAATTCTTGCGAGAACTAATTCATATTTCTAGTGTTAGTTAGTGGGACACATAAGTCTGTACAACCTCTATCAGTCTTGAGGACTATGCTGTTTTGACCACTGTAGCTTTGTAATATGCTTTAAAGTTGGGAAATGTGATTCCTCCAGCTTCATTCTTCTTTTTCAAGAGCTTTTTGGTTATTTGGGGGTCCTTTACTCCTCCACGTAAATTTGATAATTGGCTTCTCCATTCCTATAAAGTAGGCTGTTGGAGTTTTGATTGGGATTGTGTTGGATCTATAAATGAATTTGGATAGAATTGATATCTTAATGATATTTAGTCTTTCAGTCATGGACATGGAATGTGCTTCCATATATTTAAATCTTTGATTTCTTTAAGCAGTGTTTTGTAGTTTTCTGTGCACAAGTCCTTTACATCCTTGATTTAAATTTATTCTTAGATGTTTAACTCTTAGTTGCTGTTGTAAATGGATTTTTTTTTCTCAGACTGCTCATTACTAGTGTATAGAACGTTAAAGGATTTTGTGTGTTGCATCCCTCCACTTTGCCTAAAATGTTTATTAGTTTGAATAGCTTTATTGTAGATATGTCAGGACTTTCTATATATGGGACATGTCATCTGCAAATGGAGAAGGTTTTGCTTCTTCCTTTCTGTTTTGGATGCCTTTTACTTATTTTTCTTGACTTACTGCTCTAGCTAGGACTTGCCAGTTCCAGATCTTAAAGGGAAAGTTTTCCGACTTTCACTATTGAGTATGATGTTAGGGTTTTTTTTTCATATATGCCCCTTGTCATATTGCGGAAGTTTCCTTGTATTCTTATCTTTCAAAGTGTTTTTTGAAGAAAGGGTACAGGATTTTGTCTACTCTCTGGACCCCAAAAAGACATGCTCTTTCCAAATGCAAAATACATTCATTCCAGGTGGAATGTGGTGGTCTGAATCCGTGGTGGACCCCAGAAAAGCCATGCCCTTTGATCCTTATTCATTATTGCTGGGTGGGAGCATTTTGATTGTTTACATGAAGATGTGACCCACCCAATTGTGGGTGGTAACTTTTGATTAGATGATTTCCATGGAGGTGTGTCTCTACCCACTGAAGGTGGAGTTGCTTGCTGGAATCCTTTAAAAGAGGAAACATTTTGGAGAGAGTCCCTTTTTGGTAGAGCCATGTGAAAGCCAGCAGACGCCACCATGTTCTCCATGTGCCCTTTCAGCTGAGAGAGAAACGTTGAATGTCGTTGGCCTTCTTGAACCACGGTATCTCTCCCTGGATGCCTTAAATTGGACACGTCTATAGACTTGTTTTAATTGGGACATTGTCTCGGCTTAGAACTCTAAACTAGCAGCTTATTAAATTCCCCTTGTTAAAAGCCATTCCGTTTCTGGTGTATTGCATTCTGGCAGCTAGTGAACTGAACAAAGATGATCATATATATTTTTTTCTCCTTTGATTTGTTAATGTGGTCTATTACAAAATTGATTTTGTGTTGAACCACCCTTGCATGCCTGGGATAAAACCACTTGATCATGGTATTTAATTCTTTTGATGTGCTGTTGGATTTCACAAGTAATTTGTTGAGGATTTTTGCTTCTGTATTTATTAGATTGGTCTGTAGTTTTCGTTTCTTTTAATATGTTTATCTGACTTCGATATTAGGGTGATTTTGCCTTTATAGAATGAGGTAGTGTTCCCCCTCATTCTGTTTCCTTATTGATCTTCTGTCTAGATGCTTTATCTGTTGATGAGAGTGGTATGTTGAAGTCTTCAGCTATTATTGTAGAGATATCTACTTCTCCCTTCAATTTTGCCAGAGTTTGCCTCATGTATTTTGGGGGCACCGTGGTTAGTGGATTGCCCCTTTGTCTTTTACAACAATTTTGCATTTAAAGTCTGTTTTTTCTGATATTAGTATAGCTACTCCAACTTTTTTTGGTTACTACTTGCATAGAATATCTTTTTCCAATTTGTCATTTTCAAACTATTTTTGTCCTTACTGTAAGTTGAGTCTCTTGTAGACTGCATGTAGATGGATCATACTTTTTTTATTGGGGAGTTTAATTCATTAACATTTGGTGTTATTACTGTAAAGGCAGTACTTAAACCATTTTATCTTTTGATCTTTATATGTCATACCTTATTTTTGTCTCTCTTTTTAACCTTTTAATTACATTTACTGATACTCTTCATTTCTACACTCTCCTCCAACCTTCTCTCTCTCCTGTCTTTTCTTTTCAGCCTGCAGAACTCTGTAGTTTTTCTTATAGGGCAGGTCTCTTGTTGACAAACTCTCGGTTTCTCTTTGTCTGTGAATATTTTAAACTCGCCTTCATCTTTGGAGGACAGGTTTGCCAGGTAAGTAATTCTTGTCTGCCAGTTTCTTCTTTCAGTATCTTGAATAAATCATACCACTGCTTTCTCAGATCCCATGTTTTCTCATGAGAAATTGGCCTTAGTCTTTTTTTTTTAATATTTTTATTGGTAAATCTTAACACACACACATGGCATATAATCAGTGGCTTACAATATCATTACATAGTTTTGTATTCATCACCATGATCATTTTTTAGAACATTTGCATCATTTCAGAAAAAAAATAAAAAGAAAAAACTCAGACATACCCTCCACCCCTTACTCCCATTGACCATCAGTATTTCCATCTACCCAATTTATTTTAACCTTTGTCTACCCTGTTCTAGTTGGCTAGCTGCCAGAATGCAATATACCAGAAATAGAATGGCTTTTCAAAAGGGGAATTTAATAAGTTGCAAGTTTACAATTCTAAGGCTGAGAAAATGTCCCAATTAAAACAAGTCTATAGAAATGTCCAGTCAAAGCCATGCATCCAGGCAAAGATACCTGGAAGTATCTTTGAAAGAAGGCCGATGAAGTTCAGGTTTTCTCGTACATGTGAACATAGTGCTTCTCTCTCTTTTGGAAGGGTACATGGCAAACACGGCATCATCTGCTACCTTTCTCTCCTGGCTTCTGGTTTTATGAAGCTCCCTGGGAGGCGTTTTCCTTCTTCATCTCCAAAGGTTGCTGCATGTGGACTCTCTGCTTCATGGTGCTGCAGCATTCTCTGCTCTCTCTGAAACTCTCATTCTCCAAAATGTTTCCTCTTTTATAGGACTCCAGTAAACCAATCAAGACCCACCCAAATTGGTGGAGACGCACCTCTGGCCAATCCAGCTCACAACCACTCTTGATTCAATCACACCCCAGGGAGATGATCTAATTAGTTTCAAGCATTCAATGCTGAATAGGGATTAGAAGAAATGACTGCCTTTACAAAATGGGATTAGGATTAAAACATGGCTTTTCTAGAGTACATAATCATTTCAAATCAGCACACCTGTTATTTATTTTTATGCATACTTTTTACTCATCTGTCCATACCCTAGATAAAAGGAGCATCAGACACAGGTTTTCACAATCACACAATCATGCTGTCACATTGTAAAAGCAGTCATCTTCAAGAATCAAGGTTACTGGAACACAGTTTAACAGTTGCAAGTATTTCCCTCTAGCCACTCCAGTACACCATAAACTAAAAAGGGATATCTATATAATGTGTAAGAATAACCTCCAGGATAACCTCTCTACTCTGTTTGAAATCTTTGATCCATTGACACTTTATTTCTTCTCATTTCTCTCTTCCCCCTTTTGGTCAAGAAGGCTTTTTTGATGCCAGGTGCTGGCTCATCCTTGGATTTCAGTCCCATGTTGCCAGGGAGATTTATACCCCTGGGAGTCATATCCCATGTAGAGCGGGAGGGCAGTGAGTTCACTTGCCATGTTGGCTTAGAAAGAGAGAGGCCACATCTGAGCAACAAAAATGGTTCTCTAGGGGTGATTCTTAGGCCTAATTTTAAGTAGGCTTTTAAGCAGGAATATATTTCATTGGGGCAGACCCCAAAACCAAGGGCTTGGCCTATTGATTTGGTTGTGTCCACTGCTTGCGAGAATATCAGAAATTCTCTAAATGGGAAAGTTGAGTATTTCTTGCTTTTTCCTCAGTGCCCCAAGGGGACCTTGCAAATACTTCTTTACTCACTGACCAGATTACTCTGGGATATATCGGGGCATCATACTAACCTGGACAAACCAACAAAGTCTCATGCCCTATTCAAAATTCCATATACTTATGATGTTTAACTAAACTGAGCATACAAGTTAAATTAGGAGATGTACTACCCAAAATATAAATTTTGCAGCAGATAAGCATCTCTCCCTTTGGTCTCGCACAGAAGTTGAAGTTTTACAACATGGACAGTATCATCCTTTACCCTATATTCTGATCTACCCCAGTCCTATCCATATCAGCTTTATTCATATCTCTAATCTGATCACTTTTTCAACTTTTTAAACAGTTCCTGTATGGTGTAGTGCTGAGTTTCATAGCTTCATAGCTCTAATTCTGAGTCTCAGGTGTCATGTAAATACCCGAAGTTTCTGAAGACGACCAGATTATAAACAAACAGCTCAGTATCTCACAATTTAGAAATAAGTTACAACTTCTGAATATATGTGACTACTGTAAGAGCTTACAGTCTAAGACGCTTTACTATAGGCCCCAACCTCTGATAACCCATGTTGTCGACTTCAGTTCATTGAGTTTTTATATAATAATTAGTCCGTATGAGTGAGGCATGGTAATATTTGTCTTTTTGTTTCTGACATTTCATTCAGCATAACATCCTTAAGGTTCATTGACCTGGTTATATGCCTCACAACTTCATCCTTCTTGCAGCCACTCAGTAGTCCACTGTATGTATTCACCATGGTTTTCCCTTCCATTCCTCAGTTGTTGTGCCCTTAGGCTGCCTCCATCCATTGTGGATTGTGAACACTGTGGCCATAGATGCCAGTGTGCATATGTCCGTTCATGTCCCACACTTAGTTCCTCCAGCTACATACTGAGCAACAGGGTTTCAGGAACATATGTCAGCCTTGGTCTTACTCGGTATCCCTTGTATATGATGGATCGCTTTTCTCTTTCTGCTTTCAGGATTTTCTCTTTATTACTGGCATTTAACATTCTGATTAATATGTGTCTCAGAATGTGTCTATTAGGATTTATTCTTTTGGAATACATTGTTCTTGTTTGATATGTATATTTATATCTTTCATAAGAATTGGGAGATTTTTGGCCATTATTTCCTCAGCTATTCCTTCTGCCACTTTTCCCTTCTCTTTTTCCTTCTGGGACACACGACACATGTTTTTGTGTGTAGTTTGCTGTCATTCAGTTTTATGAAACTTCATTTTTTTTCCCCATCATTTTCTCTATCTGTTCTTTTTGCTGTCCATTGCCTTATCTTCTAATTTGCTGATTCTTTTCTGTGCTTGGTTATATCTATTATATGCCTCTACAGTGTTTTAAAATCTCTTCTGTTGTGCCTTTCACTCCCGTAAGTTCTATTATTTTCTTTTCATAATTTCAAATTCTTCCTTGTGCCCACCCAGTGTCTTCTTGGTTCAGTCTATTCTAGACTTTTAGAATTGCCTGTATTTCATGTCTGCTTCTGTATGTGTATGTATAGATACAGAAATCCATATATGTAGGGAGATACATTAACAAAAAAGAATCTCCTTTGTTTAACTGATCTTATTTTTTCAGCTCTTCATCCGATTCTTGCCTCCATATGTGATACAGTTTTTAAGATTGCACTGTTTGTGGATTTGTTTCACCGCCAGGGGAAATCTTCCTTTTTTGTTTTTTCTCTGGGCATCTTGATCTCTTCTGTTTTTTATTTGTCTTTATAGTTTTTTTCCTCCTATTTTAAACTTTCTTTTCATTGCCTCTAGCTGCTTTTGCCTTGAGGGCAAATTCTGGGAAGAGGATCACCAGCTAGAGGACTTTCCAAGTCAGTATTTCCTAGCCAGAGACCCTGGGCATATGGGGCATATACCAGTTGCCAAAGAGCCTTGTGGGGAAAGGGTTAGGGAAGATGTCCAAAAGCCTTTTTGACAGCTCCCTGAAGCTAAACTTTCCTGAACTGCTCAGCAGATGGTACTCTTCAGCAAACTTTTCCCTGCAGACCTAAGGAAATCCTGCCTTTTAACCACTTTTGCCACTGTTGGGGTTGGGGTTGAAACAGTGGCTGCGGTGATCTGTGTCCATAGCAGGATCCCTGTCCATAGCAGGCTAAAACCACGACTCCAATGATCACAATTTGCCGATTAAAAGGTGTGATCAGTACCCGGCCTTTCCCCCTACCCACCATGTTCTTGGGGAAGAGGACTTCTACATCCCTCATAGTTGCAGCAGCCAGTGTGGAACTGGACCAAGGCAGCTGACTAAGAGTGGGGGTTGCGTGCTGGCCATTTTACTCACAGTGAAGTAGTATCTTAACCTTTTTGTCTCTGTCTTCCCTGGATCCTGTACAGTGCTCCCCTGTCCTCCACAGTCCCAGAACAGTTATTTTAGACAGTGTTTGCCTGCCTGTTAGCTGGTTTTGGAGGAGGATTGAATTTTGCAGCTTTCTATTCTACCATCTTTCCCAAATGTTGACTGTTTTATTAATGCAACTGTTACCTATTGATCACTACCATGTGTCACATTCATTGCCTGTGTGAGGATAAAATCGTGAACAATAAAGCAAGGTCTCTTGGGTCTTACACAGCTCATTAGTTTTGAGGCCATGAAAATGTCCAGATCAAGGCATCATCCAGATGAGGTTTTATTCCCGAAGACTGGCTTCAGTTATCCTTTGCCACACTGCTACCTAGGTACGTGGCGCCATCTTCTGTACTCTCTCTTCTCTTCTGGATTTGTTGATTTCAGCTTTTTGCTTCTGTGGTGTGTGCTCTCTCTCCCTCTTCCCCCCCTCTCCCTCCCTTCCCGTTGGTTTTGTTGTTGGAAAATGTACAAACCAAGGCATCATCCTGGCTCCTCTGTCATGTAGCAAGGTTCGTGGCCTAATTTTATTCTTTAGAAAATAATTTTTTTAGGTAATTTATATTTAGTATGAGGTAAGTGAAATTTGAGGGATATGTATGTGTAGTTTAAAAATAGCCTATGAATACATAGAATGGGTTGTGTTTTCTGTTTCACTTCTGAACTGCAGATTTGAATATTCCTTTTTCTGTGATTGTAGACTTGAGGTAAGTTTTTTTGGAGACTTGGTATATATGGTAAGGATAAACAGAATTGTCACAATTTGGTTATAATCTGATGTAATTGTTGCCTTGATCTGGAAGCCATTTGCCCTATTGAAAAGTAAATTTGAGATTAGTACGTGGGCTCAATTATTGTATTGATCTTTTGGGATAAGGTGAAATGAAAAAGTCCCTGAAAGGTGGTTAGATATTGACTAAATTTTTTATACTTTGTTTTTTTTAAACAGTATTTTCAGGTAGTTGCCCAAAGCAAAAACCCACACTACATATACTATCAGAGACAGTGAGAATGCAGAAATTCTTATTCTATAGTAGCGATTCGATTGCACATTTAAGCTTTCCATTTAGATTTTTTTTTGTATACTGTATGTCATGGACTGGGAATCAAACCCGGCTCTCCTGCATGGCAAATGAGAATTCTCCCACTGAACTACCTTTGTACCCTCTACCCACCCCATTTCAATTTTACTTTCCCTTTTGCTGAGGCTGCTTAGTAACTTCAAAGTACTCAGTAAACTTTCTTATTCTAGGCCAGGATCAGATGACTGCAAAAAAATTGATAAATTTCCATCACTTCAGCTATTTGGACTTGAGGTATAGTTATTGACCAGTTGAATTGTAGGGAATATCTGCTAAAGATAATGGTTTCTTATTTTAGAGTAAAAAGGCTGTTTGCTGTTTGAAATTTATTTCTGAGTTGCAAAGATTATTTCTCCTTTCCCATGTTTTTAGAATTTTCTGTATTCCCCCATTCAATCTTGGCTGTCAGTCAGAAAGACAGAAAATGCAAAGACCTTTTTTTTCTTGCATCTGTAGTGGAAACCGGATAGTGTTTTCTTTTTTTAACATTTTATTTTGAAAGTATTAAGACACCTAGAAAAATAGAAGACAGTGAACTCCTGTGAGCCTATTACCAGGTTTAACAATCATTTGTTTATGGTTTATCTTAACTTCTCAACTTACCACCACTTCCCAACTCCAGTCTTTTTTTTAAAAAGGCGAAACCCATGTTAAATGGACAAATTCTAAAATTCTGTTACAAAGTTCCATATAATTTCATCCATATTACTTCATTACATATCTTCCAAAAGTAGGGACTTCAGGAAAAAAAGAGCTTAACCAATGGTATTACACCTTTAGAATTTAATAACTGATTCATTAATATCAATCTAGCCAGGTGGCATTCAGATTTCTAATTGTCTTACATATGCCATTAAATTATTTTTTTGCAGTTTATATGAATCAAGATCAAAATAAAGTCCACATACTGCTGTTGGGTGCTGTCTTTCTTAAGTCTCAATCTATAGATCCCTTCTCTCTGTTTTTCTTCTCACAAATTATTTATTAAAGTAACTGGGTTTATTATTCTTTAGACTTTCCTACTGTCTAGATTTTGCTGATTGTACCCTTGTAGTATCATTAACTTTTTCTCTCTCCTTGGTAGTTCCTCAAATTATAAGTTAGATCTAGAGGCATGATTAAATTTAGATGATTTTACTGGGGACAGGGAGTAGGTGATGGTGAGGCAGATAATGGCTATATGTATTGTGAAGTTAGCGGATATGTAGTTTGTAGTTGAATAGTTTTCAGCTAGGAACATTTGGCAATGCCTGGAGACATTTTTGCTTGTTAAAACTGTAGGAAGTGAGGGGAGAAGGCACAGGACTGCCTGCCAACAGCTAGTGGATAGAAGCCTTGGTCTTTCTGTGGTATTATTTGTAAAGGCAGGATAGATACCTGAGTTCTTCCCTTCAGATTCAGGTTTTATAAAAATGAGTTGGTTTACAAGCATCCTTCTGACCATGTACAATCTACCTCCCAACTCATGGATTTAGACATGTTTGTGTTTCAATTTCTTGCAATTATTATCCTTAGTCAGCTCAAATTGACCAGTTAGAGGCTCTTCAGGTTTGAATTCTGAGTCCTTTTGACCCTGGTAATCTTTGGTAACTTTCTTAATGTCTGAGATGGCAAGATTTATCCAGGCCTACTGGATAAATTATCAGCCACTACTTCAGGAAACGCTGGTTTCTTTCATTTGGAGATGGTATTTTAAGAGCACAGTCTGGGTATTGGGATTAAGGTAATTTTTACTTTTATCAGATTTCCTTAAACCATGATCAGTCGTTTTTCTCAACCAATTGTCATGAAAGGCACTTCCATGACAGTCATGATACGTTACTGGTAAAGTCTTGTCAACTGCACATAGGATACTTACCCTTTTATTTTTTGTGGTAGTGGTGGTGATTGCATTTTTTTTTTGTATGCTGTATGACGGGGTCACATTTCGTTCTTTTTCTGTGTGAGCACCCCATTATTGCAGCACTGTTTGTTGAATTTTGTTTGTTGGTTGGTTGGTTTTTTTGTTTGTTTGGGAAGTGCATGGGCTGGGAATCGAACCCAGATCTCCAGCATGGGAGAATTCTATGGTGGTTGCATTTTATGGTTAGGATATGTTCTTGAAGAAGCTGGATAATTCAATATGTACCAGATACAACTCTAATCCTGACAGGGGCAAGCAAGAACGTAATTTTTGTTTATGACTGTTAGGATTCTGTTTTTTTTTACATGGGCAGGCACCGGGAATTGAACCCAGGTCCTCTGTTCTTGCCTGCTGAGCCACCATGGCCCGTCCCTGTTAGGATTCTTGATCAGTAATTTTAGTGTTTGGTTTCTTGTTTCAACTTTTGCTTGTAAATGAGGCTTTAGCATTTATTGTGTCATGATTACAAATTTATGTAATTTTAATGTGTAAAAATTGTGTCTACACTATACATAGCTTACAGGTGTCTAATTTAGGGATTTAGTGTGCATAGTTAAAGAGGGACTGAACTTCAGTTGTGTTTTTATAAGGCAATATTTCCCAAAGGGTATCAGGATGGAAAGGGCCCTCTGGTCAAATGAGTTTGGAAAAATACCAGGACACCATGACTCCTAATAGGAATCGTGCTGTGGGTTTGTGAATTAAAAGCTGTGAGAAGACCTCCAGCAAAGATTTGCTTGACCTAATATTTCTTTTTTTTATTTCGTGTAACACCATTAACATCTCGTGGGATATTTTGTGTTCTGTAAAATGCACTTTGGAGACATTGACAGTCTCTTCCTAAACTCATTCTTGTGGTGGTAGTAACCTGTAGATTCTACGAGAAATGTTAATTGCTGAGAAATATCTTTAAGTTCAGTGCAGCCTGACACAGACCAGTTCTATCTGGGTTGTTGGTTGATTATGTGACTTTCTGTAAAGTCATCAATTTAATGTTGCATCAAACCTCAAAGTGTCATATCTGAAGCTTTTATAATAGTATAAAATATATAATGTTTTTGTTTTTGCCTGTTTATTTTAACAGTTAAGGATGAAGCCTTTTTTGTATCTGTATAAAAACACATAAAATACTCATCCTAAAATAACACTTCATACACAACCAGTTCAGTATGGTTTATAGATGAAGTTGATAAAACTGCTTAAAAATAGTGTCTTTGACATTTCTTTATGTTTAGTATTCTAAAAATTTTTGGTTTACTTTGAAGCTGTTAACCACACTTGACATTTTACCAATTTCTTAAATGTATTGTGTTTCATTTTGCACTTGACATCTGATGACACATTTTCTAGAAAAAACATTCATTTGTCTTTATTGGTCTATAATCAATAGACTGAAGGACTGTAAAGAACAGGGAATTTGAGGAGTCGTATGTGTAAGGACATTTTATGATTAAGTATGCTTTATTTTCTGTAGAGACAAAGACAGATTGGAAGACCATGCATCATTAAGTAGGATGAAAGTCTCTTAGTTGTATATAATGACCTGGGTATCAATAAGTATTACTTCATTCTGTTCCAAACTTTTTCCATAATACTATTTTTATCCATATTGAAAGATTGATAGGGAGAGAACTGTGGAGATTATGGTGTATCAGAATGTTATATGAGTCTTTAAAACTGTTGTTTTGGTTCTGGAAGGGGTGTGTGTGTGTGTATACACGTGTGCATGTGTGTATTAGAGGGGTGTTGAGTACAGGAAAGGCTTAAAATTATTGCAGTTTTGAACATTAAGGGACAAACATGTTCATTTAACTTAAAAACAGGACGTAGGTTAAGTGTTATCAAGGGTAAGACAACTTGAAAATGCTTATTTTTCTCATGTTGGCAAGTATTAATTACTTAAAAAAAACTTAATTGCCATAAAGTTAGAGCTTGAAGGTAACCTTTTTATATTATGAGGCTAGCATACATTTAATAAAGTTTATAAATTTAAGAAGTGAACATATGCAGGTTGATCATAGCGCATTTTGTTTGAGAAATGATATAAAAAGCTAATTCAGAACTTTTGTGTTTTTTTGCCTAAACATAGGTATTATTTCTTATGTGTAACACATTTTTAGAGAGTAAAATGTGAATGTTTTAAGGTCTAATGCATTCTGTGTTAGTCATTCCCAGTATTATGCAGGAGCAAACAGAGTTTGGTGCGAATCTGAGAATATGTTTCCCCTGCCACCTCAGGGTATACCTTCACCAGGGACTGCCATGGCTGTTACTTCACTGAGCAGCATCAACAACACAGTTGCAGCCTCTGCCAGTTTTAACATGAAGAATGACCCCAGGGGACTCAATGTGTTCAAACAGGAGAAGCAGAAGGTTTGTCATAGGGAGCTAAGAGACTTAGGAGTCTACTAGTGTTATTAATTAAATTACTGTTGATACTAGCAAATAAGTGGTATTGTGAGTATTATATGAAGTTAAGTTGAATTTTTCAGCTATCTTTTCAAATTACAGTAGAACCACCACTTATCATGCACATAACTTTTCCTGTTATAAAAAGGTAAACTCAGTGCTTGATAAAATCTCAGTAGTGATCAGGGCTAATGAAAGTGGAAACACTATTATAAAATTGGTGTAATTTTTCTAGTCACTGAGATTTTCAGGAACATACGCTAAAAAAAATTTTCTTATTTTATTACCTTGTAATGAAGCCACTAGGCACCTTTGTAGCTTGAGTAGGATAGTAGACATAGCTGTGAAGGTGTGAACTAGCAAATACTGCTCTTCAGGTAAGCTTATATATTAAAAGATAAATGAAGTCACTAATCTGTATTTTGTCATCAATACAAATATGTTATTGTTAGGTTTTTATAATGCCCCAGGTAGGAGGATGTGTGGCTAAAACCCTAAAGAACTTAGGTCATAATTGAATTCATTCGTGTTTTCATATTTGTGTGTGTGTGTCGTGTGTGTATTTATTACATTCTCTCAAGTAAAGTGACAGCACTTTTAAAAATTGTGACTTTTTGGTGTGCTGTATGATTGATTCCCTTTACCATATTTTTTGCTTACTGAGTACTGCAGGAGCCCCACAGTTCTATTTTTTATTTTTTTGCATGGGCAGGCACCGGGAAACGAACCTGGGTCTCCTGCATGGCAGGTGAAAACTCTGCCGGTGAGTCACTGTGGCCCACCCAACGCCACAGTTTTAGCAGGTTGTTTGTACTTTGACTTGCCAGAATAAATAATACATATATATTTTAAGTTTTTTTAAAAAAATCCGATCCTCTGTCTAAATGTGTAATACTTTTTTGATTTGAATATTATTTACTTCTGAGACTCATGATCCTAGAGAAACAGTAAATTAGCTGTTGGGAGTAGAAAAAGTCTTAGAATAAACTTATTACTCAAATACTATTTTTTTTAAATTCACAGGTTAAGGTCTTGAATTTTGCCTCTGACATTTCAGACCATAGCTCCTGGCATTAGCTTTTTGATGTCACAGATTGTAGCCCCATAGTTACCGTTCTTTAGCTTGCTTTTTCTTTCTAAGACTTCATTGCAGAAACTTGTGTGCCTTATGTTTATTTTACTTTTTCCCTCTATTTCCAATTCCTAGAACCTCCTTTTTGTAAACATCTCCAAAGGGCTTATTTGAAATTTTGGAATTGAAATTCTGATGTGTGTTGAAGCAGAATACAGAAAAAAATTCACCTAAGAGGGAGAGGGATTACTGCAGAGAGGCTAAATTACAGAATTAGAGTGGGAAATGTAAAAGATATTGTCTTGTATTGTATATTATTGATAATTGGTATCACTGCCCTGACCTTTTGGCTTATTGTAAGTTGCAGTGTCGAATAGAATGTTAACATAATGTTAGTAGTATCCATTACTAATTTTCATTACTATTTAAGAGTCTTATGCTAAGACTATTACTAACATTCATTACTATTTAAGACTCTTATGCTAAGAGTCACAGCATATTGAATCTCTCTAGTTTGCTTGTTTCATGGTTCCAAGAGCAACCAGTCTCCTCTTTCTGGACCAGTCTGAAGCAACTCTGAAGGAACAGGCTGTTTTCTGGGAGCCAAACCTCACTAGTGGAGCTCCTGAGTGGTAGCGTAAGCTTCAAGTCTGGCACCAGGCTCTTCAGATTATTACTACACCAAAGCTCAACACCCCCTTTTTTTTTTTTAAAAAAAACCCCTAACTAAGTTAGGTTCTATATGCTTATACTTTAAATATTCATAAATAAATTAGATTTCTTTGCATCTGCTATATATGTGGACTGGTTTGTATGGGGACTAAATAGCATGTGGTATAACTATCCTGTGTAATTTGTTTCATGATTTATGTGGCTCACTTGGGGAGTGGTGTAAGTTTCACTGTCTTTTTTGTATTCTTTTCTAATGTTTACGCTCCAAGTTGGTCATGGTATTTCTTCTCCTTTTTGTTGTAAAATCTATATAACAACATTCAGAAAAATGTCAATTAAAAAAAATTCTCTACTGCAGAAGAGATATTCATTGACATGTTATTTGAAATCCCAGAGAGTTGTAAGCTACCTATCAAATGTCTTAACAAGAGTGAAGTGTTTAAGTAATTTTGGTAAGGCACTGAACAGAATATTTAATAACATCTTATGTCATTTAAAGTGCTAATGAAAAAGATGTGCTTATAAGTGACTAAAGCCAGATTAAAAGTGTATGCTGACTTTTGTGCATATGAAAAACATTGGAAGCTAATATATAACATTATAGTTAGGTTGGGATGATGAGATAGTAGGACTAATCCCCCCCCCCCATTTAAAATTGTCTAGAATTTCAGGAATTTTATTTAAAAATAAAAAGCCAATTGTGAAGAGCTCACTTCTTCATTTTAACTGTTTTCTCTTTATTGTTGGCCTTAGATATTTCCTTTTAATGTTTTAACCATTTTTTTTGGTACGAGTATAATTTTTTCCAATTCTTAACCGAAACCTGAAGTTTCCCCCTTTGCCATATTAATTGACTGTTGCATTCTTCCAGAGAGAGGCCACATACCACTCTCCTTTTCAGAGGTTGGACTTATACTAGGATAGAATTTGAGCACACTTGAAAAATCATTTTGAAATTACTTCTAATTACTCTTAAGAAATAGGAAAGAATATTGGTGGAGCAAATATATTTGAAATAATTTTTTGAGACTAAATGGAGGTGTAATTGTTTGGGAGCAAGGGAGATGAGCGTGAAGGACAAGAAAGCTAGTAAAAGAGAGACCCAGAGAAGGAAATTGGAGTAGGGCTACTGCGAAACTCCTGAAGAAAAATGGAAAAATCTTAATGCTGGCAGGTCAGATGTTTTTAGTGCTTTACATTAGAACCTCATCATAACATGATTACTTTTTTTTTACATGAATTTAGACATATTGATAAAATCGAATCTCCTTACTAAGAAATACTAGTCTTGTCTTTTGAATAAGCAATTTAATTTCACTTAACGTAAATTTGGCAAAGGAGATACTGTGGTAGGTGTGTGTTCTATAACTATATCTTGTTCATGAGTCCTGTGGAGTGCCACGAAGCTGGTTTTGTAGATGTTTATCTTAGCAGTTTGTATCTTTTTATCTAAAAGTTAAATTTTTTAGCAAGTATGGATTTTAATTAAAATTAAAAAGAAGACATTGAAGTAATACTGTTAACACATGTGATGGCATAAATGACGAAAGTTATTGAAACTACAGACTCTGGAATATTTAGACACTATCCTATGTATTTATTTCCAGGCCTTTGTAACTGCAAAAGGGTAAGTGTTGAGAAGAATTAAGATTTGGGAGCTCATAGGTTTAAAAGTGTCTGTGTATTACGGTGGTTCCATATTGAATCACACTAATTAAAGCAGTATTATTAATTATGTGAAAAAATCCTTTATGTTTTAAGCGTAACATCACAGACTTCTCATCTTCCCTTTTTTTGCCAGTATAATGCTTGTGTTCTATATCTCACCTTTAATGTTTGTATCAGTTATTTTTTTTTCCCCATTAATAAATGTTAGGTTTTCTTTTAAATGTTTTTCTTTAAATTGTCTCCTAATTTCATTGACGTGATTACCGCAGTGTTCCCCGTAACCCCTCTCAGAACCTCATTTGAATTACAGAATCAGAGCACTGAAGGAGAACTTCATATTTCTTTTTGAATGGTATCAGTCATTCCACATACTTTCATTGAATTACTACTGTTGACCAGGGTACTGGGTTTAGGGGTAAATATAGAGAATTATAAGAAAAGCTCTTGCTCTTCCAGCCTTGGAAGTGTTGTAGGGGAAAACTTTTAAAGATAAATTATTATAACATATGATAACTGCTGTGTAAGGTAAGTGCAGAGAGTTACAGGAGAGGAGGAAGTTGTGGCTGCTTATTTCAGCTTACCAAAGTGCTACATTTACTGATTCAGTCCGTTTAAAATTGTTCACAGATGACCATAATGTTTAGTGTGTGTGTGTCTTAATCTTACTAATGAAATGGAAAATTGTCAAAGCTTTTTATTTAAAAGTTTTTTGAAAGAGAAGGATGTGGAGTTGAAATTTTGTTTTAAACCTGTAAGGAAAGTTAGTTAGCTTAACAGTTCCTAATATCTTTGCAATGCAGAATGATATGGAACCTAGCAAAGCTGTTCCACTGAATGCGTCTAAACAAGATGGACCCATGCCAAAACCACATAGTGTTTCACTCAATGATACTGAAACGAGAAAACTAATGGAAGAGTGTAAAAGACTGCAGGGAGAAATGATGAAACTATCAGAAGAAAATCGACACCTGAGAGTAAGTCCTACTTGTTGAAAATGAGTTGATTGAAATGGAAGTGTAGGATATTTAGATATTAATAGCCTATTATATCAGTTTTTTAATTTATCCTTGGTCAATTTTTCTTTTGATTATGTCTTTGATTTCCCTTTGATGATGTCTTGACTGGTCCTCCCTACCCCCCACCCTGTTTAAAAAATTTTCCTGTGGCTTTTCCCTGCCTTTGAGTTACTCTTGTTAAACGTGCTGGTTTCTATGGCCTGGCCTGGGAGCTGGCTTGCAGGGTTGTTTTTGTTCACATTCTGGGCCTGGGGATCGAGCGGCTGGAGTTTCCGCTGCCCTGGTGGTAGCCGCTGGTCGCTTGTCTCTGTCAGGCGCTGCAACAGTGCCCTGGTGTGAGTATGCTGTGAGTGCAAAATGCATACCGATTTTAGAGACTTAGTTTAAAGAAGAATGCAAAATTCCTTTTTAATACTATTTCATAATAAAATAATATTTTGGATATATTGGGCTAAATATATTATTAAGATGAATTTTCCTAGTTTCTTTTTACGTTTTCAATGTGGCTATTATAAACTTTAAAGTTTACATATGTGGCTCACTTTTTGTCAGATATGCTGGGCTAGAGCATCCTGAAGTAGTCTGTTTTATCATCCCTCTTTCAAGACCTTTAGGCTACCTTGAAATTCTATTCCTACCCACCAGTATGTACACATACCACACGCATCTTTTGGTACTCAGTTCTTTTTAGTAGAGTCTTTTCAGGAACCCTCTATCCCCAAAAAAGATAAGAAAAGTAATTTTGGACTGTTGTCTTCTTTGTGTTCCTACTAGCCATGTAACATCTTGCTGTTCCTTTGTTAGAGGTCTTTCTCAGGAGCAAGAGCTGTGTCTCAGTAATCTTTACATTCATACCCCATGGCCTATAGTGGTCATTCCATATGTTCGAATGAGTAAATGTTTGGACTGGAGAATGAGGACTAATTTGAATGTGTTGAGTTTATTAATGATTTGTCTTCGATAAGTAATTGCTTGTTAAGCAATTAACTTGTTTCAAGATCTGAAAAAATTGCTTTAAATTGCTTTTTGGGTTTTCAAGCTCTTCACATCAAATTCGATGATACTAAACTGTATATAAGTAAATCGAAATTATGGAACTTGATCTGTATTTGATTATTTCATCTGTTCAATGTATATGAGTCAGATACTGTTTCTTGAGTTGATCTGTGTATTCTTATTTGCAGAAATAATTTTTGTGGCTAATCTCTTCCTATTACCTAATACCCTCTGCAGGGGTCCTCCCACCCCCAGTTCCTGTTTGGATAGTGTAAAGAATATTTCCATTTCATACTCATACCCCCCACCTCATGGATTTCCAGGATGCTGCTCTGTTACTTTTACTTTATCTGCCATAACTTACATTATTCTGTTCTTTTTCAAAAGGCCCAAGTGTATCTCTTGGCAGAAAAAGGAGGGATGGAAAAGATGGGGGAATGGCATAGATGTTACAGGGCAGAAAAATAGGAATAATGAACAGGGAGCTGGAGGGCTTTGTTCCTGACCTCTACTGTTTGTATGCTGATGTTCTAATTACAATTTCATTTGAAAAAGGTTTTTGCTATTGAGAAAACAAAATCAAAGAACTTCAGAGACCACTGGCTTATAGAATTAGTTTCAGGCTTTTTAACGTTTCATACATAAGGCCCATCATAATTTGTTGCCAGATTAACTTTCTCCCTTGTGTCTGATCAGTACTCTTTTTTATTCTTCTACCCCTGTGGTTCTTAATCCAGACTTCGTGCATCTGAACCACCTTGTGAGCTTTTGAAAAATACAGTTGACCAGGCCCTCCCAGACCTAAAGACTCAGAATCACTGGGAGTATAGCCTAAAGGTTTTTTCTGAAGCAATTTTTAATTTTGATAGTATATGTTTTATTATATATAATAGCATGTATTATATATATATAATACATCAAATATCCTATTTTAACCATTTTTGAGTATACAATTCAGTGGCATTAAATACATTCACAATGCTGTGGTACCATCATCGTCACCCATTACCAAAACTATTTCCATCACCCAAAACAGAAACTCAGTCCCTATCAAGCAATAACTTTCCCCCTCACGCTGGCCTCGGTTAACTGCTCATCTATTTTCTGTCTCTGAGAATTTGCACATTTTAAGTATTTCATATAAGTGGGAATCATACAGTATTTGTCCTTTTGTGTCTGGTTTATTTCACTCAACATAATATATTCAAGATTCATCCATCTTGTAGTGTGTATCAGAACTTCATTCCTTTTTATGATTGAATAATATTTCATGGTATGGATTTACCACATTTAATCAGTTCATTTGTTGATGGGCACTTGAGCTGTTTCCACTTTTGGCTACTGTGAATAAGGCTGCTCTGAACATTGTTGGACAAAAATGTCTTTTTTAGTCCTCCCTGCTTTCATTTCTTTTGGGTATATGTCTAGGAGTGAAATTGCCAGGTCATATGGTAATTGCGCTTTTTGAGGAACCACCAACTTGTTTTACCAGTGGCTCCACCATTTTACATTCTTAAACATTTAGGTTTTCTAAAAAAGTTTTCCACCTGTTTGTCATGTGTACATGGAATTGAGAACCATTGATCTCTACATATGACTGTTGAGAATAAGACAAAACAAATTATCAAACCAACCAGAAAGTCCAACAATGCAAATGAAACAGTCCACCAGATGTATTATTTTTGTTAGTGCTTATAAGCATACTAGAAGAATCATTGTGAGAAAATAAAAATTAGCTTGGACTGAAGAACTAAAAATCTGTTTGCCATTCGTCAGACTGGGATAACAGAAACAAAGAAGCAAAGTTAACAACTATTATTTTTTTCAAAGGTTACACTATAGCTAGTGAAGTAGCATAACTTCCTACTTTGAAACCTTGTCCTTTAAGATCATAGACTGTCAGAAACTTTGCTGTGTGAAGCTTTATCAGTGAAGGATCCCATTCTTTCTTGGAGGATCTCATGTTGACAAATCCACCGCCTCAGTTTCCAGGCCAGGTGCAGAGCTTCACATAAGGGGTTTCTAGACACAGCACTCTACATCTATCTTAATTTTAGTTTCCACAGAAATAGTATTCTGAATCTGTTTTGCAGGCCAGAACCTTTATACACAGCCTTGCTTTGCTTTGAGCCTGTATAATACTGCTTTCTGTAAATTTTACCATAAATTCCCTCCCCAAATCCTATAATCACCCTATCTCTTCCATTGGTGAAATAGCCCACTTGTCTGTCTCTCTGCCTCATGGTTTCCCTAGTTGCAAACCCATCTGCTGGATTTACAGATTTATTCCTGTAATTTTTGACTGATTAGGCTCAGACAGATGTAACTGATGTAAAACACTGTGCACCACCTTGGAAATAAGTATATGCATAGGACTCTTCTTTAGTTAATTTTAGTGGGATTTTCATTTTATTCACATAGAGCCATATCTGAATTTTTGGTTTTAGGAATATATTTTTCAGCTTCAGTTTTTTTAAATTCCACTTTGAGATAAAATTTACATGGCATACTTACACCACGGTATTAAGTTCACAATTTAGTGTGTGTTGGTAAATTGTGCAGCATCACTACAATCCAGTTTTAGGACACTTCCATCACCCCAGAAAATTTTCTTATGCTGCTAGCGGTAATCACAGCTCCCTCCCCCAGCTCTGGCCAGCTGCTTATCTACTTTCTGACTCTATAATTTTCAGCTCCAGTTTTGACCAAAGATTCTTTAATCTCAAGATATGGATATTTGTCTCTAAAGCCTCTTTGTTTTGCATTTTTCCTAGGATGAAGGCTTAAGGCTCAGAAAGGTAGCACATTCGGATAAACCTGGATCAACCTCAACTGCATCCTTCAGAGATAATGTCACCAGTCCTCTTCCTTCACTTCTCGTTGTAATTGCAGCCATTTTCATTGGATTCTTTCTAGGGAAATTCATCTTGTAGAGTGAAGCATGCAGAGTGCTATTTCTTTTTTTTTTCTCTCTTGACCAGAAAAAGATTTGTTTACCTACCATTTCATTGGTAGTATGGCCCACAGTGACCATTTTTTGTGTGTACAGCGTCATATAGGCTTTGCCTTTAATGATCTCTTACGGTTAGAAAACACAATAAAAAAAAAAACTGTTCGGCTACTGGACAAATGGTATATTCCCACATCACCAATAGCAAATGTCAGTTGCACATTCAGTCCTTTATGAAATTCATAAATAAAAAATTGTTCTTTCTTTGTGGTTTTAATAAGAGTTCAAGAATTGTTCAGAGTCTTGTAAATGTTATTTTAATAATCCCTTTAAATTTTATCTGTTGCTGTTACCTCTTGAAATATGATTTATTTAGATTGCTAATCCCACTCATTCAGGAAATGCCAAGAGGTATTCTGTGGGGGAAATGGTGCCTCTTACATTGTAAATTTTCTCCTTTACCTTTGCTAATATCATGGCAGAATTTTTCTTATCCCCTGTGAGGCAATTGTTGACTGAGTTTTTCATCCTTATGATCCTGTCCCATGGTATTTAACATTAAAAAAAATAATAAAACTGTTAACAGATTCTTGCTCGAGAACTTGTTTGTGTCTGTCGTGTCACTAGATGGGGATCTCAGGGAATCCAGTCTGTGGTGATTTGAAATCAGTAACATCTTATCTTGTACTGAAACCCTTCCGGGAATTACAGTATCTGTTCTGAAGTCCTCATCCTGTTAAGGAAAGGAACTGATCCAAATTTTTTCAAGCTTCTTATGGTATTTTGGAGAATCACAATCGTTTATCTTCAAAAGAATATGAAATAAGCAAACGCCATGAGAATAAAAGTGCTGTAAATTTAGTCAGTTTATGTGTATGCCATATGGCTGTAAGGCATTTAAGTTACTGCATTCTTACCAGGTTCTTTTAGTATCTTCTTGAGGAAGAATAAGTCACCTTTATTTAGTCAGGTATTTTTTAGCCAGCTTAATACTTCTTCCTAATAAAAATAGGTAAAAGTAGGTGTTCTTCTTGCCCAGTGACACTCAAAATGATTTCCATTATGGAAATTTGGAATTTCGAGCAAGCCTTGTGACGTTTCTTTGTGAAAAAATGGCTGTATCCTTTGCAAGTCTTTTAACCATATGAACACGTTTTCAGCATAAGTGTGCGTTATAGGATCTGGTGTTTTCCTGCACATCATCTCATGTCTTCATTTATTGCATTTGAATCAGAATAGGACATTTTGAACCAAGAAAATACATTCAGTTTTTGGCTGAGTACAGTCAAATGCAGTGAGTTTTGATTTTTGAAAATAGGGGTTGGTTTTGTAACATGCATTTCAACCTGCAAGTGTAGAGTCACTTTGGAACTTGATGTGGTGCAGTGAGGTATCCCAGGCCCAGGTCTGTACACATTTGATAAGAGTGTAAGGTTCTCAGATGTTCCAGTTGCCTTTGCGTTTTCAAGTGTGTTTAAAATTTGTCAGATCAAATGTCATTGTGTTCTGTGGTATCTTTTATAAAATCTCTTGCCTGTGTTAAAAAATTATTAAAAAACAAACACAAGTAATGAATGCTCTTAGCATGCTCCTACAGGTAGTTTTCGTTGTTTTGTGCTTTGCTTTCACTGTAAGAAGAGCTCCTTCCTTTTCTGATAACTGCAGCAGTATACTGGAAGTAAGTCTTGCATTTTTGTCCCATAAATGCAGTCAGTAATTCCTTGGCCTAAAGCTCTATTTAATCTACTTATTGTTGATAGGTATCAAACTTGAGAATTCACAGCACTTTTTAAAATTTTAAGTTCTTAAGAATTTAGCATAATCGGTTCATTTTATGGGAATGATCCTTAGAATTCATTTTGGTCAGCCCCTCTTTTTTATAGGTAAGGAATCAAAACCTTATGAGGATCAAGAAAACTTGCCCAGTGTCTCACAGGTAGGTACGGAAAGAGTTGAAACTAGGAATCTGCTCTCTTAATTCCAGTTCATTGTCTTTTCTGGCAACTTTGTAGAAAAAATTTGTCTTAATTTTATAAATGACCAAAATAATGAGTGTAAGATGGTATGTGAAATTTTCTATCATGAGATTGTATTATAGGGTATTGAGTAATAGTTTCATGTATATGTTTGGTTTTAGTGTTTAGGCTAGAAATGGCCCTCATAATCATCGTGAAATACAGTGTATTTTTAGATAGGTGTTTTGCACAATGCATTCATTATATAGTCATTGGTTTTGGGATAGGCTGTAGTCTGGATAGCTCCAAAATAGAAGTATACATGGGTTTAACTGCTTTATATGTCAGGAGACTGTCTGATGAGGAGATTCTTAATCTCTATTCTTTTTAATTGCTGTATAAAATATCACATTATTTTACTACTGCAATTACTTTCAAAGAATTCAGTTGTATTAATTAACTGATAATACATAGATTGTCTTCATTTCTTACATGTTTAGGAATTTTTGCTTTGCCTGCCTACTTGCTTGTGTATGTTAAGCATGTGGGCAATACACTGTTGCTAATACTAAAACTACAATCAAGTAACCAGTACCTTAAGTTCATATGTGATGCTCAATGCACTACCTTCCTTCTTCCTTTCTAGAACTAGTACTTCAACTTTGCCAATTCTAATATATACAAGAAACAAATTTAAGAACTATATTTTGAGTGTATGGTATGGTATGTTAACTGTTTTTTTTCTTTTAAGGAAGTGACAAGTTAAAAAAGATGTATCAAATTCAGAAGTTCTGGTCAAAGAAAACTACATTCTTAATTTCTCCCTCAAGCATCTTGGCTCAGAAGTTCTTCTGGAATTACTTTTGAAATACAATCTTTCAAAATATACTACTTTGAAATTACCTTTTATTAAGAAGGAAAAAAAGAGAACAGTTATTTTGGGGTATATCCCCAAGTTGTGATCTCCTGCCACTTCAGAAACATTCAAACAATAGTTTTTCTAGAGCTTTGCACATTCCTATTCACTGATTTTGGTGTGTGCATAGATTTTTTTTTTTAATTGACCTTTATGAGGGTTAGGAAACAATCAATGCTTTACCATATGGAAGAACATGATAAATAATCTTTTGTTTTCTAGCTTTCAAGGGAAACTCAACTATTGTGTGAATAAAAAAACTTTAAAAATGTGGCGAAGCATCATTTTCCTTTCCTAAAAGCAATTTGAGTTTGACAGATTTTTTTTTTTTTTTTAATAAAATCTGACAAGCATTACTAATAGCTAGTTACCGACTTGAACTTGCTGGCAGATAGTTACTTGCTCAGTGACCTAGAGGTTAAGTACTTCTAGTAGGAAATGGGGGTAGCTGGTATGTCAGTCTGTCCTCCATATGATGGCACAGTGTTGGTAGAAGCCACACTTTTGGTAAGTTCTGTGCAGAAATAGAAGCATCTTGGGCATCTTGGAATGAGCTGCTTGCTTAGGGGTTGGTGCAAAGGAGTTGAAACTTACATTGTCCTTAAAGAAAAAAGAAATTTTTCTTCCCACATTTCTGATTATAGAAATACTTGTATATTTTAGACAATTATGAAAATAAAAGGTAAGAAATAATGGTGAAGTCTGTGTTCCAGCAGTAGCAATTGCTGTGAACATTGTTTCTTTATAACGCTCTATAAGTGTAGAAAGAAGTTACATATAGTTTGTGTGTGTATATAAATATATATAAAGGAAAAAAAAGAAAAGTTATTGTAGGGTATATCCCCAAATTGTGATCTTCTACCACTTTAGAAACATTCAAACAATCGTTTTCCTAGAGCTTTGCACATTCCTATTCAGTGATTTGGTGTGTGCATAGATTTTTTTTAAATTGACCTTTATGTGGGTTAGGGAACAATCAATCCTTTCCCATATGAAAGAACATGATAAATGATATATATGTATACATATGCTGAATAATTTCTCTTGTTCATTGAAAGCCAAGTATAATTTAAATGGCTGTGAAATATTTTTCTTTGTAAGCACTTTATTTTTGCAGTCATTTTAATCATTAAGGTTATGAACATTGATTGGCTGGAGCTCTAGGTTTTCTAGTTACACCTTTTCTGGTTACCTTCCTATTGTCACATTTCTTTTGCCCTAAAACTCAATTTCTTTTTCCATTTATTTCTATCTGTTAACACCCATCTTGGAAGAAGGAACAGAAACAATTAAGATAACTATCACTTTTGTTTGTTTTCAAACAAAAACAAAAACATAAAAACATAAAAATACTGAGGCCTGGATGACACTCCCAGAGATACTAGCTAGATTGGTCTGGCATGGCATTTACATACCATGGTAACTTTTTTTAACCTGCAGCCAGAACAGCTGTTTTACAGGCTGCTAAATGCCAAAGCCAGATAGAAAACAGGTCTAAGATCTAAGTCCTATATAGGGGAACTGTGTTGTAAGAATTCATTTATTAGTCTTTTAGAAAAATTGCAGTCCTCTATGGGTATTGCCCAGTGCAAAGGCTGTGTTACACTGAGGAGTTCTAGGACACCAGTAAGTAAAGGTGAGAAGTCTGCAAGAGTGAAAAACGGTATGACTTTTATGGTGTTTTTTTTTAGCCTAACGAAATACAAATTTATTCTTTTTTTTGGCTCAAAGTAGTCAAATGGTTTGTTCACATTTGTTAAAATCAGATCTGAAACAATGACATGCATAAAAGAACAGATAAAATAGTTACTTTGCTGCAGTCTATCATTAAAGTTACATTCTCTGCTCTTCACTGATTAAGACAGTAGTTACGTGGATTCAAAATGATCTCAGCTGGAAAACAATCTTCATTGAAACATGCACATCTGGTTCACCCTCATTTCAAACTCAAGACATAAATGGCCTCTTTAAGCCTTTATGGTTTGCTTGCTTCATTTTCTTCTGATATCGTTTTCCAGATTGGCCCCTTGATGTGTTCTGGTAACTGTTCTAATTTTGTCTTGGCCCCTTGATGTGTTCTGGTAACTGTTCTAATTTTGTCTTTGCTTCTTCAGGTAAGTTTTGCTGTATATTTTCCAAGTAGACATCTGCTGTATTTCCAGTTAGATATTCTAACTCTAAACATCTGTAAAGTGTTCTCATTTCATACTGAACTCTGTGCTTCTTGAAAATATGTACTGATTTGAGAAGAGTAAATCATTCTATTTACCTTGGAGGTTTGTGTACTTTAATAGAGATAGCAAGTTCTTTAGCAGCAAGCATGGCAAAATATTCATAACTGTCCAATACGGCATTATCATGGCCTTTTACTAAAACTGACGACGCTTATATAATGTGGTTCATCAGAAATGGTTATCATAGGTTTAGACAAATCCTTGGGAACGTCAATATGTAGGTTCAAAAACTGTACCCACTTCATATTGGTACTGAGAAGAAAACCACCATTTTTGGCTGTACTGCTCTTAGAACTGTTTACAGAAAAGTTCCCTGAACCCTGACATTAAAACTGTAACCTAAGAACATGGAAGTACAATAGTGTTCTTAAAAATAACATGGAGGTGAAGATAACATTTTAGCACAAGTAAAGTTTAATTACAAGCGATGGTCACCTTCCAAAAGCTCCCGCACACCAAACTGCTGCTCCGGCCGCCATCTTGCGGTTTCGATGTGGTGGTTTTTTTTTTTTAATGTGTTTTTAAATTGTGAAATATATATAAAAAAAAAGTAAATTTCCAAGTACATTCTAACGAGTAGTTTAAATTACAGTTTTAAAGTTTGGTATGAGTTACAGTTCCATGATTTTCATGATTTTACATTTTTTCCTTTAGCTGTGCTCCAAGACAGTAGAGACCAACAGAAATACCAATACAGTGATTCAGCAGTCATACTCATTTATTAAATCCTATCTTCTGTTACACTCCTTCTCCTCTTTAAATAATATATATATACATAAAAGCAATAAATTTCAAAGTACATTGCAACAATTACTTGTAGAAGAGATTTCAGAATTTGGGTTACAATTCCACAATTTTAGGTTTTTATTTCTAGCTACTCTAAGGTACTGGAGGCTAAAAGAAGTATCAGTATAATGATTCAGCATTCATACTCATTTGTTAAACCCGACCTTCTCTGTGTAACTCCATCATCACCTTTGATCTTTCTCCCACTCTTTAGGGGTATTTGGGCTATGCCCATTCTAACTTTTTCATGTTGAAAGAGGCTGTTGATAATATGGGGGAGGGGGATGGAACTAATTCATATTCTGGAAGTTGGCACCTCTGCATGTCAAGACTTAAACCTGGTCCAGGGACCCAGCTGGAGGTTGTAGGTTTTGAACAGTTATCTTAGTGCATGGAAGCTTTGTAGAATCTATAATGCCCTAGGAATTCTTTAGAATTGGTAGGAATAGTTTGGTTGGTGTTTGGAAAGTTATGATACGAAGCAATGTGTAACTGAAGCATGCTTAAGCTTGACCTCCAGTGTAGCCTCTCGACTCTATTTGAACTCTTGCAGCCACAGATAACTTATTTGTTATCCCCCCCCACCCCCCACTTTTTGTTCAAGATGGCATTATTGATCTCACAGTGTTGATCCCCAGTTGATCCCGTCTCATCCCAGGGGGTCATCTCCCATGCTGGCAGGGAGACATTTATCCCTGGATGTCATGTCCAACATAGAGGGGAGGGCGGGCAATGGTTTCACTTGCAGAGTTGGGCTTGGAGAAAGACCATATCTGAGCAACAAAAGCAGTCCTCCAGAGAAATATCTGAGAAACAAAATAGGTCCTCCAGAGATGACTCCTAGGCATACCTATAGGTACTTAACATAAGCTTCACAAGAGCAAGCCTCAAGATATCAAGAGCTTGGCTTATTGATTTGGGTGTCCCTAATGTTTGGTACAGTGTTTTCCCCGGTGGTAAAGTTTAACAGTTCGTATTTTTTCTCCCATCCTTCGATGGACATTGCCAATACTTTTTGATTATCTGCTTGATACTCTGGGATGTATTCAGGGATTACATTAAGCTTTAAGGATTAAAGGTTCTCATTCTTATTCTGGGCTCCCTGTGTTTGGATTGTTTAAATGATTTATCCAGACGGCTTGAGTTAGATTATGTTGCTACAGAAAACCTAGGGTCTGGACATAATACGACTTTCTTCCTTTGGTCTCAAAGAGTAGGTGAAGTTCTAAAATACATACAATGTCTTCCTTACCCCTGTATCCTGAATTACCTTAATCCTGACCCGGTGGACTTCATTCTTCACCACATTTCCCACAGGTTCATTTACATGGTTGCATGACTCTCAACTTTGTTCCTTTTTGTAGCAGCATGGTGTTCGGTCATGTGTTTACACCATTGTTTGCCAATCTACTTCTCAGTCAGTGCATCTTTCAGCCACCTCTATCTACTGGGCCTCATGTATAATGTCCAAAGTTAATAACTCTCAGTTTTAGATAACCTCATTGTTCCCAAGAGAGAGATAGCCAAAAAACACACCCTCACCAAATAGAAAATGCAAACCTCCCCCTAACTCTTGTCCCTCTCCCCATTATGTACCCCTGGAATTGCTGTGGTGCTCTTGATGTTTTCTGGTAAAGCCCAAAACATGCAATATCATTTTTGCCCCCTGTACCCCGAAATTATACTCTGTACAAATTCATACCTTTGCAGTAGTTCATGCAAGAACTTATTTATATTTATAGTATTAATTGGTGGGACACATGAGTCTATACAACCTCTTTCATTTTCACCTTCAATATGGTAATATTACATATAGACCTGCTAGTGAACTGCCTTCTGTCTGTTCCCTTGCAATTAAGTTCAACTCATTAGCAAACTGTTCACCCATATCAAGCTTCTGTATATTTCTATGTCCCCTGTATTCTGTATTATAAGCCTCCTATTTTACCTTCACCATGGTCATGAAAGTGGAATCATACAGTATCTGACCTTTTGTGTCTGGCTTATTTCACTCAGCACTATGTTCTCAAGGCTTGTCTTGTGGCCCAAGACATCATTTGTCTTATTGCTGCATAATATTCTGTCATATTGTATATACCACATTTTGTTAATCCACTTGTCTGTTGATGGCACTTGGGTTGTTACCAGCTCTTGGCAATTGTAAATAGTGCTGCTATGAACATTGGTATCCGAATCTGTTTGTGTCACTGCTTTCAGCTCTTCTGGGTATATACCAAGTAGTGGTAATGCTGGGCCAAAGGGCAATTCGATATTTAGTGTTCTGAGGAACCTCAAGACTGTTTTCCATAGCAGCTGTACTATTATACATTCCCACTAGCAGTGCAGAAGTGTCCCAATTTCTCCACATCCTCTCCAGCGCTTCTAGTTTTCTGTTGGTTTACTAGCAGCCATTCTTAGAGGTGAGGTGGTATCTTACCGTAGTTTTGATCTGTATTTCCCTTTTAGCTAATGAGAGTGTGCATCTCTTCATGTGCTTTTTAGCCATCTATTTGCTCTTCAGTAAAATATCTTCATATCTTTAGCCTACTTTATAATAGGGTTGCTTGTTCTTTTGTTGTTGAGTTATATGATTTCTTTATATAGGATATCAAACCTTTATCTGATATGTGATTTCCAAATATTTTCTCCCATTGAATTGGTTGCCTCTCCACCTTTCTGACAAAGTCTTTTGAGGCACAAAAGCATTTGATTTTGAGGCATTCCCATTTATCTTTTTTTTATTGTAGCTTGTGCTTTGAGTATAAACTTTAGGAAGCTACCTCCTATTAGTAGTCTTGAAGGTGCTTCACTACATTTTCTTCTAGGAGCTTTATGGTACTTGTTCTTATGCTTGGGTTTTGTCCATTTTGATTTAATTATTGTATAGGGTGCAAGGTAAGGGTCCTCTTTCATTTCTGGCTATTGATATCCAGTTCTCCCATGCACATTTATTGAAAAGGCTATTTTGTCCCAGTTCATTGGATTTAGGGGCCTTGTCAAAGGTCACTTGACCATAGATTTGGTGGTCTATTTCTGTCCTCTCGATTCTATTGGTCAATACTTATATCTTTGGGCCATCACCATGCAGTTTTGGCCACTATGGCTTTATAATAAATTTTAAAATGAAGAAGTGGTATCCCTTCCACTTCATTCTTCTTTTGTAGGATGCTTTTAGCTCTTCGGGGTCTCTTTCCCTTCCAGATGAATTTGGTAACTAGCTTTTCCAGGTTTTCAAAGTAGGTTGATGAAATTTTGGTTGGTACTGCATTGAATCTGTAGATCAATTTGGATAGAATTGACATCTTAGCTACATTTAACCTTCCTATCCATGCGCAGGGGATGTCTTTCCACCTATTTAGGTTTTCCTTGATTTCTTTTAACAATGTTATGGCGTTCTCTGTACGAGTCCTTTACATCCCTAGTTAATTAAGTTCATTCCTAGATACTTGATTCTTTTAGTTACTGTTTTGAGTGGAATTTTTTCCTTAGTTGACTCCTCAGTTAGGTCATTGCTTGTGATTAGAAATGTTACTGATTTTTACACATTAACTTTATAACCTGCCACCTTTCTATATTTGTTTATAAGCTCAAGTAACTTTGTTGTAGATTTCTCAGGATTTTCCAGGATGTCATCTGCAAATAATGAAAGTTTTACTTCTTCCTTTTAATTTGGGTGCCCTTTATTTCTTTTTCTTGTCTGATTGCTCTTGCTAGAAATTCTAGGCCAATGTTGAATAATAGTGGTGACAGAGTATCTTTGTCTGGTTCCCAATCTTGGGAAGAAAGCTTTCAGCCTCTCACCATTGAATAATGAGTGATGTTGAGGAAGTTACCTTTGATTCCTACCTTTTGAAATGCTTTTAATCACAAAAAAGATGTTGAATTTTGTCAAATGCTTTTTCAGTATCAATCCAGGTGATCATATGTTTTTACCTTTTTATTTGTTAATGTACTGTGTTATATTAATTGTTTTTCTTGTGTTGAACCATGCTTGCATTCCTGGTATAAACCCCACTTGGTCATGGTATATAATTCTTTTAATGTGCTGTTGGATTCAATTTGCTAATTTGTTGGGAATTTTTGCATATATGGTCATTAGGGAGATTGATTTGTAGTTTTCCTTTCTTGTAGCATCTTCACCTAGTTTTGGCATTAAAATAATGTTATCTTCATAAAATGAGTTAGGTAGTGTTCCCTTTTTCTCAATTTTCTGAAAAAGTTTGAGCAAGACTGGTGTTAGTTCTTTTTGGAATGTTTGATAAAATTCTCCTGTGAAGCTATCCGGCCTTTTCTCTGTGGGAAGATTTTTTTTTTTAAAGATTTTTATTGTAAACAACAAACAAACATGCAAACATTCTTGACATACAAACGTTCTTGACATGGTTATAATCAGTGGCTCATAATATCATCATGCAGTTGTGTATTCATCACCATGATCATTTTTTTTAACATTTGCATCTCTCCAGCAACAGAAATAAATAAAGAAAACATTTATACAAATGCCATTCCCCTTACCCCTCCCTCTTATTGATCACTAGTGTTTCATTCTACTTGGTTTATCTTTGTTCCCCCATTATTTATTTCTTATCCATATTTTTTACTCATCTGTCCATACAGTAGATAAAAGGAGCATCAGATGCAAGATTTTCACGATCACACACATTGTGAAAGCTCTATCATTATACAATCATCTTCAAGAAACATGGCTATTGGAGTACAACTCTACAGTTTCAGGTACTTCCCTCTAGCCACTCTAATAGACCATAAACTAAAAAGGTGATATCTATATAATATGTAAGAATAACTTCCAGGATAACCTCTTGACTCTGTTTCATATCTCTCAGCCATTGACACTTTTTTGTCTCATTTTTCTCTTCCCCGCCTTGGTCAAGAAGGTTTTCTTGATCCCTTGATGCTAAGCTGTAGCACATCCTAGGATTTCTGTCCTACATTGCCAGGGAAGTTCACACCCCTGGGAGTCATGTCTTATGTAGAGCGGGGAGGGCAGTGAGTTCGCTTGCCGTGCCAGCTGAGAGAGAGAGAGAAAGGGAGAGAGAGAGACTACATCTGAATAAAAATATAGGTTCTCTAGGGGGTGACTCTTAGGCCTAATTTTGGTAGGCTTAGCTTATCCTTTGTGGGGATAAGTTCCGTGTCAGCTGAGCAAGAGAGACTACGTCTGAACAAAAAAAGAGGTTTTCTGGGGGTGACTCTTAGGCCTAATTTTAGTAGGCTTAATCTATCCTTTGCAGGAATAAGTTCCATAGGGGCAACCCCCAAAATTGAGGGCATGACCTATTGATTTGATTGTCCCCACTGTTTGTGAGAATATCAGGAATTCTTCAAATGGGGAAGTTGAATTATCCCCCCTTCCCATTCCCCCGAGGGGGCTTTGCAAATACTTCCTTATTCACTGTTCAGATCACTCTGGGATTTATTGGGGCATCATACTCACCTGGATAAACCAACAAAATCTCATGCACTATTCAAGGTTCCATGAACTTATGATGTTCAATTAAACTGTCACTTGTTAAATTAGGAAATGTACTAGTCAAATATAAACTTTGCACCAAATAAACATTTCTTGCTTTAGTCTCGTACGGAAGTTGAAGTTTTAAAATATAAATGATCATCTATTTTCAGCACCCTGCAATATTGACATTCCTTTGTTCTACATGCACAAACATTTTTAAATCTGTATATTTAGTCACTATCATTGTATTCTCTAGGCATTCCTAAATTATACCATCTCAGCCTTTATCGTCTATCTTTCCTTCTGGTTTATATGTGTCCCCAGCCCTTCTCCCTGTGTCATTCTCACATTCATCTTCATTCAGTGTATTTACATTATTGTGATACAATCAGATAGTTTTGTGCTATCCATTTCTGAATTTTTACAATCAGTCCTGCGCACAATCTGTATCCCTTCAGCACCAATTACCCAATCTCTACCCTATTGCTATCTTTTAATAACCTGTGTTCTTAACTTAAATTCTCCAAGTTCCCTCATTAATGTTAGTTCATATCAGTGATAGTTCATATCACTGAGACCATACAGTATTTGTCTTTTTGTTTCTGGCTAATCTGACTCAGCATGATGTCCTAGAGGTCTGTCCAGGTTGTTAAATGCTTCATGACTTTATTACGCATTGCAGCTGCATAATATTCTATTTTATGCATATGCCACAGCTTGTTTAGCCACTCATCTCTTGATGGACATTTGGGCTGTTTCTTGACAATTGTAAATAATGCTGCTTTAAACTTTGGTGTGCAAATGTCCGTTTGTGTCCTTGCCCTCATGTTCTCTGAACAGATACCGAGCAATGGTATTGCTGTATCATATGGCAGTTCTACGCTTAGTTTCCTGAGGAACTGCCAAAATGCCTTCCACAGTGGTTGTACCATTTTACATTCCCAATAACTGGAAAGTGTGCCTCTTTCTCCAGATCCTCTCCAACACTTGTCGTTTCCTGTTTTTTTTTTTTTTTTTTTTTTTTTTTGCTAATGGCCATTCTAGTGGGTGTGAGATGATATCTCATTGTGGTTTTGATTTGCATTTCCCTAATAGCCATTTGTATTTACTCTTCTGAGAAGCATCTCTTCATGTCTTTTGCCTATTTTTAAATTGGGTTGTTTGTCTTTTTGTTGTTGAGTTGAACAATCTCTTTATATATTCTGGATACTAGACCATTATCTGATATGTCATTTCCAAATATTGTCTCCCAGTGTGTAGGCTGTCTTTTTACTTTATTGACAAAGTTCTTTGATGCACAAAAGTGTTTAATTTTGAGGAGTTCCTATTTCTTTCTTTCTTCAATGCTCATGCTTTGGGTGTAAAATCTAGAAAACTGCCTCCTATTATAAGATTTATAAGATATTTCCCTATATTTTCTTCTAAAAGTTTTGTGGTCTTAGATCTAATGTTTAGGTCTTTGATCCATTTTGAGTTAGTTTTTGTATAGGGTGTGAGATATGGATCCTCTTTCATTCTTTTGCATATGGGTACCTAGTTCACTAAGCACCATTTATTTAAGAGATTGTTCTTTCCCAGGTGAGTTGGCTTGACTGCCTTATCAAGGATCAATTGTCCATAAGTGAGAGGTTCTACATCTGAACAATCTGTTCAATTCCATTGGTCAGTATACCCATCTTTATACCAGTACCATACTGTTTTGACCACTGTAGCTTTGTAATATGCCTTAAAGTCAAATAGTGTGAGACCTCCTACTTCATTTTCTTTCTCCAGATATTTTTAGCTATTTGGGGTACCCTGCTCTTCCAAATAAATTTTTTTATTGGTTTTTCCATTTCTGCAAAGTAAGTTTTGTGGATTTTAATTGGTATTACATTGAATCTATAAATCAATTTAGGTAGAACTGACAACTATATTTAGTCTTTCAATCCCTGAACACAGTGTGCCCTTCCATTTATTTAGGTCTTCTATGATTGATTTTAGCAATTTCTTGTAGTTTCCTTTGTATAGGTCTTTTGTATCCTTAGTTAAATTTATTCCTAAATATTTTATTGTTTTGGTTGCAATTGTAAATGGAATTTTTTTCTTGATTTCCTCCTCTAATTGCTCATTATTAGTGTATAGAATCATTACAGTTTTTTTGAGTGTTGATCTTCTACCCTGCCACTTTGCTGTACTAATTTATAAACTAGTAGTTTTGCTGTGGATGTTTTTGGGTTTTCAACCTACAGTAATAGATCACCTGCAAATACAGTTTTAATTCTTCCATTCCAATTTTGGTGCCTTATATTTCTTTTTCTCATCTAATTGC